>NC_053131.1:21516954-21891954 GCF_010015445.1 Perca fluviatilis | reverse complement strand
TTAATATGAAAATATTCTATAGAGCAGCTTTAAAGCTATTGACAGCATGGCTGCTTTATGCATAACAGAAGAATATAAGACCAAGGCATCATGGGAGAAAGAGCTAGGACAAATGGGAGAAAGCGGAGAAAGCATGAGTCTGCAGAATAGAAGCAAGCTTCTGTTGGTGATTTAAGACTTCCCAGTCTGCATAATCATGGCTATCCTCCACATTCCTGCCTATAAGAGGACAAGATTAAATACTTTTGGACAAGAACGCTGGCTGTCCTTCCTGCTGTGGTTAGTGCAATCGCCTTCAAAAGAAAGTCACAAAGGTTATTGTGACCAAACTGTTTCCCTATGCTTGTGGAAATCTGTTTCGCTTTATCTCAAAGGTCGATGAGCGTTTGTCCTAGACTCAGCAGTCTGCAGCAGTATGACCCCCGCTTCGGTAAAAATGCCTTCATATGAGAAGTTTAATAATCTGATGGCTGTCTTCACTTCAAGGCATCTGGTTATTGTGAAGAAAGAAACAGGTTGATTCTTCAGCTGCCTTTAAACAAAAATGATACAGTATCATGTGTACTGCACATGATGGATAAGCAGTAAGCACAAAGCAACTGCTTTAGACAGCATTGCACAGCCAGACTGAAACACTCAATATATCTGAAAGAGCTTACTTTCCCTAGACCACAGGAAGTGATGGGAGAACTAAACAGTGTCAGCAGCTCTTTTTTTTATATATATCTAACACAGTCCTCTCATATCCCCTCAGTTTTCTAATTTTAGCATTAAGCATTAAGGTGAGATAGTCCTCTTATGTTTGGTTTAGAACTTCCTGTCTTTGCGCTGTGTGTCAACATAATTTGTCTCCTCTTTGGTATGTAAACTATCATAGACTGAGCTAGTTTTTGCTCTTTCCCTTCTACAAATACACTTTTTTGAGATCCAAACGTGGGTCTATAAAATGATATAAGTAGTGATTAAAAAATGCCTGATCTTTAATTATTTTGACTTGGAATGAATGTTATAATAAGGATTTTCTGATTAGGAAAGTTTTATTTTTTATTTTTATATTTTCATAATGCACAGTATAGAAAATGAACTTTTTGATGTGCATGTGTCTGCATATTTGCATATGTTTTCTTTTGACTTAACGAGTGTGTGGGCTCATCAGCACACACTGCTGTTAAGTATACACATGTGGAGAGTCTTTCCAGTCGTTGCTTAGATTCCAGCCATTTCCACAGCTGTGACGGATCCAAACACCAGTCAGTCAGTCACCCGTCCCTGCAGAGAGGTGCAATTCACTTATTTGTGCTGTGTGACTCAAAGCCCTCTTTCCTGCCTCCTCATGTCCTTCACTCACTCCCAATGTCCTCTGTGGACTTGGGCTTGCCATTTGACCCGCTGCCAGCTTGGACATGTTCCCCCCCAATGGTCAGCTGTTTGTGGACATAATCTCTGAGGCATACACATGCAAAAATGACAAACAGATGGATGTGGAAGTGGAGTGATTTCTATTTTTCCAAATAAAATGATTGGTTGCCCTTTTCTACATACTGATTTGATATACTCTTAATCAATATTGAACTTAGAAAGGCCCTAAATCAATCTGATACATGCACAACACTGTCAGCTCTAGTGAGAATCAACACATGCAGATTGTTGCTTTTGGAAAGTGAAGATTTGACTCTTTCATGAGGTGGCAGTCGAGAAAAGACTCTGAAATTCCTTCAAATTGGTCCAACAATGAAAAAACCCACAAGTTGTCAGATCCAGCTGAAGTATCATACAAAGACTGAGCCCAAGCGGGCGGATCTACTGCCGGGTGTTAAAGAGGACCAGATGATGAGGCGAAGGTGTTTTCAGCCATGAGGTTTCCGATAGCCATATTTTTTTGAGAGGATAGGAAGAAAGGAGCAGAGCTGCAGATGTTTGGGCTTGTTCTGCTGCCCTGAGATCTTTTTTGTATTTGTCTCAAATCGGATTGAGCACTAACTGAAGGTGATTATGCAAGATCGGCTCCACAGCCCTGCCTTTGTCGGCTGCTTTATTTACAGGTCTCAGTGGACTTGCCACTGCAGCATATTCCAAATGGGGTGTGAAGAAATCCCCCGGACAGAGCAGACCCAGGGTGAGACAAGGTCGAAACGAAATTACCTCACAATCCAGAGACCGAAAGTTTGCTCCGAGAGTTTCCAATGAGACACTTTCTCTCCCGAGGACGCTGTCAAAAAGCTTTCCTGTTCCTCCCCTCGTGAGCTTTGAACTAATTTCTTCACTTTCTCACCAGAGCTGTGCAAAATTGAATGTAAGACTATAATAAAAGCAGTCACTGAAGTCAAAGGAGAGGGAAAGTTAGTCTGGCCAGTGTACAGAGGCATGGTGTCATGTAGGCCCAGGAGCCAAACACCACATCTCACACACAGGGAGGGGCCGTCAAGTCTCTGTATATCACTCAAGAACCAAAAAAGTTCCCTTAAACATTTATAATAGCCCACATCTGGATAATAATATCTTGATTATCAATAACTGTTGTTAATGAAGAGCTCGACACAATTACTACGCAGAGTCAACAATTACACTTAAGTGATCATTTGTGTTAATGGATCAACAATTATGTTTAAGAACAATCAAGCATTCAACCAGAGCATGGCAGAACCCAGACATCATTATTAAATCCATGCTGAGGTCAAATTGTTGTTTAACATTGCTAATTTTAAGTAACTTTAAGTAACTCCCCATATAGATTTTTCTGGTCTTGGTTGGTATCTGATCTAACCCTCCCAAAAAAATTGTTGATTGGAATCAAAGTTTCTGGCATGAGTATGTAAACTTTGTTCTTCCTTAAAGCTATAGTGTGTAGTTTCTGCCTCCCTCATGAGGAATTCTAAGTAATGACAACAAAACTGTCGGCGCGTCCACATGATACAAGCCTTCCATGACCGCACCACTTTCCATGACCGCACCGCCCCCCCTTCTCCACGCAGTTGCTAGTAGCCAAGGAGGACACAGATAATAAAAAAAACATGATGGACTCTTCAGAAGAGGTAATTATCTTCACTTGAGTTTCTGTGCGGGAAAGTCACCAGACGCCACAATCTTCTGAACATTGCCATACTGAGGAACACAGATAGAGTTGTGCGGATTAGTTTTGTAGCAACTCATTTGGCAATGGCTTGAATGTAACGGACGTTCATTAATATCAAAAAGTTACACACTAAAGCTTTAACCAAGGAATGGTGTGTTCTCTTATTATAATACGGCTGAATATTCTCTGGAAACTAATCCACATTACATTTTATTGAAAGAATAGTTTAACATTTTGGGAAAAATGCTTATTAAATGAGGCTGGGGAGAGTCTTGCTGTTTTATATAATGAAATATAAGATTCAGCCCCCCTCCCCAATATTTTTTTGCACTGTCCCTAACAACAAGTGTGGTAAAATACTTCTTTGCGCAGCTGAAATTGAAACTTATGTATCTGTTTACGGTGCAGCCAAACAAACTCACGTTGGTTTAATAAAGTCAATAATAATTGCAACAATGATCTGACTTCATGCTGCCGCATAGCACTAATTGTCCACACAAAAGCCGGGTAGCGTAAACACAGTTGATGTGCTCCAACGGAAAGCAAATTAGTTTTTGCCCTTGCGTAGTTCGTGCAAATCGGACAGCTGTGCATGAATCCAGGGTGGGAATGGCGGACTCCACCACTAACAATGAATAGTGCTAATAATGGAAATACATTGATAGGCAATTGGTGGGAAAAATGCTGCTCACAATGTTATCTACAGTCTCAAGCGTAAACATTCATGCAGTTATTTACAGTGCTACCTCTTTGGAAGATAATTGCTTCTAGTTGAATACTGGCCAGGTTTACTCGCTATGGGATCATTCTGCAAAGCTTTTAATCATCAGAGACTACTTCCAACGAGAAAGGAACGATCTGTTCAAGTAAACTGTGCCCAGTCATCCTCAAAGTTAATATTTTGGATCAATGAGTGTCTTTGCTTTAGGCAACATGGCCCACTATTGAGCTGAAATACAATGGTGCCCTGTGCTCTGATGCTAAAACATCTTCAGCTTGCCAAAGTCAACAAAGCTGGATTTTCTTTTAAAGCTAGACAAGAGGCTTCAAGCAACAATTATTGTGAGATTGTATCTCCCTCTTTCCAGAAAGGCAAAACACATTGGTTCTTTCCACTGGCTTTTTATTTTTCTTCAAAAACAGAGGACAGATGAGGCGGAGCGATAAACTGCCCAAAAATCAGTGGAGAAAGGCCCTCGGGTAGGTCCAACACTACTCCACCTGGAAAACAAAACAGGTGAAAGGATACAGAGAGACCCACATGTCTCCAAGAATTCAGGCTGTATTTTCCACAAAGACTTGTGGATAAACATTAAGCAGAATGGTGGGTTGTCTGAGAGTGAACTGTCAGTAGGCAGTGACAGATCCAGTGCTCATCTCCAACGCCATGCCTCCAAGTGGCTCCTCAAATAAGCAGCACACGGCACGACACATCCTTTCCCAGGAAAACGGGAAGGAAGATGAGATGGAGCGAGACAGAGACATGCCTGTCCTTTCAGCCAGTGGAATGGGAAAACTAAACACCTCGGTTTAAACACTGACTAATGGAATCCACTCATGCGTAATCAACAGCCCTGACAAAAATAGAGACCTCCCCTTTGTTTTTATGATTTATTTTTGTTCTATGCAGTGAAATACAAACAGCAAGTATTTTCTCCTGAACTCTCAGGATAAAACGCCAAAATTAGGTTGACGAATCGCAGGTTGTCCACATACTCCATTCCAAGACGACAGCTGCCTTGCGAATGCTAATTTTTTAGCAATGCAGGCAATGCAGGCCCACCACTTTGGCCCAGACTAAACCTCAACAACTGTGAAATTTTGTATCAACATTCATGCTACCCAGAGGAGGAATCTTCCTGATTATGGTGATCCCCTTTTTCTTCCAGCTTTACAGCTATTTGATGGACTGCCTTCAAATTCAGACCGTACAGTACAGTACAGACATTCATGTCCCCCTGTGATAACTTTGATGATCCCTTAATTTTACTCCAGCACCAATCTGTCCAATACTTGAATTTATGATTTAATACCTGCAAAGCTAATAAGTCTCAGCTGTACTTTGTGTTTAATGCTAATTAGACAATTAAAATTTTAGCATGCTAACACGCAAAACTAAGTTAGGGAGCATGTTGTCTCGCTTTGCCAGACCTTCCTCCACAGTGCTGCGGAGAAGGGTCTGGCTAGTCCACACACCATTCCAGGATGGGAGAAAAACGTGCTCTGGTTTATTGGTATTTCTTTAAACCAATCACAATCGTCATGGGCAGTGCTAAGCGCCGGGCAGAGCCACGGTGCCGCTGCAAAATAGCTTTGGGAAGGAACTTGTTTTGATGCAACATGTGTAAGTTCAAATGTTGTTTTAGTCGTGCAACAGAAAATTCAGATTTGACATATAGTCTAGCTAACTGTCTGGATTTACCCTGCAGAGATCTAAGGAGCAGTTAACCATAGTCCTCATAAATCAACCTGAGTTTAAAATTCCAACACAAAGAAAGCGGAAGGTACAGGACATCCAGCCGAAAAGAGTGTCAACAGAGCAATCCAGGAAGTGGAACATACACTTTTAATTATTTTAGTTGATTTATTTATTTTTCTATTCTTTAACAAAGGATCATCTATGTTCCTCTTCCATGTGCATTTAATTTGGCATTCTTAGCACACAATGGGCTAGATTTATCAAGCCGTTTGCGCCTGTTTCCAGGCTCTAATTGGTCGCAAAGACGGACGTAACCGATGCGGGCTATTTACAAACAGGGTGCACTTGGGTAAAATCGCAGATTGTCTGCCACATGAGCGAGAAGAGACAAGTTGCGCTTTCAATATGCGTTCGTGGGAGGGTCGTGGGGAAAGTGTGAGTTCCACCCAAAAAGGTGGGAGGATAAGCGCAAAGTGCACCTAATTATATATTCCGTGGTATTTACATAAAGACTGTAAGTAAGAGCGCGCCTCTATTCTGCGGGGGAAATTCTCTGCCTCTTAAAAGCAGGTCTAAACCAGCCGCAATCGAGTTTCCTCGTAGACCTTTATGCTGCTGGTGAAATGGCAACAGTAATTTGAGTAACGAAGACATAGGCGAGGCTGAAAATATTTTTAACACAAGAATCGCACTTTGTCAGTGAACACAACATCATTTAGCGTTACAGATCAAGCAGCCATGCAATATTAGAGTTACTGGAAGAAATCAAAGCTGAAATTGAATCTCCCACTCAGCGTTCACATCCTATTCCAGCAGTTGTTAAACTCCTCGCTACATTACAAATATTGGCATCAGGATCATTTCAAAAGTTATAGCATCAGCAGTGGGAATATCGCAGTCTGCACTCAGCCGTATCATAGCACAAGTACCGCTTGCTACAGCGCAATTTACGTATAGTGGGCGGAGAAAGATGCTGATTGCCTGATGGGTGTCAGGGTTGATAAATACTACGCAAAATGTGGAAGCATAGCGTGCGCTATTACCGAACTTGCATAAACAGACGCAGCGCAAACTGCGCTAGTGTTAGTAAATTAGGCCCAATGTGTGTTCTCTCCAGTGAACTGCAATTTGGGAGGATTGTACAATTATAAAAACCTATATCCTAATTGTACAATCCTCCTTAATTCGTAGTTCACTGGGCCAGTAACTATATAGTTGAGGCTACTGTAAATACTGCACATTCATGAAACAACAGGGAGAGGACAACTCAATGGTTTTTGACCTTATATTTTACTGGGGGGAAATAACTGATGAATACACTGTGTTACAGTCATTGCATTATATTTATCACTTAATTATCTTTATAGTTTTTAGATTTCAGAGTTATTCAGAGTTAATTTCTTTAGTGTCTTTTCTATGTCCATATAAAGGCCTATGAGGAAGCAAAGCATATAATATGTAAAGAAGGAAACTGCCTCTGTAAAAGAAAAAAAACAGTGAGAAAAAGTGTAGTGGAAGTTTCCTGTTGCAGCAGGGGAAGAGTTTTCAAAGTTTAATAAAGTGAAACAAATAAGACAGTTGAAACTAAACCAAGTTTAGGTTTTTGTATTTCATTAAAAATATATATATTTGCAAATATAGGAGCAACATGATTTCACAAAAGGCACAGCGGCCCAGTGTGGAGTCAGTTCCTCAAATGAGTGAACAGAACACTAGGCTTATATGCATCTTCAGAGTGACAGCACACACGCACTTGGCTAATTATGACGCTACCATTTTTACAGGCAATCTTATACACATGAAGACAATCAGGAAAAACACAAGAGACATCTCGGAGCCATCTCACCTCCTCCTCCCTGTACGACTTTCATCCCCCCAGTTACATCTTAACTGGCATGGGAAAACTAGAGATAGTTTTAGGGTGACCTTGTAGCCCCTATCTGTTCAGACAAACAGTGCTCACATTATGTTCCAGACTGGACGTCTCACTTAGTTAGAATCAGAATCTACATGTGGGAATGAGATAAACTCTTTCAGCATTTGTGAGAGAATTAAAGTAGAAATAAAACATAAAAATATAAGGAATTATGCTTAAATGTAATTTTTCCCATTACAAAAGCATGGCAGATAATAGCGGACCGACTGAATGATATATCTAAAAATATACATTTATGAACTACTGCTCTTAAATGAAACCATTCAAAAAGTTAAGCTAATTATTTCCACAAAGGAACTGTTGTACACTTTGCCTGAAAAGCGAGAAGTAGAAGTTAATGTTACTTAGATAATTTATATTTTAGCCCATACTAGAGAGAGAGAGAGAGACAGAGTGAGAGAGAGATACTTACGCATCATAGGCCTATTCTAGCATTGTAGATTAGTGGTTGTAATTGATCATCATGGTAAATTTTCTGCGTAACATTAGGCTGTCTTCTGCTCACTTTTAAGGAAAAGAGTACAACTGTTCGTTTGTGCAAATAATTAGCCTAACTCCTTGAATGGTATGATTATGACAGTTTCAATTCAGAGCAGTGGTCAGTTCATGTATATGTTTAGGCTGCTTACGCATTCAGGCGGTCTGCGATCGTCTGCCACGCCTTCTCTCGCTGTTTCATTACAGTGGTCGTGTTTCTTTTTTTACAAATAATGTGTTTCACGTTATCATACTTCCATAAGAAGCTGCTGCTCACTCTGTATAAAGTATGCACAATACGTATACTCCATTTTAGCATCAGTAAATCTGTGATTGACCTTGCGGTCTGTTAGAGAAAGCCGTGAGCTCGACCTAGTTGCTCCTCCTCAGCCTGGCTTGGCATTCGTGAAACGCACCAAGCCAGGATGCACAGATTAGACTAGGTTAAGCCTCGCTTTATCGGTTATCCTGGATTTATAAATTCTGCTTTTGTGCAATACCCCCCTGGCCTGCTAAACATCAACAGCTTTGTCGTGTCATGAATAAAACAACCACAATCTCAGGTGAAAGTTATGCTTCTTTCATATGCTTCCATGTGTTTGGCCTTTGGCCTACATATCACTAATGGAATATAAGTGGGATGCTTAATATATCAGATAGCAGCTGATGAGAACACAACACACGAGTTTTACAGCACGCTGGACATTGGTTTAGTTTTAGCCCAGAAAACAGCCGTTCGTAGAGTCACTACAGATATGACTACATTATTTTGACCATGTGTTAGGTGTGTGGCTGGCTGTCTTTCATGACTCTGCAAATATGAGCAACTGTAGAGCTGCAATGATGATTGTGTAAACCCGGCCTGTTGAATGAAATGCGTGCGGTAGGCTAATCAGAGTTTTATGGTTGTGTTGTATTGGTAGCATTAGTGCAAAAACGAAAAAACATGAATCAATCTCTCTTTGCATTGTGCATACGCATACATACATGTGGTGCATGGGAACATACCTACAAGCAGACGGGCGCTTCTTGTGCGTGCTATCAAATAAAATCCTGCCATCTGCACTACACACAGTTATACCCCAATTAGACACCAAACACCTATACTGTAATTAGAAACCACATATATTGCCGTATTAAACCCAAAATATACTATTATGCTATACGACACTGTTATATTAAATTAATATTGGACATAGCCTATATAATAGACAAACAAAACACTGAGAGCTCAGAGGACCATACATTTTTTTGGCATTTATTTAACATAGTTTCACTTTCTTACAGGGTCATTTGTTGCTCATTAGAAGAAAATTGTATTGTTAAGTAATGTCAAACCACGTCAAGTCCCATCTGGTCACTACTTCACACAGTCTCTCATATCCTGGATGTTCTCCGGAGTCCCATTGAGTTTGTAGGTATTAATACATAGCCTAATGCATGCTTCATCAACGCTCTACTCCTATACCAGTTAAGACATCAGACCATTTAACGCCATGTCACTATCCCACCACATTAACATAGGCTATGGAAGCTGCCACGACATTGCATCTTTATTTCCCAGTAATGGGTAATTAGCAACACATTACAACAGAATTGTACTGTAATCTAAAGTGAGATCCATCGTTATTTCCCTTTGTTAGATCTTGTTAGAATTTCTTAGGAGGTTTCTCATTACAGCATAATTTAGGTATATGGTGTCTAATAAGGGTATAACTGTTTGTTTACTGTCTAATAAAGAACACATTATTTATACAAAGTAGCCTATGGCACACTACGTCTTATTAGTGTACCATAAAATAAAGTGCAACCCCATAATTTATGGAGGTCCTGAAGGAGTCACTGAGGCTTTTGCCTCTTCAGAGCGTGTGTTATTTTAAACCCCTGCCTTGCTGTCAAGGCCTGTTTCCTGCTGAGGTAGGTGGCGTCTCAGAGACAAAATAGCAACAGTCTTAATTATGTACACCTTCACTGGCTTCTATAGTGAAAACAAACTCTTGAAAGGCGACAGTAAAAAGTGAATTTGCAGCATTGTACTTTTGGAGGCCGGACACACAGGGCTTGTTTAAACAAAAAGCCATTAAACAAAAAATGTAGGCTAATTTACACATGAACAACATCTAATCATCATAGATCTTATCATTAATGGCCTTTATGTCGGCAGTGAACATGTCCATAGAAGGGCAAAGGGGAAGTGATGTTGTCAGAGTGCAGCGATTCGGCAGCTGGTCTCCTGTGGAATCCTGGGCGATATTGGGGATGACGGAGCACAGCTGCTGACTCAGTGACTCATTTTTACCTCAGCAGGGAGAAGAAGGGAAGGAGAGAAGGAAATGGGAGAGCAATAGCTCTCGCCCAGACAAAGAACAGACACAGCCAGCTCCAGCAGGGAGAGACACCAACGCTACACTTCACTAAACAATTTTAAGTCTGCTATATCAGTTTGTACCGTCCTTTTCCTTTGGCAATGCACTTGGATCATGTTGCAATGCAATCATTTGGTTTATAAACAAGATAATATGGAAAAAGTCATGGTAAAAATATTCATCTTTTGGTTATCTCAGTAATTAGTGTGGGATAACTGAAGGCCGAAACTTGGGATTAAAGGGTTTCTCATGTAGCATTTATCTTTGTGGCTAAATGACAGCGACCCAAATATCTGTTTCTCTTTCTTCCCTCTGTCCCTGTTTCACTCTTAAAATTATGTGTGCAAGTCTGTGTTGTGTCGGAGTATTGGCATTATCAATAATTTTATGTTCTGGCAGATGAAAATGGATCAGTGATTCTTAGTCCTGGCAGTCAGGCTTTAGATTCACGGGTGAGAAGAGACGTGGTACAGACTATTCAAGCAATAGTGAAATAACTTGGATTAAAGTTGAGAAAAGATTATTTCCAAAAATTTTGTTCAAACAAAACGTCCATAGTAACTCTTTTGTAGGCAACTGTAAAAAAATAAATAAAATAAAAAACAGTTACATATAGTTTTAAATTGTAGCTGCCAGGTGAAAAACTTGATTATGTCAAAAAATACATTGCCATAAATCTAATCTAATAAAGAGGTAACATTTCCCTGAAGATTTGAATATAGGCCACTGATACGGCAGCTATGTTGACAGCAGCTGAACCCAATCTAATGCATGAACTCTGACACACGCACACAAATTTGACAAAGATTTCTCTCCCTTTAAATCTGGGAAAAGAGCATCTTCTTCTGTAAGATTTCCGATTATTGAAGTATCACACAGCTTTAAAATGTGATTTTTGCATTCATTCACACTCATGCTGTTTGTCAGAGATGTTTTATTTCACAGCTCTAAAAGTGGCACATCCTCACAGCAGAGTGTGTGCATGGGTGTCTATGAAGATTAATCAAAATGGTAACAGTCTTGACTTGGTGGCCCCTCCGCACTGTTTGCAGCCCCATAAATCAAGACACTGTGATTACAGACACATTGGTTTTGATTAAACTTTTCCCACTAGTACAGGGAGATCATTCTGAAACACTCTGCTTTAATCATCATTAGACAATACAATGAAATGTCACAGCGGTAGCACATCTCTGACTACCACAGTGACTATGACTCTACTTGAGCAATCAATGCATTTAGCGAGCAAAAATCTCATGACATCAGCCGTGACTGCATTGGAAAGAACCTCATAACATAAACAAATTGCAGGCTCTCACAGTCTCAGACCAAAACTACTGAACCCACATCCACGGATAGAACTGTTCCTCCAGGAAATTGATGCAAAAAAGAAAATCGACAAATAACAAACAGATACACATACCAGCACAGATCAAAGACAGCTGAAAAAGTGGAACATAGCACATACCATTTCTTTCTGGGAGTGTGTTTTCTGGAGATGACACGGTTGCTTTGCCCAAATATGGCAGCCGCTGTCCTCGTACTGTGTCCTGCTGAGAGGGACAACCACTGTAAAAGTCTCAGAAACAGCAGACTTCAATTACATAACAGACTTGGCAATGACTAAGAGTATATGCTAAAGGCTTAAACCTTGAGCCAGGCAGGATTTGTCAATGGAGGTGGCTGGAATGTCTGGTATGGCTGGTGGTACCACCAGCGGACAAAACGGAACAATCTGCTGTTTGTTAAGTCAGCACAAGAACAAACAAGCTTTTATTGTTGTCCAAAGTGAGTTATTGAGGTTGTGTAACCAAATCAAACAAAAAGAGACATAAATGAACATGCCACACTGCGGGTTCTGACACTGATACCAATAATCATTTCGTGAAGACGTGACGTCTGCAGTTGAGAATCAGTGGATTGACTTCTCGAAAATAAGACATATCAAAGTTTTCCACTCTGCCTGAACGTCTGAAGAGGCCCTTTGGATCTTAATGATCTGATGGTGTGTTTAGCAAAATCGCCATGAGTCAGAGGTTTTCAAAAAATGAACACCCGGTTTCGATTGTTGTTTTTGTGTTTGTGCCGGTGATTGATACACACCATTTGGTAGAACATGTCCGGAGTGATAGTGTGATTTGTCAATTTACGATAACTGGTGTGAAAAACAATGAATACTACATTTGTGTTTATTGCAAGTTTTATTGTTCAGTACCAGAGAGAAGAATGTGGGATTTTTTCCCGGCACCATTACATTCCTTATCATACATCTGAAATAAATTAGCCATATAAGTACACAGCCAAAAAAAGTAATACAGATTCCTTGTAGCAGCGCTGAGCAGCCTTTGGGAGTCTGTGTTGATAGGCATGAGTAAACATGGTTGCTATGCAGTGAGGGAAACTGAAGAAAACCCTCAATACATAGCAGCTGCTGTTGCAGTTATTCAGGTATCTACGCTATATTTATAGAGATTTACATCAGATTCAGCTTGTTTACATCCAGGGGTGTAGTGGTAAAAAAGGTTCTGTCATCAGGTGGACCATGACGCGGTCACTGGTAAGGTGGGCCACGGCCTACCGGTGTATGTGTATCCTGATGACATCGCTATAGGCTATCATTTGATGGTACCAAGGGTATCACTGGTTGTTCCTTCATAAGTCACACAATCACTATTCAATACATTAATTCTCTCTCGAATTGTCCTGTCTCTGTTTCTTCATTCTCTGTTTGTCTTACCTCTTTTCCTCCTCTCTATATCTCTTCTCTCTGTGCTCTCTGCATCATTTTCTGTCTCACCTCTGTCTGTAAAATGAAGTTAAAATGGAGAAAAGACAGCTTAGCACACCACATCCTGTCAGGTAGCCGGTCACATTATAAGGCTTATAGGCTAACCCTTTCAGACAAACCATTAAACTAAATTATTTAGCTGTTATTATTATTATTATTATTATTATTATTTAATGTTTAGGTATCCGGTCTGAATGCTTATCTACACCTTTAAGTTAATTGACTTAATACTGTCTCTGTGCCAGTACCATTTCGAGAAGGGCAAGGGGGAGGGGGGGACTCCCCCGTCAATCATTTCAAATGGTAGCCAGTCAGAGTAAACTCGCCCATTTATTTCTCTAAGGACTTTATTATGTCTGGGATATGAAGTCATGTAGCATCATCTACAATTAGTTGTGAAGACATTGTACTCTAGATTGTGTTTTATTGGTGAGCTAATTATGATAAATTAAACTCTATTTCAGGCTACACCGCAAACGCGGTTGGTTAAAGGTCCCATGACATGGTGCTCTTTGGAGGCTTTTATATAGACCTTAGTGTTCCCCTAATACTGTATCTGAAGTCTCTTCTTCTTTCCCGTCTTGGTGCAGAATTACAGCAACTAGAGCCAGTCCCACAATGAGCGTTCCTTAGTATGTGCCATTTCTGTGTCTGTAGCTATTGAGGAGGAGAGGGGGGGGGGGGCAAGGTGGAGGGTGGGGGTGTGGCCTTGACCAACTGCCACTTTGCTCGTTTGAAAGCCATGATGTCTCTCTCTCATGGGTGGGCTAAATTCTCTGGGCAGGCAAAGCAGAGAAAGGGGAGGTAACCTTGCTCCTTATGACCTCATAAGGAGCAAGATTCCAGATCAGCCCATCTGAGCTTTCATTTTCTCAAAGGCAGAGCAGGATACCCAGGGCTCGGTTTACACCTATCGCCATTTCTAGCCACTGGGGGACCATAGGCAGGCTGGGGGAATGCATATTAATGTTAAAAAACCTCATAAAGTGACATTGTCATGCCATGGGACCTTTAATATTATTATAACATTAACTAGCTGACTAGCAAAGGGAGCTTGTTGTCACTAACTTTCAGTGGCTTAAATGCCAGAGAATGCATGAAATTGTGGCTTGTTGAGTCAGTGGCATGAATCTACCGTGAACCAAATTAAACTCAAAAACATTAAGTTCAGTACTGTTTTCCGAGCTCACTCACTTTGGGCCTGTAGTTGTTAAAAACGGGGGGATATCCATTTTTAAAATCCATTCATTACATGAGACGTGATGTAGTGTAGGCTAGTGGCTGACAAATCTTTGATGCAGTCTGCTGCTTCCTGCTGGCTACGCAAGAGATTGGTCAACACTGACAGTCCCATAATGCAGCGCAATATGGATAGACTTTGTCTTAGGTTTAATAACCTATGAAACTAATAATGAACAATATGAAACTAAAACGACATAAGCTTAATTTAGAATGGCTTAGGGACGATAGGCTATTTGGAGTTGGATAAACACTATTTAGTGGTGGATAAACGCAATTTAGAAGTGGGTAAACGCAATTTAGAGGTGGGTAAAAGCTATTTCCGAATTTCGGGAGGTGCATAAACGGCGTTTACATGCGTTTAGCCTCCACTACATCCCTGTTTACATCATATACTGACCTCCACTCTATAAATACCAACTAATACAATGCGGTACAGTAGCAAGAAATATGTGTTTGGTAATAAGATTACACAAACAAAAGAAAATTTTTTTTATTTAGGGCCACCACAAGGTAAGAACAGTAAATGACAGAAAACACTACAGAATAAAAGGCCTGAGGCACTCCAGAGCCAGTGTCTGGAGGACTCTAACACTGACTGAACATGCTAAATGAAATGCATTCAACAACTAATAACTAAAAAACAAACAAAACAAACTAACTTTATTCCTTAATCGTCACATACACACAGTACACTGTAGTGAAATTCTATTACTGTATTTAACCCATCCTGTATAAGATTTATTGCCAAAACATTGTTACCACAGAGAAATAATCTACCAAACACAAATTTCCTTACTTTTTGTGCTAAATTTATTAGAAGCTGTGGACAGCTATACATACAGCGTCCGGAGAGCAACTCTGGGTTCAGTGTCTTGCTCTCTCTGCCAACCTTGTGAATGTGGGGCAACCAGTTTACCTCCAGGCCACAAGCCACCCCATATAATATGTAGCCAGTGGTCCAAGATATGAGAAGTAAACATGCCCGGTTAGAATGCAGGGTTTCACATCAGCATGTTTCAGTAAAAACATATTTCATCTTCTTATTGGACAAGTCACTCTGTTGGAATTTGCTGCAGGAAGCGCACATGGTTGATGAAAGGGAGAGTGCAGCCGGCCTTTTGTCATTATTTTATTGATTACTGGAACTGCTTCCCTTCAAGTCCAGTCACTTGTACTAATATGGCCGTGTGAGGGATCACCAAAACTTCAGTGTTCCTCTGCAGGAGCGTAAGAATTATTTTGTAAGAAAAGTTAGTTCCCTTCTTTACAGTTCCCTTCAGTTCTGGAGAATTTTGTGGTTTGGAGCTTACTGTTATGGTTTTCTGACCCGCAACTTTACTGTTTTGGTTGACTCTCACAGCTCTCAGCAGCAGAAGGCAGCCGTTTTTGGCAAAAAACTTTTAAAACCCACTACACTCCCTGCCCAGCACAGAACAACAAACACAAAAAGTTAGCAACTAGCTAGAGAACATATTGTAACATTTAGCAGCTGAAAGCTAGATATTTTCCTTAGGAGTTGGAGGCGCTGAAAATCGTATTTGCAAGGTGGCCAGTGTCCAAGTGTCCAAGTGTCCAAAGTCCAAATAATGCTAATGGTACTTTAAATATAATAACATATTTTTATTTATTATATATTATTTTGGTACTCAGTGGAAATCCTCATTATAGATAATGCACTTTGAACAGAAGTACAAATTACAGCAACTTTTTACATGTGTTTTCAATTTTGGTTTGACATAGAGGTTATTATACAGGTTTTTACATTTTGTGTAAATTGCTCATTCATACTGTTGATGTAAAGCTTTCAGTGTGGGACGTGACATTGTGCATTCAGTCTGGAAAAGGAACTGCTGAACTAGGTGCCTATTAAAGAAATAAATGCACAATTTTTGAACAAGGCAGCACATTTCATTTTAAAGAAAGAGGCTTTATTTTCCTCTCCAGCTGTGCCTGTCCTTGTTGGCAGCGCGGTTCTTCTTGAGAAGAATCCTGGCCACAATCTGAACAATATCTCCAGCTGAACCCCATGCCGTGATAAATGACCAAGAAGTGCTGTAATTCACTGTTACTCTCTGGTGGGTCCTTAAAGACTTGTGGTACTATTTTCATACAGACAATTTGCATGGTAGCTGATGTTGTCACAGACTGTACGTAACACAGAGCTCATCTAAGGATGATTGAGTAGAAAAATCATTTTAAAAATGAAAAATAAAATGAAGGAAGTGAAAGTCCGTGATTTATTTTCAGGTTAAAAAACTGACAGATTGCTGTTTGTGATTCATTTGAGGGCCTGTAAACTTTGGAAAGTCAGACAGTCGACTCAAAACAAGCTGACATGATATATACAGTGTTATAGCTGTCTTGTTTAAAGAATATAAAGCTGGATTAAAACACGGCAACTGTGTTTATGTGAAGCCTCTCTCCAGTCATCGCTGTGGTTAGCCACAGCATTCCTGCCACAAATACCATTATAGTCATACCTGCTTCTATGCACAAACCACAGGAGCAGACAGACACCCAAATAATGATTCCATTTGTACAGATGACTATACCATTCAGCCACCCAAGAAATGGTGCAAAGTTGAAAACTGCTTATGTTTAAGTAGTAAAGTCCGATATCTCATCCCAGTGAATAATGCAAAAGCTGATGAACTGTTAGTGAAAATACTAGCACTGATTCATCACAGTGAGGGTCAGACTACAAAGCTTTTGTGCACATGGAAGTTTAGCTTTGTGTTACGATGGATTTATGGAAATGAGAATTCTATAATTATTGCTCCATAAAGGGAGCATTTGGGGAAAAATAAATCCTGGTGGTGTGATACGCCTTGACTTTAAAGATGGTGCGGTTTTTAATTCCTAGTGTGTGGCGTGCTAATAAATGTCAAGAAGGATATGCTATCTGAAAGCCAATATGCTATTACTGGGCAAATTAAACTGATTTCCAAATTATTTAACACAATATATAGATGCACATTTCATTTTTTCATTTTCTAAATTTAAAAGAAAATGAAGAAGTGAGGGAACTTAAGTACTGAATGAATGCATTTAAGGCACTAAGGCTCCCCAAAATCACTCTCTTGTTCACTCATTCACTTCTCCCTAACTACTGACACTTAATAAACTTAGCACAAAAAGTAAGGAAATTTGTGTTTGGTAGATTATTTCTCTGTGGTAACAATGCTTTTTGGCAATAAATATTATACCGTTGGAAAGCCTGCTTAGTTCCCTTTCAAATGGTGCCGAATTTGTAAGGAAAATGCATTTGTGGGATGAGCAGCAGTGCTGAGTATGTGAGTTTCGCTCTGCCAGTGCCAAACTTATTTACTTATTTTACTTAAACTTATTCTGCTATTGACTCGTTTGGTGGATTGGATGATTGAAGTTTGAAGAAACAAGACATATTGGCAATTTTACAATTTATTCATTTAACAAACAGGAGCCTCAGTAGCGTGTGGAACAACCATACACAGCCACAACAGCCTGGCACCTCCTCCTCATGCTGGTCACCAGCCTGGTCACACACTGCTGTGGGATGGCATCCCATTCTTCAACCAGCATTTGTCGCAAGTCAGCTAACGTGGTTGTGTTGGTCACTCTGGCACGAACAGCACACCCAAGCTGAGTGTTCAATGGGGTTGAGGTCAGGACTGCTGGCAGGCCATTCCATCCTCTCCACTCCCATATTCTGGAGGTAGTCTCTGATAGACCTTGCCATGTGGGGGCGAGCATTGTCATCTTGGAGGATAGAGTTCGGTCCCAGACTGTGGAGATATGGGATTGCCACTGGTTGCAGTATCTCATCTCTATATGTCTCTGCATTGAGATTGCCTCCAATGATGACAAGCCTCATTTTTCCAGTGAGGGAGATGCCGCCCCACACCAACACACTGCCTCCACCAAAATGTTTTACTCTGTCGGTGCAGCAATCAACGCTTCTCCACACTTTGACCCTACGATCCAACTGCCGTAGGCAGAATCTGGACTCATCACTGAACATAACGTTCCTCCACATATTCAGGTTCCAGTGCACAAGTTGCTGACACCAGCGCAAACGGGCCTGACGGTGAAGGGCAGTCATGGAAGGACTCCTGGCAGCCCTATGAGACCGGAGAATGGCTGCGTGCAGTCTGTTCCGGATTGTCTGGGCAGAGAGCCGTCGGCCATATCGTCCTGCAAACCTTGACTGTAAACTACGGCACCTAAGTGCTGACAGGGTGAGGAAATGGTCTTTTTGGGGTGTCGTCTTCTTGGGATGCCCACTTCGCGGCCTGTCTTTGACATCCCCCGTTATATGGAACTTGGCCTTCAGTTTGGCGATGGTACTAGGGCTCACTCCAAATAATGCCGCAACTTGGTTTTGCGGAACACCAGCTTGAAGTTGCCCTATCACAAGGGCCCTATCCAGATCAGTCAAACATGCTGATTCTTGGAGCAGACACTTACTGACTGCTGTACTTACAGTAGTAGGGCCCATGCTCACAGGTGCTGCCAATCAGGCACCTGATTGGCAGCACCTGGGGGTACCAGAAGCTCAAAACAAGTGTCAATAGCAATAGCAAAATAACCTGTTTGGCAATGGCAGAGAAGTTTTTCATGGGCGCAACCCACATACTCAGCGCTGCTGCTCATCCCACAAATGCAAGATTTATTGCCAAAAAGCATTATTACCACAGAGAAGTAATCTACCAAACACAAATGTCCTTACTTGTTGTGCTAAGTTTAGTTTACTTAATTGTGAGCAGTAAATTGAGATTTATATTATCATACATTTTGTATCATCACTGACTGTAATGTCGCACAACACAACTATCGTAACAAATTAAGATTGCATTGTAGGATTGTCAGCAAAAAGTAGTGTCCATGCCATGAACACTACTTTTTTTTTTCATTCAAATATTTGAGGGTACTTATTGGACACACATTTTAGCGTGTTCACATGCTAACGTACGCCAATTAGCATTAAACACAAACAGCTATGGCTGATGCAAATGCCGTTGGTTTTGCTGGTATTATTCCAGAAAAGTTACAATTTCTCCTGAAGGGAACATGAATGTCTGTTTCAAATTTCATGGCAGTTGATCCAATATTTGTGTGGACATTTCACATATCACAGACATTTTATGTCAACCTCCTGGTGGCACTAGATGAAAAGTCAGAAGATCAAGTTGGTAGGATTCTTCATCTGGATATCTGTACCAAATTGCATGGCAATCCATCTAATAGTTGTTGAGATGTTTTAGTCTGCACCTAAGTGGGGGACTAGCCGACTCACCAACCATCATCCCTAGAGCTGCTAAACATTTGCTTCTGTATACATTTGTTATCTGTGATATCACTAGTGCAATGTTCTCTAATCAGCTTTGCATGAGTCATTTGTCCCTTGGGTGGCAGTATTCACCTTCACAGCTGAAGTCATTTTATTTCCCTTCCACAGAATACTAGTTGTTCTGATTGTCATGCAAGTTTGGTAATGACCTAAGACTTTTCAAGCGCTTTAACAAATCCTATTGAAGTAGGTGAATCATTGTCAATGATTAGTATCAAAATTCAGTTTCTGGTCCTTTGAGGATCCAGTCTTCCGCTACTGAATAGACTGTTATTCCAAAAACGTATTATAGACTTTGTTTTGGCTTTGAAAGGTCAATATTTCATGTGGAGTATAGAGTAACACGTGCTGCAGAGACATTTTTATTTCTGTAATACAACACTTTTATTTTATGTGCATGAAAAATATTTTCCAAGAAAATCACAAAAGCAGGTTACAAATTCTGAATTAATTTATGCCCTTTACTCGTTCAGTGTCAAATGAGGCCAATCTCTGGGGGTTCATTATTGCAACATTAGCTTTAGCACGGTCACCGAATACATTTATTTTATTCACTCACTGTGTGATTGATGATGATATTTGAATAAAATATACTGCTGTGTTTCTGTCGCTAGGCAATATAAGGATATTACAGTGGTCCTTTCAGCATGAAGCTGCTACACTACACAGGTCTGGGGTTCATCATTTTGATTTGATGTCTTTGAAGTTTGTCATATTTTTTTTTAGTAGTGACAGTTTGTTAAAAACACATCTTCTCTTACAAAATACTGAAACATTTGAGGGCAATTACACTTTAAAATACAGAGAAATGAGAAACCAATGATTATGAAACTACTGCTTTAAACACTTTATGTGAGTATGACTGATCTAAGCTAAAAGAAAAAATATGAAAGGTAATATGACACATTTTTGTTTATCTAATGGTTTATTTATTTATTTATTTTTTGGGGGGGGGTCGTTCCTTTATTGGATAGTAATAAGTAAAGGGTTGATGTGAAATGGTTGCTTTCTCCCTTTTCACCACACTAGCCCCTGTTCCCCAACATTGTTTTTGTGTCTGCTTAATTATTCATTTCAGTCCAATGTTTCAGTTTATTTGATACATTATCAACCAATTTGTATACTTGACACAAGCTTGTTGTGTTTGTTTGTTTAATGGGTTCATCATAGGATTAAGGTGTTCACCCTATTGTGTGTGTGAGTGATGTTTTTCTTTGTTGTTGTTCTGCCTGGGATGTTGAGGGAGATCAGCTGCTCAATCAAGGAAAGTGCAAACAGGTTTGCCTTATTATGTCCTTAGCAGGGAGGGGTTGGGCACTAGCCTCTGAACACCCACACAGGTGATTTCAGTTATTGTGGCTGATTAGACCTCTGCTCAGGTAGAAGGTGGACGGGAGCTTTCATGGGAATTTATTACGTCACAAATTTCATCTACCAATAAGCATGATAAATGTGTCATTTGTCCTGCCCTAACAGGTGCAACAAAGCTAACAGGAGGCTCAAGAAGATAGGCTCGTTCGAGATGAACTGCGCTTCGCCTGTAGAGTGGACGAGAGCAGGCGAGAGCAGCCGGGGGGCGGTGACACAAATCCGCTGTCAAGTCGGACAGTTTCTAGCCGATTCCAGCGGCCTTCAGGCTGAACAGGAAGTCACAGAAACACTGTGGTCCGATTCCGATTTAATAAAATGTTATCAGACCCATATATCAGCTTGTACACAGTCTCCAGTTGTCTTAATTATGACAGAGTAGGCCTAGCTCTCAAAATGCTCTACATGCGATCTGTTGCTGATTTTAATTAACAACACACTGTAGATGATCCATAATCTGAACAGATTTAGTCTCTTGGACTTCTAAACATAACCATCAGCCACACAACGTGTTCTGTACAGAATAAGCCTTTAAATCAGACAAATAACAGTTACAATCCCTCCAATTCAAAATCAATAAAAAGTTTATATAAAACGTCATCATGTTGAGTCGATGCTGAATCAATCAGCTGTTAGATCAGCTGAGAGGCCAGCTTTTCCCAGCATGCCCTGGGTCCGCCTGGGTCTTGCAGTCAGTGAAAAGATATGTCAATGGTGAAAAGCAACTGCGCTGCCTGCGTCTCAGAACTGCAGCCGCCTTGATCTCGTGAGGTTATCGTTGCCCACGTGTGCGTGACGTCAGAGCAGGTCGGGATCAAGCAAGGGGGTAAGCTTCGCTTCAGAACTCGAACCTCCTATGGCGCCATTTTGTTGCTACCTGGCCATCACCTCCGTTAGCATTCCACTGACTTTGGCGCCACTTGACAGCGAATAATTTTACATCTGAAGCGTTTAAAGACTCTATTTGTCCATTGTTTAGTTCTAAAGAAACACGACAATGTATAAAAGGCTCCATTACCTTGTACCTCACGTTATGGCTCCGTAGCAGACGTTTTTGTAAAAATAGGCTAACGATTGTGTCACATAGTAGAGGAATTACCGTATAGTACAGGAGAAGCTTGCAGGCAGTTTCGACTTACATGAGCTGTTTAAGATTAATTACTAATGTTAACTAGTATTTTAGTTAGCAATAATTAGCCTGTGCCCATGTTATCTCCTTACATATACCTACACTCTCCGTCTCTGTAAGATTGGGAATGATTGAGATTTCTCTTGGCACAGCTACCAGAAGACTTACAACTTTCAGACACGTTGCTCACGTCACATTTACGTTGTCTCTCTCAGTTGGAGGCTGCACAGTAAAGCTGGCCATCACCAGAAAAGTGCTTCTAATATCCTTCACTGGTCTCCGTCCAGAGACACAGGGTCTGTTGGTCCATTATATACTGTCTATGGGATCGAGTCGGACACAAATCTAACCGGCATGCATTGGGCGGCGATCGCCGGTGATCGATTCTGCGCAGATCTGGCTCATCTTGAACGAGCCTGATGTCAATCAATCAGTCTATACACACCCACACAGTCCTGGGAAGAGGTCTAATCAGAAAACACCTGTGTGGGTTGTAGTGGAAGTTTCCTTTGCAGCAAGGGTAGAGTTTTCAGAGTTTAGTAAATTGAAACAAATAAAACAGACTGAGACTAAAACCAAGTTGGGTTTTTGTATTTTATTAAAGATATATTTTCAAATAGGAGCAACATGATTTCACAAAAGGCCGCAGCCCAGTGTGGAGTCAGTTTCTCAAATGAGTGAACAAGAACACTAGGCTTATATGCATCTTCAGAGTGACAGCACACACGCACTTGGCTTATTATGACGCTACAATTTTGACAGGCAATCTGATACACATGAAGACAATCAGAGAAATACAAGAGACATCTTGGAGTCATCTCACCTCCTCCTCCCTGTACGACTTTCACCCCCCAGTTACATCTTAACTGGCATGGGAAAACTAGAGATAGTATAAGGGTGACCTTGTACCTTTATCGGTTCAGGCAAACAGTGCTCACATAATGTTCCAGACTGGGTGTCTCACAAAGTTAGAATCAAAATCTGCATGTGGGAAATGAGATAAACTCTTTCAGCATTTGTGAGAGAATTAAAGTACAAATAAAACACAAAAATATAAGGAATTATGCTTAAATGTAATTTTCCCATTACAGGGTGTCCAGGGTCTTTTAAGATGTAGGAAGACAGGTAAGTTCTAAATTATGTAATATTTGGGATGCTCATTGGTACGGATGGGTTTCATACAGGTTATTGGATGAGAGGTGATCAATGAGTTGCTGAGCCACTGCTTTTTTGACTTTTGTAAAGAATGGCAGATTTGTGATTGGTCTGTAGTTGTTGATCAAATCGAGGTCTGGTTATGTTTCTTTAGCAGTGGTCTGATAACACCTGTTTTAAAAGATTCAGGCAGTGGGCTGAGCATCGGAAAAAGGTTCTTAATAAACTTAGAAGGAATAGGATTGAGTTAACAAGTAGGCTTGGAGGAGCGTACCAGTTTAGAGAATGAATCAAGGGAGATTTTCTCAAAGTGGGTGAGTTTGCAAGATGAAAACTGTTCAGATGTAATGGCCCCGTCCTGGGTGGGTTAGTCTTTGCCAGGTCATACACCTAAAATACCCAAGTACATATAATTCTTATGTTGCTCCAGACATCTAATTATACCATTTTTAGAAGCCATTCTTCATGACTTTTGAGAAGTGAAATGTGTGCCAGGGGCACTAACATTACATAACAGAACAATTTAATGGTGAAAAGCCATGGAAAGTCTCCTTGTTAAGGAGGATAATTGAGCTTCTGTGGTTGTCTCATATTTACTCCCCCTGTTGTTTCTGTTTACAATGAGGCCTTCTTAAAAGACAGTGAATGATTTAGGTGTTGATGAGTGGAACATTTTTATCAAATTGTGATGTGTTTATGGCTGTCCCCTCTTCCTCTTATTGTTAATATAATGAATGCAGTCATCGTCTGGGGAAAAAGGCCAAACCACAGGCCTGTTCATACAGACACTCAAAGCTCACTGGTTTCACTCATAAAACACTTGGGCCTATCCAATTACTTAATTGACAGAATAACTTGAGTTATTAATTCATTAATATTATAAAAAGAAAAAAATACCAGGTGGTCACAGTAGTAAACGTGCTCCTGAAGTCAAACTGGGAAGCCACTGGGCTTACTTCAGGCACACATGCACTGAGGATGTTAATGGAGACCTATTATGCTTTTCCATATTTTCTGTCATATCTATAATGTTACAATGTCGGATGTTCATTTTAAACATAAGCTTCAAAGCTTCAAATAATGAGGTAAACATATTTAAAAGAAATCCCTGTGAGCCAAAACCTCAGATTTCACAATGTTTTGAACACTCCTGTTTGAACAGTTTTTTTGCTAGTCTTGGCCCAGTACGACGTCATTCGGGGTCATTTTTTCTATTTATGGTCATCTGCTCCAGGTACGCTACTGCAGTGTTTATATTAGGCTACATACACTGCTACATGTAGTTACAAGCTAATGGCAGGGAAACCTGTAATCCTGGTTGCAGATGTTATTTTTTTCCCCAATTACGGATCACATTTGTGCTGGAATATGACCGACTGTGTAGTTTCTGATTCAGATGCCTTTATTGGGGATTTTTCACAGTAAAGTCCCGCTATATCAGTAGCAAACCATGGCTCTTAAACCATGGCCCTCTGATTCCCCCCTTCCCTAGTCAGGAAAAAAGGAAACTACCAGCCTAGCTTATTGTGTCCTCTCATATAGTACTGCAAACGTTATGTATGACAATTCCAGCTCTGAAACAAAAAATCAGACGCTAGTCCAGCCTTAACAATGAAATGAGCAAACAGCAGGGACAGAGTGAGTTATCACCTAAACAAAGAACAGCTGATTTCTTAAGCAAAATGCCAGTCCTTACAAATTAATCCATCATCACACAAGTTGTGTGTGCACTTCAGCGGAATATGGTGACAACGAGATGGGGTGCAAAATGCATGACAGCCACCCCCACAGGTGCCTATTTACACATTGAGCAGATTTGGAAAAACATTAGCACTCATTTGAAGTTGTGTGTCTGTCTACCTGATGGAAGTATGTCCTTTATTTGCTCTCCTTCTACTGTAGCTCTGTTTGGCCCTTACCAACTCCTGGCTCTTTAGCTGCTAGATGCTCCACTGTGTTCACCAGCTAGACGCTAACATTGTCTGTCTGCTGTTCGGTACTGTGCAGGTAGTGTACAGTCCCCTTAATAGTTTGGTTTTCGTCTGCTGTGGCTTGAAACTGGGTCGATAGACCAGTGAGACTGAACCAAAACAATAAAGTTGCAGGTTGTAAAACCAAAGTCAAGATGACAGAATGTTCCACAGACCTGATGGAAACAGAAGAGTCGGGTGATAATTCTCTCTAGGTTCGTCACCTTTAACATTAGCCCCATTTATGACCTAAGCACTCCGTACGTTACTTGAAATCCATCGTATTCCCCCCAATCTTAGGGGGAAAGTAAGAACTTGATTTATTTCCCCACCTATTATCCACCAGTGGGTTGTGTCTTCAAAGGTATTTTTGGATCTCACAATCTATATTTTCTGTCCGGAATGATAAAATGTTTTTCCAGGGTGAAACTAAATTAAAGCCAATCTTTCTACAGACTGTGACATTCTGTGCTTCTTCACTAGAACTTACAGGCCATATTGGTGGCTGGTGGAGTCTGGGAAAATATTGTATTTAAACTTTTTCATATCATTCCAGGGTAGAAAATAGACAGTGAGATCACAAAAATTTCCATTTCGCTGGTAATAAACATTCATGTCACAGGCTACTGTAACAAGAACATAGAACCATTATCAATGGTGAACATTCCATTTCTTTTAAAGAATGGGTGAATCGGGTGTAAAAGGGAGCCATCACTCTTTTATCTGATATATCCATTTAATGTTTATACGCTTTTGTGCATCTGTGATGTAATTGAGACTACAGATGGAGAACAATCCATAGTTATCGGATCTGGGTGCAGGGCACATCTAGTCCACATGTGGTGGCTTTTTTCAAGATCCTGTAATGAGACCTGCAAAATGATAAAAACAGGCCAACATTGGTTTGAATAAGACAATGACTGCAAGCAAACTCACAAACTGTGTGCCACTGTGAGGTAATCTGTGAACCTCAGACATGACGTGTTGGAGACAACATGACCACTGACAAGACTTCAAATGTTTATTAATGAGCTCCTTAGACTCACCACAGTTATGTTGCTGGATGCTTATAAAGACATGATCTAATCTGTAACCTTCTCAAACCCGTCAGATTACAGCTTTACTCTTCGCCGCGCAGCCTGCAGATCACTTTGTAATGTCATCTAAGATGGTATTGTCACAGATGTTAATCGTCATACTAGGTGGACAGTGTTTGAGAGTGAGGCAGCGGTTTTTCTGGCCTGCTGAGGAAGTTGTGTTGGAAATATGAACATGATGGTGAGGCCAAACGCAAGTCAGAATCATTAATGGGCCGATACCCAGAATTTGTGGTTTGCATATCGCTTTCTCTGCGTCTCAAGAGCGAAAATAACACAAAGGCAGCAAAGCTATCAGGGCACTAAGTGATTTAGCAGAAGGAAATTGCTTGTCTAATGTCTACAGAGAGGTTTGTGCAGAGGTATGCGCCCAAGTTTTCCATGATTGCATGTTCAAATCACAATAAATAACCCTCTCTGTCGAGCTACTTAGCCCGAGGTAAAATGTTCTGTTGCCCTGCCAGAAGCAATTGCCATTTAGAGAGCCTGGCAAGGTGCTAACGGTGTAAAATACCTGCAGTAGTGCTTACTGATCGCACCGCTAGAGGGGGGAATCTGGGTCCTCTGGCTGCAGCGCTGAGAGATTCAATATGTATCATAGCTGAATTTATATGCGCAAGTCTGCTTGGTGTTTAGCCTCAATAGAACAACACCAGTATTTGAGTATTTGGCACTTCCTTGACAGACATGCCCTCCACATATTTAATATACTGAACAAAATTAAAAAAGCAACACTTTTGTTTTTGCCCCCATTTTTCATGAGCTGAACTGAAAGATCTAAAGACTTTTTCTATGTACACAAAAGGCCTATTTCTCTCAAATATTCCGAAAACCGTCAGTATCTGGTGTGACCACCATTTGCCTCACGTAGTGCAACACATCTCCTTCGCATAGAGTTGATCAGTTGATTATGGCCTGTGGAATGTTGGTCCACTCCTCTTCAATGGCTGTGCGAAGTTGCTGGATATTGGCAGGACCTGGAACATGCTGTCGTATACGCCGATCCAGAACATCCCAAACATGCTCAATGGGTGACATGTCCAGTGAGTATGCTGGCCATACAAGAGCTGGGATGTTTTCAGCTTCCAGAAATTGTGTACAGATCCTTGCAACATGTGGCCATGCATTATCATGCTGCAACATGAGGTGATGGTCTTGGATGAATGGCACAACAATGGGCCTCAGGATCTCGTCACGGTATCTCTGTGCATTCAAAATGCCATCAATAAAAATGCACCTGTGTTCGTTGTCCATAACCCCACCGCCACCATGGGCCACTCAATCCACAACATTGACATCAGCAAACCGCACCCACACTCGCCATACAAGCTATCTGCCATACACCCTGTCTGCCATCACTGAAACCGGGATTCATCCGTGAAGAGAACACCTCACCAAAGTGCCAGACGCCATCGAATGTGAGCATTTGCCCGCTCAAGTCGGTTACGACAACGAACTGCAGTCAGGTCTAGACCCCAATGAAGACGACGAGCATTCAGATGAGCTTCCCTGAGATGGTTTCTGACAGTTTGTGCAGAAATTCTTTGGTTATGCAAACCGATTGTTGCAGCAGCTGTCTGGGTGGCTGGTCTCAGACAATCTTGGAGGTAAAGATGCTGCACGTGGAGGTCCTGGGCTGGTGTATTTACACGTGGTCTGCAGTTGTGAGGCTGGTTGGATGTACTGCCAAATTCTCTAAAACGCCATTGGAGATGGTTTATGGTAGAGAAATTAACATTCAATTCACGGGCAACAGCTCTGGTGGACATTCTTGGAGTCAGCATGCCAATTGCACGCTCCCTCAAAAACTAGTCCCATCTGTGGCATTGTGCTGTGTGATAAAACTGCACATTTTAGAGTGGCCTTTTATTGTGGCCAGCCTAAGGCACACCTGTGCATTAATCATGCTGTTTAATCAGCATCTTGATATGCCACACCTGTGAGGTGGATGGATTATCTCGGCAAAGGAGAAGTACTCACTAACACAGATTTAGACAGATTTGTGAACAATATTTGAGAGAAATAGAATCGACGCCTATTTTTCACGCGGAAGCGTTTCCAGGCAAAATAGAATAGGAAAAGATGTTTATATGTCGTTTAGACACGAATACATATTAAGAAATGACCTGTTGATGTTTGAAAGTCTCTAGGTTTTGATATAAATGCAGATATAAATGTAATTTAAAAAAAAATAATAGATTTTCTAATATTGCACCTGTCAATACAGAACGAAATATTCTGTAGCCTATTTTGCCGTCAATACTGCCGACGTTGTCTTTGCTGTAATCAAATCAGTATATATTTATGTTTAACATGGTATTTAATTTTATCAATGGGAAACATACATGTGTCAGACAAGGCTAGCAGCAGCACCGCATCAGACACGTTTCTGGTGTGTAAAGACATGTAGACGCCAATCCAAGCAGACGCCACGCAGCTGACACGCAACAGAAACGCCACGCTCACGCCACGCTCACGCCACGCAGGCATTGTGTAACCGGCATTAGATCTTTGAGTTCAGCTCATTTTAAAATGGGGGCAAAAACAAAAGTGTTGTGTTTATAATTTTGTTCAGTATATGTATATATGTTATGTACAGTCTGCAGGAAAGTACATGAACAGTGCAGCCCTGTTTCTAAAGGGAACGTTTTGGCCCCTTAAATAAAATAGGTGAATTCTTCTTGAGTTTACATTTCTATTAATTGCCCCTGCTGTGTCCATGCGCTCATATTGAAAAACAGAATACTTTCCTCACCACCATAAGAACTGTGTCATAAACTCAGCCTTACGGTAAATGATTTAATCGG
The DNA here is from genome assembly GCF_010015445.1 of Perca fluviatilis. Lineage (NCBI taxonomy): Eukaryota > Metazoa > Chordata > Actinopteri > Perciformes > Percidae > Perca > Perca fluviatilis. The sequence continues at coordinate 21,862,798 of NC_053131.1, read as the reverse complement.
AAATAAAGGCAGAAACGAGGTGTAAAAACGCCTCATAACAGTGCTGAAATTCTTTGAGCTGTAGATAATTTGCAGTGCAGACAGACACCATATGGAATTGTATTTGTGGTGCTATAATCCCAACACAGCAACGGCAAAAATGTGACAGTAAGTTATTGCTGTTTCATGTTCTGGCGTTGTGTGTAACACAGAAAAAATACTTTGCCTCAACGTAAAAATCATGCTTAGTAGACCCGCAAGGTCAACAAAACCACAAGAAAAGTTCTCGACGCAGGAGGCTGCTCTCAGCGTGTTAATCCCACAACTTTCCAGGAGTTTTTTTTCAGCTCGGTTGACTGGACTTTTGGCTGTTAGGTCCCCTATTACCGTAGTAGGTACAGGCACAATCAGCTTTTCCATGTGGTGGACATTCCAGGCCACATCTGTTTTCAATATAGCCACATGGCCAGCTGTTTCAGACCTATAGGCCCAGTCAGTCCACTGAAGCTATAAATGTGAATGGCATCAACATTGTTTAAATCCATGCAGTGTTGTCATGGAGAATTGTGTTAAATAAAAGCAATGATATACTGTATATTATTGTTGGAGCATATATAGAGTCTCATATCTGGTCCAAATAATGAGAAAGATGATATTTTGTTGCAAGCACAAGATTAAAGCTAAAATATTTTGACACAGCTGAACCCACTTGTTTACACCTTTCATAACACCATAACCACATTTGTCATTGAAGTAGCATCCAGGAGGTTGTCATTTGGTTGTAGACATTAGATAAATTATAGCTCTTTGTGGAAGGAAGTGAGCATACATCTTCGTGAGACATCTGCTTTTGATGTGCAATTTAAATCAAAAGAACCAACCATGTCTTTTCTTGTCAAGCCACAGCATCACATCCCCTCAATGTGTTATTTCTTTCATCCCTTATGCATTTCCCCACGTGTGGTACAACTACACTGCGGCAAGGTGTGAGAAACTGATCATATCTGCAGCAGATATCAGCAGCCACTGCCTGAACATCTGTCCAAAATTAAACTAGATGAAGATGACAAAAGAGCATACACAGTGTACAGTGTCTTGTTTTAATCACTCTTGAACAACCACCAGCAGATTTAAAGTCCCTCTCCACCCAAAAAATGGGTTTTGGTTATTGTTATTCTGTACTCCATTTGGACGTTTGACGTTCACTGGGCAGAATGATGTATGTGCAGAGTTTGACACCAGAAGGCTGTTTTCACATTCATCTGCGGAAGGGGGAAAGTTCCTCTGTGCTCACATTAGCCCTGTTTGTCTCATCCACAGCATGGGAGACAGTCCCGGATGGTTCCCATAGAAAAGCTCAGGGAAGGTTTTTTCTCTTAATCAGAGGTGAAAGTTAACCACTTGTACATTTGCCAAACCAACAAGTTAGTCATCGTGGTTGAAGTCTTTTCTCTTGTAAAACCTTAAAATACTGTTCTGATAAAGCATAAATCTCAGATTTGTGTCACTTGTCAAATGTTTGTTTTTTCGAGTGTGGAATGGACTCATATTGATTCTTATTAACCGTCAAGAACCAGTGTATGTTTTCTCCTGACCTCAATGACCTTGGCGCTGCCCACCACAATGAGGTGAAGAAGACGCTTTACTAGAAAACTTACTTTGACAAGTGACACAAAGGTAAGATTTACGCTTTCTCCCACACAATGGATAAAAGAGTCACAAATGTATTTAGCTCCTTTCACACATGCAGTCTATCCCTGAAATGTTCGGAAACGTTTCATGAATGAGGGCCATGTGTTGTCTGGTGCAATGGAAGTACATTTCCAGGATAAAGAAGCCTGACATTCAGCGCATGGCTCTGTGCAGGATGTCAGGCTTTGCCCCTCCCCTTCTGCAGTCTGTGTTACCGTCAAAATCCTTCCACTACTGGAAATAACAGCAACATACCTCCAAGCTAGCAAGCTACACGCTAAAATGTCAAGTTTTGACGAAAATTTAGAGCGTACAATAAGGCAGGCCTGCTTTGTTCTTTCGGGGGAGAATTTACACAGAAGAGAAAATATGTTTACAGCATTTACTATCTAACTGGGACATGCTAGCATGTTTGCCCACTGGTTATGGCTATCGTCTGCAGAGAGCTACTGTAGCGAGGGTAACGTTAAACACAGACATGGCTTAAAAATTCCATGGTTTTGGATCTATGTACTGAATTGGGTCCAATAGAGAGGGCAATGCGCCAGAACCGTGCCATCCCGGTCCAAATACAGGTACTCGCCACTCTGGGGGAAACCGGCTGTTTCCAGAGGGAAATGTCAGACAGCTAAGTGTTGTTGTTTTTTTGATTTTTTATATAAATATTTTATATAATCTTATATAAAATCTTATACAACTTATCACTAAGGCTTGTTTGGATATAATATATAGTTCTGTTAAATCTTATTATATACGTCTGGTATATCAAAGTTGTCCCCGAGTGCCGTAATGCCTGCCGTTTTGGACGTATTATTAATACATGTAGTTATAGATCATGTTTCCCTACACTGTGCAAGAACAGGCCGAAATTATAATTAAATTTGCAGCAATTCCTTAACGTCTGAGAAGTCTTTTGCTTTTTCTCCGCCAGTCATCATGATTTGGTGTAACAACTGCCAGTGTCATTCATATACTGATCAGCATTCACGAGGTGCTTTGCATTGACTATTTATGGTTGGGCTTGTACAGGGCGGGATAAGAGGCTGATCCACGTATGCACACTTGTAGGTAATCTCTGATTTATAAAGGGAACATTGCTTACAGGTGTGTAAGCAATGCTGTGTGTTTTCTTGGCGTACGCCATTTTGGGCATTTGGGCGTACGTACGCTTATAGTAAGGATCCCATGCACAGTTTTATAAATGAGACCCCATCAGATCAGTACAACAGAGTCTTGTTTTCGTCTTTCATCAGCAGCATTCTGGCAGGACCCTAGAGGAACATATCTGATGATTCCTCACACACTGAATTTGCCAGTTGTTGCAGCAGATAAACACTATAATCACAAATGCTATTTCCAGCTCTGAGTACATAAAATGCTCCATCAGTTCACCAAGGGCACACAATGCATTGAGAAATAAAGTAGAATGACACATTTGCCTCTTTCATCCTACACTTAACACAATTCTGTTATCCAGTAAACATTACCTCTTTGGCTTGTTCATGTGCACCTTCATGTAATGTGTCTTAATCTTTTCATGACAATCTTTATTTGCACTGGCTGTCAGGCAACTATTCCCTCATCAACCCAAAATAGTCCTTTGCCATCAACTCCCTATCACTGACTTCAGATTTCATGTGGTGATAGAGTCTGGACTCATCTGACCCTGGTTCTCATCTGGACTTTGGAACTGTGTCAAACTGCCCTGAAGGGGAGCTACTTGGACGGGAAAGATCCTTTACTGGGGTGCTGCAACCAGTTGTTCTTTAGCTGTTTATTTATCTTTTCCAAAGCAATCTTTTATACATTCCTCAACGTTTGTTGTTTGATTTGTTGCGTTTGGTAGTTAAAGATAAGATTAATTATTACATTTTCCTGCCTACTGGACAAATGACTGTTTTTAAGCATCTGGTGGTCAAACTAAATCAAACCTATCTCAATCCAGGGATTCAAGTCCTGATTTACAGTAACAGACGAAATCTGCGAGTATACATCCAACATGCTTAAGTCAATAATACCTTCATCTGCTTCCAGCGCAGCCTCCCCAATGTTGAACTGTTTTACAGATGAGTAGCACAATGCGGTTTCTCAGCAGATAAATTCACCCCCTGGAGCAGTGTCAGCATTTTTAAGTTGACAGCTGATGCTAACAGGTCAAGTTATTTTGCGTGTTTTTAACCGCCCCCTTCAATCTCAGGGGTTAGTCTACTCGCTGATCCCTCAGGCCAGAAGCATTCAGCAGCTTCCACCGGTCAGTGCAGATGGTGACAATTCACATCATGAAATATGCAGTATTTGATCTGAGAAGCATGATTTGTGGCAATGCACTAATGTTAAGCTTTATCTCAATAGGATTTAAAAATAAATTAGCATGGCTTAAAAACACTACATCTTTGTCAAATCTCTACTTTGAAAGAAAAAAAAAGAGCTTGTATGATTATCAAATCTAACCCAGTCAGGTGGACAATAGATTTAAATTCTCTGGAAAGACCTTTCAAAACAAAGCACAACTATAAAGAACCATAAAATGCTGCTGCGTCAGCAGTTTAAAAGCTGAATTCCAGATCAAGAGTGCTCCCGTTGGGGAGAGGATTTCCAGCTTGGAAACCACTTGTTTTTTACTTGTTCAATTGTTAGTAAAAGTACTGCATCACTGTTTCCTCTGTTAGTTACTGCAGCGCACAGATAAAAACTGCTCCCATACTGAAACATCTTTAAACTAGGAGCAGCCTTACATAACACAGTTAGAAGTGTAGAGTAAAATTATATAAAACTATACAGTGGTATAATAATAACGGAAAATTACTGAGTTTGGGTAACGCTTCCATATGCCATGACCAAAATATTTACTGAATTATAGGTTTTCAGGCATTCTTGCAAATCATACCCCAGATATGCCATCCAAGCTCTTGTCAGCTTAAGTTGCCATAACTTTTTTCACCCTTAGTCTCGCATTGCCAGACCTTCCTCCACAGCGCTGTGAAGGAGGGTCTGGCTAGTCCACACAGCATTCCAGGATGGGAGAAAAACGTGCTCTGGAATATTGACATTTCTTTAAACCAATCACAATCGTCTTGGGCAGCGCTAAGCGCCGGGCAAAGCTACGGGCAAAGCTACGGTGCCGCTGCAAAATAGCCAACATCTAGGTACTCTCAGGCTAAAGTCAACACGGTCTGTTTCTTCTTTTCTGTCAGTACAATATAGTGTTCTAGCTCTGCTTGTAATCCAATATTTTGTGTACAAATATAATTCATTTTGGAACACAATCCCTCAATGGGCTTAAAACAATATTATGATGGAAACTGAGCAATAGAAGCACCAAAAGCTATGAATTTTATGACGACATTTTCCAGTTATACTTGCTCAGTTTCGAAACCATTTTCTCCAAGAGCAGTTGTGTTTATACTATTTTATTTTTTGGCAGATAGCTAGCTCAGTTTATATACCAAAGAAGACCTCGTCAAACTCATCGAGCATCCGGTTAGCAAATTCAAACATCACACATCTGTTGGATGTGTTGCTTGGTGTTGAAAGAAACCTGGTCAGAAAGTGAAATGTGAAGGACATTTATTTGTCCTTTGTAACTGTTTGCAGTTTGATGCCTTCATCAGGCCTTGGTCCGGCTGACATTCCTGACTGTCTCTCAGATCCAGGATCAGTCAGACATGAGCTGCACACACAGCACACACTCAATGTTACTCTCCCTGAGGAAGACCAAAAGCCTATTTGTTTAGGCTCCCTTTATTTTATAAAGTACCTGCGGTGACAGATGTTTCCTCTTCTCTGAGGTTCTCAATGATACAAAATCCACTTGTATATCCTCTGGAAAACTTTTTATGTGGAAATTAAAAAAGGATAGTCCCATAGAACTTGAGTGCTGCTTGAGTAATTTTTAAACATACCTGACACTATTTTGAGATGCACTTAATTGTTTACTCCAATTAACAACCCACAGGGTCTACTTGCTTGCTTCCACAAGTCTGACTCTTAAGCGTGATTTATGGTTCTGCAGAGGCTCCATGCAGAGCTTTCACCGTAGCCTACGTAAGTGGCCTGAAGTTTATACTTGTGCGTTGGTGTGTTCTCTTTAAGAAAATAGCAGGGCCGGGATGTGTGTGTGCATGGGGAGTGTGTGGTAGAGCGAGTGAGAGAGTGATGCTGATTAGCCTCGGAGTGAGTCCCGACTCTTGAGGCATAGTGGGAGAAGCAAAGTGTCTCCCCTGTGCTTTCTGAAGTCTGTAGCAGGAATACTTAACGTTCCTTGATTCATGCTGTGGACAACCAGGAAATGAGTAGGAGGAAATGCAATGCTATCAAGCCACGGCCGAGCGACGTGTGTCATCGTGACGTGTAGTTAAATTTTTTCAAGAGGTGCAAGTCAGATTACGGCCCAGGGTCCGGTGTAGGGTAAGTACCTCCACATACCTACGTACTTAGCCACGCCGTTGATTTAACGCAGAACCATAAATCATGCTCTATGCTGAAAATGTTCTGCTATATCTGGATGTAAAACTGGAGTGAAAGTGGAATGCAGATACAATGTTTAATGTTGTAGAATTGTTGCATCAAAAATACATTACATTTAAACATTGCTATCTAACTGGATTCATGGTGAAACAGTTGTCCAAGCTTTTTTCTTTTGACTGAAGAATATTTCCAAGTATTTAAAATTGTAGTATCCATTTACGCAGATGACACAACCTTAAATGTTTTTTTTTAAATGCCTTCAGTGATCTGAACACAAGCAAACAGCTGAGACACGTCACCGTTCACACCTGTTTTTATCATGCATCTCCAGCTGTCCACTAGTGTTCGGATTTTCTGCCTACTTCATTTCCACTCGAAGGGCAAAGAGCCCTGCGCACAATTATTACATCCGTATTTTACTGTTACACCCTTGGAACAGATGCATCAGAAGGCATTAGCGTTTACACTACAAAAGATATGTGGTCAAATGCGTCCCAGACCACCTCGGCAAGTGGTTTGAGTTATCGGATCACAATGGTTCTTGGTGGTCGTTTACACTTGTATTTAGCACAATCCACTTGAGATCTGATCGTCCCAAGATGCATTTAGAGTGTAAACAGGGTCTGTGTGTATGGGCTCTCTTACAGTCATACAAGCAGGCAAGATTAGTACACTTTTGGTAGTCACAGACAAAACAAAACAATGTGTAAACAAGATAAAGGATGTTTCATCTTTTAGATTCTGGCAAACTTCGGATGGGTTTTCTCATTAGTTGGAGGTGAACCGGACTAGCTCGGCCTCCAGGGTGGGCCACACTGGGAGACCTCACATGTTATCTACGCCCCTCAGAAACCCATTCAGCCTGAGGGTCTTTCAAGCATGCAATTTCTGCAACACACCCTGAGACAGACTGCATGCCATATGACCAGTATACAAAGAAGTGAGACAGATAAGTGTACCTTTGCACAAATTCCCTTTTACAATCAGTGAAACAGCATTACACGGAGGTGACTCAATGAACGTTTGCAACAAAGGACATGTTGGCACCAAGTCTTCTAGAATACTCAATGTGTTACTCAGACCACAGCTGCTGAGATTAATCTTCACTTTCCAATCCAATTGTTTAAAAAACATGTTTATTAAAAAACCAAAAAATATATGAGTTGTTATAATACATATAACTATAATATAATTTATAATATATAATTCTATATGCATGTAGATATAATATCCTGTTTTGGCCAGATATATTTGATGGGACTCTTCATTTCAAGGGATCAAACTTTAATGACTTGGTTAACAGGTTAACATATTACAAGGACTAGCTGTTGTGAATCCTCACCTACCTCCGAACTCTGACCCTGTAACTGAAGACACCACAGCAGACACACACACACACACACACACACACACACACACACCACACACACCCCTTGAGGTTGTGGTTGTTTGTGTTGCTGAAGTGTACTGTAGCAGCGCTCCTGTTCAGACAACACAGGCTGCGGTGCTGGCTGGGACACATGAGAGCCCCTCAGGAGGAAAATGGGATTCTAATAAATCCTTCAGCCGGGGGAGAGGGAGCTCTATAAAAACTGCCCTCCATTAGAAACACTCAGCTGTCATGACTTTGTACTCAACACTGAGTGATTTTGCTGCCAACCTCTTTACTGCTAGTGCTTTTCTAAGAGCAAAAGTGAATGTGGCAATTAAAGTTGATATTTGTTTAGGCACTACAAATGCAGTTTTTTGGAAAAAGAACAGTTAAATACTGCCATGTGATAACATAGGGCAATTAAGTCTTATTTTTTTGTCATATGTTGAATCCTATGACGTCGGTGCTCCCCCTGACTTTTGCCATGACATTTTGTAAATTAATGTTGTGTACCTGTATCATCAGGTCATTTTTTTTTATTTGTCCAATAATTTGGGTTATGACTAAATCCAAGCAAAAGTGATGATATGATGATATTCCCATTAGCCTCAGCTGTACTTTGTGTTTAGTGCTAACTAGCATGCTAACCTGCTAAACTGTGTAGTCATTGTGAGTGTGTTAACTTACTGACATTAGCATTTAAGTATCCACTGATCCCAGCTATTTTTTTTTTTTTTTTTTTGTTGATTTTTTTTTTTTTGGTAAGTTGTTTTTTTGTTTTTTTGTTAAAGTGGTGTAGTAATTAGGTTAAAAGAAAGAGAAAAAGGGGGAAGAAAAAAAAATGAGTAAGAGTAGAATGAGAAGGAAGAGAAACAAAGAATAAGGGAAAACAAAACAAGAGACCATCAAGCAAAAACAAAAAAGGGCAAGGCAAAAGAAAAAGGGAAAAGAGCGGGAAAAAAACAAAAAAAAAAGAAAACAGGCAAAGCTTTAAAAAATTAATTTTTTTTTTTGAATTATAGGGGTTTTTTATTTTATAAAGTGAAAGGGGAATTTAGCATGCAAAACACAAAAAAAAAAAAAAACAAACAAAAAAAAGCAAACAAACAAACAAAAAAAAACAAATACCATCCTTTTTTTTTTTTTTTTTTGTTTTTTTTTGGGGAGAAAGATTGTTTTAAAAAAACACAAAGAAAAAGGGGGGAATATTCAGTGGTTATTCCAGCAATAAAGGGTGGTAAATGTATTATTATAATAATAAAAGCAAAAAAAAGAAAAAACAAAAAAAAAAAAAAAAAAAAAAAAAAAAAAAATAAAAAAATATTAAATTAATTTTTTTTTATTTTTTTTTTATTTTATTACAACACCAAAACAAAAAAAAAAAAAAAAAAAAAAAAACACTCTATATATTTTTAATTATATTTTTTAAAAAATATTCCATTTATTATTTATAATTTATTTTAATTTTAACATTTTTAAAAAACAAAAAAAAAAAAAAAAAAAAAAAAAAAAAAAAAAAAAAAAAAAAAAACAAAACACACACCACACAAAAAAAAAAAAAAAAAAGAAAAAAAAAAACAACAACACAAAGAAAGCGCAAGCAGCCCAACAACACAAAAACCAAACGCAAACGACAAAACCCCAAAAATAACAAAAAAAAAGCAAAAAATAAGAAAAAAAAAAAAAAAAACAAAAAACCCAAAGGACAGGGGCGCCAAGCTCCCACCCAAGGCCGCGCACCAGCAAGAAGCAGAAACAAAAAAGAAAAAAAAAACAACAACAAAACACCACCCACGCCAGCACCACCGCAACAACAACAACAACCAACACAAAAAAAAAAAAAAAAAAAAAAAAAAAACAGCAACCACAACACAAAAAAAGACAAAACAAAACAACCCCCCACCCAACCCACCCCACACGGCCGGGTGGGCAGCCCCACCAAGCACAAGCGGAACAAAAGAAAAGAAAAGAAGGAAGTATTTGGGGGGGGGGAGAAAAAAAAAAAAAAAATAAAACTTATTTTCAATTTAGGTGTGATTAGAAAGAAAAAAAAAAAACACCACAAAAACAACAAAAAAAAAAAAAACAAGAAAAAAAAAAAAAACAAAAAAAATTTTTTTTTTTGGGTTGCTGGGCAACCAACACACCCAGCAACCCGGCAATCATGGCTTTCATTATCGCCACAACCACCCCCCTAACCTCTGTCCGCACAATTTTAGCATAGATTAGATCGTGGCTGGGTCTTCCAGCATGACAACGACCCGAAACACACAGCCAGGGCAACTAAGGAGTGGCTCCGTAAGAAGCATCTCAAGGTCCTGGAGTGGCCTAGCCAGTCTCAAGACCTGAACCCAATAGAAAATCTTTGGAGGGAGCTAAAAGTCCATATTGCCCAGTGACAGCCCCCAAATCTGAAGGATCTGGAGAAGGTCTGTATGGAGGAGTGGGCCAAAATCCCTGCTGCAGTGTGTGCAAACCTGGTCAAGAACTACAGGAAACATATGATCTCTGTAATTGCAAACAAAGGTTTCTGTACCAAATATTAAGTTCTGCTTTTCTGATGTATCAAATACTTATGTCATGCAATAAAATGCAAATTAATTACTTAAAAATTATACAATGTGATTTTCTGGATTTTTGTTTTAGATTCTGTCACTCACAGTTGAAGAGTACCTATGATAAAAATTACAGACTTCTACATGCTTTGTAAGTAGGAAAACCTGCAAAATCAGCAGTGTATCAAATACTTGTTCTCCCCACTGTACCTGCTCTTGTGTTGGTTGTCATGTCTTTGCGTCCTGTTTTCAGTTTTCTGAATTGCTGTGTCAGTAGTTTGTCATGGCCATCGCATAAAGCCACCAGGTAATGAGCTTCAGCGGCCGGAAAGTAACCACATGGCCCTGTCCAAAGTTTTGTCTTAGTTTTCTGTGATGGACATTGTTAAGTTCACATTTATTTAAGACACAGTTTACTGATTTGTTGTAGCTGCGGTAACCCATTAATTCTTTCACATTCCACAGTGGCACTCAAATGGTCACTTTTAATTATAATACATACTGATCCATCAGCCAAAACTTTAGTCAAATATTATGAAAAGTTGTAATGAGATTACAGTGATTTATGGAAACTAATTGGGCTTTGTTGTCATTACTAAGATTACTGTTACTATGGGCTAATTCTTCATGATACATTGACTTCTTGATGTCAGTATAACTTGGTCAGGACCCAGAGGCGAGAATGGAGGCCTTATGAGTTTGCATTGACTATGATCATTTTTCATCAGGGATCAATACTGAGTACATAATAATTATTTTTAAGATTTTGCATTGCACCTTCTGGTCTGTTCCACATAATATGTTTACGTACTTTGAATTCATAATCCGGTCCAGAATTGGGTCAATTATGTGTGTGTGACTTTATTATTCATTCAGGATATACCATACCTTATCAAACTTTATCACAATCTTTAAAAAACTATACTAAACTATGTATATCCCTAGAAACTGTAGAATTGGAAACAAATTCATTCAAAGTGAAAATATGGGGTCTTTGGATTTCTCTGCAGGGCATCTAATCCCTACCAGCAGCTTTTATTGGCTGCATTTCTGCCTCCTGCTGGGGTCTGGAAAACATATATCCCTGCAAGGGGCTCCAGTAGATGCTACTGCTCATGGCTGTGGCCCAGCAGGCAATGCACCCCTGTATTATGCCTCCCAATGGGAGCGCCACCGGAAAGTGTCAGTCACAACACTTCTGCGAATGAGGGAAGCAAAACACCTAGCTTCTGTTTCTCCACTTTCCCTGACACAGCACATTGCCATGGGCACATGCCCACTGTGGACCTCCAATGGAGTATCACACGCAATGCAGAGTGTACGGAAATGGTATGGACATGAATCAGTTGGTGAGCTTGAGACTGGCTCCATTGGAGAAACTGCTCTGTATCATGTCATATTCAAAGTCTCCTCTATCAGCAGCCTTGGTTGGCTTGTGACCCATCTCCTTTCAGCAGATGACAAAAATACCCTTATAGGGCCAGATGTCTGTGAACACAACATTGTTACAATTGCATGGTAGTAGTGTATTACTGAACCACACAGAGCTTGGTATCACATATCTCTGACTTATCCTGGAGTGGTGATGTTGATTGGTGTGTATTGTGGAAAGCCTGAGCCTTTTTGATGTGAATATCAAAATTAACTAGACATTTCAGAGGAAATATCCCCAATAAGTGACACGGGGGTTGAGATATTTCCTGGCACGTTTCACACTACGATGCTGTCTAAGTAAAGTTGTCAGTGAAACAAAAGGGCTTCAGTGCAGGAGTGCAGCGCGGTGCAATCTCTGATTGATTCACCAGTTCATCTTCATCAGCATTTAGAGGAGTTTGATGAAAGAGTCTTTGACCTTTCCGATGGTTTGGAACATTACTCATCCTTTACTATTTCTTAAAGCTCTAGATGGAGTTTTCTCTTCTACTCCTCCATCTGCAATCATCTGCTAAAGAAATCTCACTTTAGACTTTTGGAAATGGATTTGGACCATTAAGCTGCACCAAGGACCTGTGCTATAGAGTAGAATAAAACTCAGTGGTAGATTGTACTGAGTCAGAAAAGATATATTGGCTTATGGTGATCTGACAAGGGCCATGAACCAAAGAGGTACAGTAACATATACTGTAGCTAATGCGTACTGTAGCCTAATAAGCCTGAATAATCATGTGAAATAAGCCTTTAAAACCAGAAGGAAGTCAGGGGGGGCAAATGCAGGAATGTGTCCCAGCATGTGTTTTTGTTTAGTAGCTCTATCTGTTACCTTTCACAAAAAAAGACAGGGATTACATTGATTCCTGTGCTGCTCCATGGCTACGTCCGAAGTCAACCTGAATCAAGATCTAATGAAATAAATGCACATGTGACTCTCAGATCTTTCTGCTGACTTTAAAGTGGATTCATGCTTATATTGTACACACAGCCAAAGCTCCCAATTGGAAAATGTTTAATGCAGCTGTCTGGTGACTGGTTGAAGTGTTTCCCCATGTGCAGAACAAATCACATGGCTAAATGTGGTTCCGAACATTTGTTGTTGGCAGTTCATCAGAGATGATCTGATTGCCTGGAAGAACAGCAGTGCTCCAAGTTGAGATCTTTGCTGATAAATTGTCATAAGAAAAAATAATGGTGTGTACATTTCCACCTCCATGCTCAAATTGTATGGAATTATTTACTTTCTATGAGCTGTACTTTTTTTGGCATCTAAGCTGCAAAGCCACTGCAGAGATAACACTATTCCTAAGTTGGTGAAGAAGCCTCCTATTTTTAATTGGGGGAAATCCTTTTTATCCCAAGGAATCCAGACTGATGCCCACCCTCACCTCACTTCAGCACAGCCACACAAAAATGTGGAGTCTCCATTTGCTCCCCAGAGACATGGCTTGAGCATGCTTTAGCTTTACCGTAAATGCTCAGACATGACAGCAAGAGTTATGAGGGAACCTCCTGTTTGTGGAGCATGGAATGATCCGAACAAGAGGAAGGGGGGAAAGGGGTTCCCGGCACTCTTAAAGGGTGATGGGCCGATATTTCATTGCCTTTTTCTGAGAAATCACCTTTTTTTTTGTCAGAGATAGGAAAAGCCCGAAAACCATGTGGGAAATTCCTCAGATTCCTAATTGTTCTGGTAACTGTGGTGAGGTGTTGAGCATGTTCTTCTATACTCTTCTTTTTATAGAACACTTGGGTGTCATGTTTGTTTCCACCCCCACACAATTATAATCCAAAATCTGGACTTTCTCTTGAAGGTATTTATTTATTGACTGATTATTAGGAAAATTTACCCCACGTGGTGAACACATGGAGTAAGAATTTACCTGTACAAGGGAAATGATTCTCAATGCAAGTATTTATTTACTAATTCCCTTACAGAATAAATGTGTTGTTGTGATTAGAAGGGAGCTTTTGGGTTAGGGATAGGGTAATTATATATTTTTTATATATATAAAATAAAACTATGTATAACTTTCACTGTTTAGATACATGATGCACATAAATCATAGCTGTGAGCCTTCCAGTGAACATCTGCATGTGCTGGCGTGTCCCGCACTACGAATGACTGGAAGTGATGCATAGTCCCTCTGAGACCTGCAAAAACATTGTTGGACTAAATAATAAATCTGATTAATCAGATTGCAACCAGATCACGAGTTATCTCTGTGGCTTGATGTATAACAACAATAACCGACAATTCATGCTCATAATGTACTTTTATGGACATAAAGGAGTTGAGTTTAGTCAGAGAACAGCCATCCAATGAGACGCTTCAAATAAAAGCCATGATACATATTCTGGCAACAGTATGGCACTGAATGAAATCTGTTAAACAACCTCAAAGAAATATAATTTGATATTCTCCAAACATGTCTGTAGATGTAAAACGTGCTACACCTTCTTTGTTATTTTAAGATGACTGAAGATTCATGCTCAGCTTTATATTTATTGCATTGCTGTATTTTAAACACAGTGGTGTGGTTCACTGATGTTGAACCACAAGAAAAATAATCAGTTGTGGTCTGTTTTAGTGCCCTCATGAGCAACCAAGACAACACAAAGCTCAGCTCGTACCCCCAGGCTGCTGCTGAACAGGACTCAAGCTTGGATGAGTTATTGTATGTGAGCTGTTCAGTTGTACCTGGCATTATAGTAAATAATATTGACTTGGACTTGTAATGTTGATTGGAACAATGTGAGATGTGTTAGGGCCATCATATACTCATACTACTCCATTTGGCTTTGATGTCAATGTTGAGTCATGTTAAATTCAAGTTCAAGTTCATTTATTTATATAGCACATTTAAACAGTCGCTAGACAGACCAAAGTGCTTTACAGAGCAAGCATATAAGAAAATAAAACCAGAAAAACAACGCATAAAACACAAAATAAAAACAGCAAAGCTAAGAGCAACCTTAAAACACAGACTCAAGTATAAAAAAGAAGAACCAACCTAAAAGTGAGATCAATATGCTAATGAGAATAAATAGGTTTTAACCAACGACTTGAAGATAGCAAGGTTGGGGGCTGTTCTGATCTCTAAATTGCCTGGAAAGTGTTTCTCCCTCATCAGTGCAGTACGTTATAACAAGCTACTTTGGCAACAGGTGGCGCAATTGGCTACATGGAAAAGTATGCACCAATCAAGCCACCCCCCGACTAAAAAACGTTGGGTGACCCTCCCCTCAACAAAGAATAAAAAGACATGACCCTCCCCTATTTTCCTCCGGTGTTCCGTTCCATAAATACCAAACGGTCCCTAAACCACACTGGGTTTACAGTATCAAACTAAAATGACAAAAATTATAACTTTCAAGGAGCTGTAATAACTCTATTTAATGTATACGTTATGCCTAGGGATGAGAACCCTCAGCTCTCAAAAACCCCATGCAGCTGCAGGAAGAACACAGGAAAGTGCAGTGATAGATTCTCAAGATGTAGGGACTACAAACAGTAGTCAGCACTCTCTTAAAGTACTCTCCAAGCTGTTAGAGGCCCTTACAGGCCGAATGGTAACAGATTCAATTGGGGCAGAAAGGCAAGACAATATCTGGGTTTGGGTACATTCTTAGGCAGCACTCCCAGACACCAACAGTGGCTTCAGTGAGACTCGGAGACTGGCTTTGCCAAGTTTATTCAAAATACAGGGACAATTGAAAGATGGTCCAAGTGGGTGATTGGTGGAAAGAATGAGAGGTAAATGGAATAGAGTGAGAGGAGGTAAGAACATGTCATGTCACGCACACCTCTAGTGAGGATACTGAGAATAATCCATTTGTATATGTTGTGTGCATCCATGCCACATGGCAGATGAAACCTTTTTGAGTTACAGATATTTGATACTTATCCTGTGACGCTTGGCAGACATCTCGCCACTAACTGGAAGAAGCATCACAAGTGGTAGTAAATAAGAACATCTTTATCAAACACAAAGAAGATAATAAAAGTAACGGCTGCCATTAATTAGCTTTTTCACTGTGACCTTGACAGACTGTTGATTAGTTTCCAGGGGAAGAGCAGTGGAATGGCTTTAGATGGCACACTCCCCAGAACACGGTGGACACTTACTCTGCACAGCCAACTGTTTTGAATCAGCGGTAAATACTGCACGGTACATTTGCAGACCTTAAAAGTAATGCCAAATAGGAAAGAACTCTCAGTAAATGCCACAGAAGTGCATGAATGCACAGATAACACATCTTTGCAGTTCCCCTCAGCACTATGGAGGGGTTTTAGGGTTCAGTTCTTTGATTCATTCGTTCTACTTACAACACTAGCAGCAGGCTGCTGTTTTCAGCAACAAAGCTCTAAACCCCATGCCATCTGCCCAGCACCAAAAAGCAGTTTGACAAAGGTAGCAACCAGCTTGTGAAGAAAGTAGAGCATTTAACAGCTAAAAAGGCAGATATTTCCCCCCAGGAGTTTGTGGATACCAAAACAGAGCTAAAAGGAGAGTGAATATTGGATTTACATTTGCCAGATGGCCAGAAACTCCAAATGAATGATAACATTGGTTGGTTAAGTTGTAGTAAATTTAAGCAAATTTTAGTTTTTGAAAAATAATCTTGTTCAACACTGTCTGACAAGCTATATGATGTTTACAATGAGTGAAATATTCAAACCCTTGACTCTGTTTTTTTATGGCTGCACCCATCCAATGGAAATATTCTACATGTCGACTTCCACACACATTTCCCATATATTCTACCACATTTGGTATATTTGGAAACTTTGGGATCTCTGCTCCACTAAATTTTAAAATAAATGTCTGAGGGTTTAAACAAAGTGTATCTGCACTGCATGACTTTGTAGTGACTGGCACATTGTTTCAGCGGGGTTTAAAAACTAAAGGATATTTCTTTGCATGTTGTTGCATTATATAATTTTTTAAATATATGAATAATCTAGGAGTAAATAGGTCAAGGGTCACTCAGTTTAGTTTGTGTAAACTCAGTGCTCCTGTAAAAGCACTGGAGGTGTTTAACGTTACACCATAGCAGTACTGAGCAGTAGGGCTCCCCATGGGCTTGTATCTAACTCCATTAAGTTATTTTGACAGAATTAGACCATATGCATCAGCACCCATAATGCAATGAGAAAGATGAAAAGTGCCACACTGTACTGCCTGTGGAGCACTGTGTTTTAAATGGCTGTTTAGTGTCTGAAGGGGTGGCACCATGGAGAAGCTAGAGAAGCTCACATGCCTGCCATTGCTGAAGGTTGTTTCACTAAGAGTTTAATATCCTTCAGGGTCGACAAAGCGCAAGCACTTCCTAAAATCGGTGTGGAATTTTAGGAGAAGGCCAAGAAAAGCAGGGTCTCATAGCAAACTGAACTGTAAATGTGTGTGTGGGAAGATGAAATAGTGCCATTAACTTTGAGTTTGTTCTGTACAGTCCAACGCACAATATCATCAGTGAGCTATTTTCTTTATAAAGCTACAATTTCCTACTGAGGAACTGTGGGAGAGACAGGCTCCGATGGTGCTCGGTTAGAAGGGTTTGCATGGGATCCCTTCCCTCAAATATCACCACAGTGACAACAAATCCATTTACATGTAGTTGGAAGTTCACATGAACTGAAGACTTAAAAAAATAAATTAAAATAATAAATAATAAATAATTCTTAAATAATCTCTTAACAATACAGCAGGCACAGGTTTTTGCTCTTTTTGACCTTCCTCTAATGTTAGCTGTCTAACCTAGTGTTGTCTTAAGGTGGACTTTTCCTTGAAAATTATGTCGTAAGAGTACTTGTCGACCCATTTAGATACACTTTTCAAAAAGCCATTATCCACTTGTGTGGTCATAAGAAACTCCAGTGTGATGAGCCTCAGTTCTATCCCAAACCAAACACTCGCTCGTGCAGTTTTCAAAAGACCTTTAACATTCCTGCATACAGTTTTCTTCATACAGTCGAGTGGCGTGTGGTCTGTCGGCTCATTAGTCAAAGGTGTGCATTTAGCAGCAGAAATGTCACACAACAGCAGAGAACATTTACCGCCATCACTCACCAGACCTAAAGTCCTCTGTGTGCTTGTACGACTGGCATGCAAGGAGCACCATGGATGACTTGATGCCGGTCTGTAAACAGTAAGAGAAGACAAGCTTTAGAGCGTCCGTCCAACATAATCAGACTCTGACATCACTTGCCGGAATTGAGCAGACTCACTGTAACCAATAAATCATTTTCTTCCATGCGTACATCCAAAGATGAACTAGCTTAATGCCACCACAAAAGGATCTAATCTGTCTCTGGTTCTTTGCAGTGGTGGTGTTGAGCGAAAATGTTTTCCCTGAAACTGAAATCCAATGTATTTTTGCTTATGTAGCTAAAAGTCTGAACATCAAACATGATTGATTAATGGTGCACACGTGCAAAACATTGAAAACATTTACACAGAATATTTTTAAATATTGTATTTTACCACAGACAGAACAGGTTCTTATAATGCTGTTTCACAGAAAATCATTTTCGCCATGCTACGCCAGCTCCAAAGCCACCGGTAATATCCATATTTCCCTCTTTTATCCCTCCGAGGCCAAGCATGGATTACGATCAATGACTTACAACAGCCAACAGGTCCAAGTGATTTCAGTGTTCTGACATGTGCCAAAGACAAAACAGCTGAAATAATTAAAAAAAAAAAGTTTAGTCTGGCAAAACATTGTCTTTAGTTCCTTTCATAAATTATATATTTTGATTCCCAAATTTCCTTGGAAGAGCATTCAGTCACTCTGTTAGATAAGAGTTACTGCTACTAAAATATGTTGCACACAAAGTTCAATATAGGGGACACCAGACAGGGTTTATGGATTATTGTTCCTAAAATAAAAGATGATCAGTAATCAATGATGACCTTGCTGGTGACATTTTGATAGTTTGTAAGTGACTCAGTTGTTCCGTCTGTGACTAGTAGCCATATAGGCCTCTTACTTATCCTTTCCAATGTCACTCTCAAGCTTTTGTAATATTTTCCTAAAAATAACATGACTTACACAAGCTTGCCACTCGGCATGTTTTGTGGCAGATAAGAATGATGCTTTCAAGCAAGGCCCACTCACCAAATAAAAGTTGTTAAAACACGCTAGTCTTTCATACACACCTTTCTTTTGAAATACACATGTTATTCTGCTGTTGAAAACTACAGCTGCAGGGAAAATGGAGCCTATCCAGGTTAATAGTGGCACGGACTTCAAATCTTTGATGAATTAGTCATTGCGATTGATGGTAAATTTCAGGAGAAAGTCTTAACCTGTCTGTACGGTAACACTGACTTGCTGCGTCATACTAATCCCATAAACTGCCCGTCTTCAGATATTGTTCCAGTTGAGCATGCTGTTACCACGCTATCATAAACACACAACTGATGCAGCTTTAAAGATGGAAAAAAAACACATTGTCTTGATTTGCTCAAATTGAATAAATCAAGACATTTTGATTAGACCACAAAACAGCACATCTTTATCTTTAGACTTTAGCATATAGAAAACATTAAAATCCTGGTTGTAATCCTCTTATTTTATAATACTTCAGCAATATAACTTATTAAAATGGGATTTGCACTTGTCATTAAGATAATGCACATCACAATTGTAATGTACTTGATAATTATACAACAAAGCAACAATCCTTTCCACTAACAGTTATTAGCCTTAGTTTTATATCATTCCTTAGGCATGTAATTGCTAAATCACTGTCTCCTCTCTTTCTGACATGTAGAAACAAGTGTTGATATCACCAGAATGCAAACACAAAAATTTGGATGCTAAAATATTGGCTAACATTTTGGCTACAAGGCTAGAGAGACATTTGCCCAGTCGTATTCACCCGACTCAGGTCGGTTTTATCAAAGGAAGGTCTTCAGCAGACAATGTTCGTAGGTTATTACACTTGGTATGGCAGACAAGGAATAGTGCTGAACCTAAGGTAGCTTTTTCTCTCGACGCTGAAAAAGCGTTGAGTAGAATAGGGGTATTTATTTCAGGCGCTACACAAGTTTGGATTGGGAACCCCATTTATAAATTGGGTCAAACTGCTGTTTTCCAATCCTAGGGCCTCAGTTTTAACAAACGGGAAGAAATCCTTAAGTTTCCCTATAGGACTACGAGGCAGGGTTGTCCCCTGAGCCCATTGATTTTTGCATTGGCGCTAGAGGCGTTAGCTGCTGCCATTAGAAACAATGTGAATATTAAGGGAATCCAGGCAGGAAAAACAGAACATAAGTTACTATTGTACGCGGATGACATATTGTTACTGACCATAAACCCAGAAACAGCAGTACCCCATATGTTATCACTGATAGAATCTTTTTCCTGTATATCTGGGTACAAGATAAATTGGGGGAAATCAGAGGCAATGCCTTTATCAGGGGTGTGCCCCCCATTTTTAAGGAAAATTGGGAGTTTAGATGGTTACCTTCCGGCCTGGTGTATTTGGGCATTAAGATCACCCCAGGTTTGAAAAACGTCACGACAGAAAACCTCCTCCCCGCCTCGTACAGAAAATTGAGAGCACTTTGCAAAACTGGGCTAGACTGGGCTTATCCCTGCTGGGTAAGATAAACATCCTAAAAATTATTACAGTCCCACAAATCAATTATATTACTTATGTACTACCTGTAAGCTTCCCCTCCTCGTTACTAACAAAGTTTAATAAGGCAGTAAATTATTTTTTGTGGGCAGGCAAAAGACCTTCTTTTAACAGAATAAAACTATATTCAGCTAAAGAAGTGGGGGGTCTCAGCTTGCCAAGAGTGGATTGGTACCACTATGCTTTCTCCCCTAATCAGCTGTCCAAAATATATATGGTAGAAGACAAAGCTCCTGCATGGGTCTCGATGGAAAGGGAACTTACAGATCCGTTCCCCATTCAGGCTTTTACATCGCAAACAGGTGGAGAAATCCCATTTAGGAATCCACTGTTGGCATTTGCAAGAGAAACCTGGAGAGTTTCACATCAGGTGACAGGATTAAGGCCCTCCTTCAAAATAAAATCATCAATCTGGCATAACAAACTATTGAAAGTAGGCAAAAAACTCTTGGAAGACATGGGTGGAGGCGGAATTTTTTTTTATTGAAGATGTGTTCATGACATTTTTGCACATTTGCACAGATAATGACTATGTATAACATTCCTAAGAAATAGTTTTGGAAATATCTTCAGCTGAGAAGCTCTATAATGTCTATACAAAGAAAATGTCTTTCTTGAGGCTCAGTGGCCTCAAGAGAGCATGGGAGGAGGATTTGGAGGTTGGGACAGCTGATGAGATGTGGGAGGAAGTTATGGGGTCCTGGTATAAGACGTCAAGGGAAGTTCAGACCCGATTGATTACTTATAGGATCATTCATAGGGGTTACTGGACTCCCTGTAAGATGCCGAGACTAAAGTTAACGGATTCAGATATATGCTGGAGATGCGAAAGAAGCAGAGGCACATTGACGTATATGTTATATGAATGTCAAATGACAACAAACTTATGGGAAAATATTATAACATTAATGAACAAAGTACTATGAGCAGACTTGATACAGAACCCGGCACTTTGTATATTAGACATAATACCAGCAGGGCTGGGCCTGTCAGTTCAACAGACTCTATGGTGCAGACTGGCCCTTACCACAGGTTGTAGAATTGTGCTAAAACATTGGAAAACAAAACACATCATCCCTTTCAATGAACGGTGTGGAGAAATGACCAAAATGGCCAGCTATGAACAATTCATTTTTAACTTGAACAACAGACAGGAGGTATTTTGGAAAATACTGCAAATACTAAGATGTGTGAGAGTTGACTGGTATTGTATGATATTGGTAGAATACTCATAATTTGTGCTACTGGTGTGATGATATGTGAAAGGTATGGAGCCAAGTTAGACCAATGTTTACCCTGAGTATGTATATTTCTTATTTTATTTATTCTTTTCCTTTTTTCTTTTTTTCCACTCATTTGTTGTTATCTCTCCCGTTTTTGCTTAGAGAGAGAGATCACTATTGTTCTTGTCTCTGTTTCTATAAAAGGCAATAAAAATGTGAATGATTAAAAAAAGAAGAAAAAGAATGCAAACACAAATTCCCTCCTAGAAATATGAACTCATATTTTATTGAAAGTCTCACTAACCTTACAATTGTCTTTCATGTTGCTGGTTCAGCTTAAGCCTGAGGCAATGTAAAATGGCAACATTAAATACAATGTTAAAGTATCTGATCTTTTCAACTGCCTGCTCAGATGCATGCCAGCCCATTAGTCATCACTTTACCAATGTATATATAAGGTGTAGCTCTCTCATAGCTCTCTCGCTGTTGTTTGTTAGATTGTCTGCGTTGCCATAGAGTTCTTCCTTCATTGATATCCTGGCTGTCTGCGTCATTTCTTTGGATTTGTTTTGACTGTATATCTGTTGCCAGTTCATTTGTGAATCTAACATCACTAGAAATCAGCACTAGAAAGAGCTCATCTTTTTAATGTGGGGGGGGTTAAGAGGGGGGTTAAGGTCATACCCATATTGAGGCTACTAAATGCCTAAAATCTGATTTGTATAGAATGCATTTTTGTATTTTAAAATTATAAATTAGTTGTATTTTAATTATATACATTTTGTCATACCAGTATTTTATATTTTGATTCATTTGACGAGCAAGTTCAAGATCATTTTTCATGTATTTGTGCCCATCTCTGGTTACATGTAGACTACATAACTTTTTTTCAGTGGCTTTTTTCAAGTGGTTTTGTCAGTGCTTTATTAAAAAATAAATCTCTGAACAGACTTCTTAATGCTGGGTGTTCAAAACATTACATGTAAAAGCTTTTGTGAACTGGGACAGGCCGAAATGTATTTGAATGAATGTATTATTATATTAATATAAAACATATTCTGGGACATAGCTTATCTGGTAAAGTCCAGAAACAGATTTAACTACATGAGGAAATTATTTTTTCTTTGTATGTGTTTTATCTAGAGCCCATGCAGGAAGGAGCAGAGAAATTCTGCGATCACACAAAAATGAGCTCTCCCACTCACTGACGAGTGAATGTGAGCGCCCCCCAGTCGGAAACTAATGCAAGGGGATACACTCCGAGTAAACACTTGCTATCTGTCTCTGCTGTAGTTTTGGCTCACTTTGGTGGGTATTCATCAGAGCTTGGCAAGTCTCTTAACCTCCAACACAGTCTTGTCAGTTACACCTCCCACGCTGTGAGCTCACGGTCACGCCCACACGGATGTGAACAGTCACACATGCCTATAATATCTATTAAAAAAATATATATCTTTCCCATGAAACCAAGGACTCTTATCCCACCTTCATCCCATTTCATAACCCTGAAGCCATTTTCCATTTGAAGGACAGTTTGATCAGTGAAGCATCAGTACTGCCTTATCACTTCCTGTAGGCTTATGTTTCACCGAGGTGAGTAGGCCTACTACATGCTGTAAATTCTATATGTGACAGATATCATAAAAAATCCAAGTTCCTGTGGTGTATATATACACTGGCTAAAGAACAAGTATCCAGATGTGTCTCATCACAATCAGAGGTCCAAATATTTAATCTATTTTAGACAGTCCCTCTATTTTAGAGTGTAAGTCATCACAGCATGTAGGCAACTCTGTGCTTCCCTGTTTTTCCATAAGGCTTTCATCTCTGTCACACACTCACTCTCTTTCTATAACTTTCCTCTGTATCCACAAGTATGCGTGCCTATGTGCAGAGATGGGCAGTAATTCAATTACTACTGCTTACTCCTATGCACTTATAATTATCGCTCTTGAAAAAGGTATCTGCTAATTGCCCAGTCTTTATTAACACAAAACAAACAATACAAAACATTATTCACTCACCGCATTAGAAATGCATTTTATGGCCTATGTTTATTATTTGTACTCAATAAATACGTTTCAAGCTTAAAAACATGCTTGTTGTGGACATACATTACTTGAACTGTTTTTAAATTGTATAGGCAACCCAGAGACAAGTATCCTACCTCCCAATCTAAGACCAGCACACACTTGCATTCATTACTCAATGAGTCCCCTGGCGGCCAGACTAGGAATAGCAAAATGAGGAGCACACCATGACCCAGTAAATAGCCTGCTGTATGTCATAAATATAAGCTGGAATTAATACATGACTCTAATTGTGAAATGTAATGTTTAATAAAACTTTAAAATCCCCTCATAACTACTTTTGTTCTACCAGTCGATTGAATTAATTGGCCTCCTTACTTTGGATCATACTAAAAATAAATAGATATATATATATTTTTTTTTTTGCTTTTTTTTAGAAAACGACAGCTTTATACAGTTAAGACTATTTGACGAATAATTTCACTTTTATTTGACCGGAAACGACCAGTCTTGGCTCCGGAGCGTGTATGAAATATTTGTCCGGTGATGGAAATCCAGCTCAGGAATGCATTTTTCCCCTCTGTGTGTGCGTCTCGGATGTTACTCTGACTGGATGTGAGGTAAGAAAACAAGTCCGTCCCTCTCTCCTGCAGCCGTGCCATTGGTTCAGGCGGGACCTCAGGAATGTCCTCAAACTGTTTAAATAGCACTTGTATCGGTAGGATAAGTCAGTAGAATAAGTCTAAGCAGCGGAATAAATCCCGGATAGGATCTCATAGAGACTTTCCAACGATCTACACAAAACTAATGAGCCTGTAAAAGAGCTACAGGAAGAGAAACGGGATACATAATCGGACAAGCAAGGACTTTTTTCTTATCTTTTTTCAGAGGGGATTTTCATTTCAAAGGTTTGTAGACTATATTATTTTTTATCATTATTTATTTTTTGACAAAATGTAGCCTGGATGTGTCCCGTAACGGCGTGTTCTGTTATTCTTGCACTTGCAATAGGAATCACTAGAGATTTCGATATGATGCTGTGTGGCATCTTTTTGCTGTTGATGCTTTGGAGCTGTGAAGGCGCAAGATTGGCAGGTGAGATGGAAAAAAGTTTGTTAATAGTGGATGGTTGTTTTTTTTTACCTAAGTATTTCCATATGTAAATCATCTCTACAGGGACTGTAACTGTAACTGTGATACACACTAACATTTTAATAATATTCTGTATATTAATAAAGTTATATTCTTGTAATGTTTTGCTGTTGTATAGTCCTAGTAAATATAGTATATTTTATATATTTATTTATTTATTTATATAAACGTATTACTTTGGGGTTTCTTTGTTTTTATGCATTTTCATGCACACTGTCATTATGAGAGAAAAAAAAAAAACTAAACAATGCTCTTTCTTTTCTTTGACCGCAGAGAATCGGGATGATAACAGTGTGTATGACTTATTTGATCTGGCCCGGGTAAACAAGAGAGGCAATGGAGTGAGTTTGGTCAAAGGTGAAGATCCCTACAGCCCTGCATACAAGCTCCTCAATGCAGACCTGATCCCCCCAGTCCCCGACAGCTCCTTCAGGGACCTCCTTGACTCCATCCAGGCTGAGAGGGGCTTCCTCCTCCTGGTCAACCTGAAGCAGTTCAAAAAATCCAGGGGCAGCCTTTTGACCATCGAGAAGAATGACGGATCCGGACCCGTTTTGGAGATCATCTCCAACGGAAAGGCGAACACTCTGGATGTGGTCCACTCCTTCATGAACCAGCAGCAGGTCGTGTCCATCGAGGATGCTGATTTGGCCACTGGACACTGGAAGAACATCACGCTGTTCGTTCAGGATGACCGCGTGCAGCTTTATGTCGGCTGTGAGGAGATCAATGTATCAGAGATGGATGTGCCAATCTACAAAGTTCTGTCCCAAGAGGTGGCAGACATTGCCAGGCTCAGGATTGGAAAGGGAGCTGTCAGGGACAAATTCAAGGTGAGGTCTACACAAGCTCACATAATAACTGATGTAAGAAAATAAAGGTTTAGTAGATCCAAGTGTCTCTTAACTGGAATGTATTTTCCTACAGGGAGTGCTTCAAAATGTGCGCTTTGTATTTGGGACCACTCTTGATGCCATACTGAGAAATAAGGGATGCCAGAGTGGAGGTAAGTCTGAAAAATAAATCAAATATATCATGTGCCCTTAACTGAGTGTATCTTATTTGGCTGCAAAATATGGAATACCACATTGTTCTCCAGTGAACAGAAATAATTTGTCTTCTCTCCCCTTCCCCCCATGCAGCTACTTTAACTGATGTCATGACCCTGGACAACCCAGTCAATGGCTCCAGCCCCGCTATTAGGACTGATTACACCGGCCACAAAGCCAAAGGTGAGACTTCTCTTCCCCGAAGTGTGTCTCTGTTCTATTGGTCAGTTGTAAGCTTTAAGAGGTGAAGTCATTTATTGGACTCTTCTCTCCTGTATTCAGATCTGCAGTCTGTTTGCGGCTTCTCTTGTGAGGACATCGCCGGCATGTTTAAGGAGCTCAAGGGACTCGGTGTGGTTGTTAAACAGCTGTCGAATGACCTCCGCAAAGTGGTAAGCTCCAAGGGCCATCAGGGTCTGCTCTTGGTCATCATTCACTCCCTCTTTTCTAACGCGTTCCCAGTGCGTAGCCACTTGTCGCTGTAATGGCAGTCCCTGGCCAAGTCCTTAATGAGACCCATGTGAATACACAAATATGTTTGGCTGTCGGTTGCATTTGCACTGCTTCGCTAGAGTCAAGCAATGTCTTAATCACGGTGTCGGTCAGTGATTCATTTGTATTGGAACTTTGGCAAAGGGAAAGTTTTCCATCCTGAGCAACTCTCTCTCTTTTTTCCTCCAGTCTCATGAGAGTTCACTGCTGAAAATTCAAATGAACATCCACAGTGGAATTTGCATCCACAACGGCATCGTTCACAAGGACAAAGATGAATGGACCGTGGATGGCTGCACAGAGTGTACCTGCCAGGTAAGTGTCATCACAGATGCTGGAATGCAACCTTTAAACAAGCCAGGAATCAGCTGAGGAAAGACGCTGCCCTGTTTCCTGTATCCCTGCTGTAATGAAGTGATAATAGTGTTTATGTTAGCACCTCCATGTATAACCACATCACTTCTGTCTGAAAGCCATCAACACTTGTTCTCGACTAGCAACAAAGCAGCATGGTGCCTTTTCCCCCACCAGCAACATCTCGTGAAGGTTGTTGTGTAATTAGTTAGGTGTTAGTGGGAGAGTGTTGGGGAGGATTATGTTTTCTATCAACACAGCAGGAGTGTCATGTCCCTGATGAAGATCACTCACTGTAAAATATAATGATTAGGCTTGGAACAGCACTTGCAAGCCTCTGTTTTTTTCTGTAGCCAGTCAACCAGTCAGCTCATTCATTATTCTTGTACTAATTCAACTGTTCCTCTATCCAGAACTCTGCTACTGTGTGTCGCAAAATCTCCTGCCCTCTGATCCCATGTGCTAATGCCACCGTGCCCGACGGAGAGTGCTGCCCTCGCTGTGGAACACGTAAGCTTATTTTTTAAATGTGCTGCACTTTTCAGCTGATATTCTTTATTTCCTTCTCGATATCTTTTTCCCAAGGTAACTTTATGTCTTCTCCGCCTACAGCGAGCGACTATGCAGAGGATGGTTGGTCCCCCTGGTCTGACTGGACCCATTGTTCGGTGACTTGTGGTCGGGGCATCCAGCAGCGTGGACGGTCCTGCGACCGCATCAACAGCAACTGTGAGGGCACCTCTGTCCAGACCCGTGACTGCTACCCCATGGAATGTGACAAACGCTGTAAGTCACTGAGCATTCTTAACACAGCAATTGTGACAATACATTTTCTCTGTTTCAGAGCATGATGAATTAATTGTGTATGCATTGGTAACAGTCAAACAGGATGGTGGTTGGAGCCACTGGTCTCCCTGGTCTTCGTGCTCTGTGACCTGTGGTGAGGGGGTCATCACCCGGATACGCCTCTGCAACTCTCCCACACCCCAGATGGGTGGCAGTGACTGCCAGGGAGAAGGACGTCAAACGGAAATCTGCCAAAAGTCACCCTGTCCTAGTGAGTTGAATATCAGTAGCAGAGTATATACATTATTTAAGAGTGTCTGAATTGAGGGGGGGCATGCTGAATGTTGTTTTTATGCTACTTTTTAGTCAATGGAGGTTGGGGACCTTGGTCACCATGGAACACCTGTACTGTTACCTGTGGTGGAGGAGTCCAGATCCGCAAACGTCTCTGCTCTGACCCCGTCCCCAAATATGGAGGAAAGGATTGTGTTGGAGATGCTACTGTGACTCAAGTGTGCAACAAACAGGACTGTCCTATTGGTAAGCATTTAAGATTGAACAAATATTAAAGAAGTCATTATTCACAACAGATTACTCTTTTAAAGTACAAATTATTTTTCTCTACAGATGGTTGTCTCTCCAGCCCATGCTTCCCTGGCGCAAAATGCACCAGCTTCCCCGATGGCTCTTTCCAGTGCGGCAAGTGTCCACTTGGCTACGCTGGGAACGGCATCACATGCAAAGACATTGACGAGTGTGAAGAGGTCCCTGATGCTTGTCACACACATAATGGAGTCCATCGCTGTGAAAACACTGAACCCGGCTACAACTGCCTGCCCTGCCCCACACGTTTCTCAGGACCTCAGCCTTTTGGAAAAGGAGTGGAACAGGCAACTGCTAAAAAACAGGTTTGAGTTATTACTTACTGACTACTGCGGCTAGTAGACTAGCTGCTTGCATTTTTTTAATTCTCTGTAATTTTCTTTAGGTTTGCAAACCCCGTAACCCTTGCCAAGATGGTAGCCACGACTGCCATAAAAATGCAAACTGCATCTACTTGGGCGTCTTCTCTGAATCCATGTTCCGCTGCGAGTGCAGGCCAG
Organism: Perca fluviatilis; assembly: GCF_010015445.1. Classification (NCBI taxonomy): domain Eukaryota; kingdom Metazoa; phylum Chordata; class Actinopteri; order Perciformes; family Percidae; genus Perca; species Perca fluviatilis. The sequence goes on along the minus strand of NC_053131.1, from coordinate 21,834,460 downwards.
GATATGCCGGAAATGGCCGGATTTGCGGAGAGGATAGTGACCTGGACGGATGGCCCAATACTAACCTGCATTGTGTGGAGAACGCCACCTACCACTGCAAGAAGGTAGCCAGACCCCACATGGACAGAAACACAAAAAGGCATTATTACCCATCCACACTCTATTATTATGACGATTACCTCCTTAACCGCTCCTTTGTTCCTTTACAGGATAACTGCCCCAACCTTCCCAACTCTGGCCAGGAAGATCATGACAAAGATGGCCTGGGTGATGAATGTGACCATGATGATGACAATGATGGGATCCCCGATGATAGGGTGAGTCATCAAAGCAGTTTATTTTAGCCCCAAAGTGTGCTTTTCTCAGAGACCAGACATAGCAATCAGCAGCAGCTATCCTTCCTTTGGGCAGTAGGAATGTAAAGTCTCTATGTTTGTGTGCTTTCACCAGAGAGTGGAAAACATGTAACATAGGATAAAGCCAGAATTGAGGATGATGTGGCTTTTTGCCCATAATTCTTAGTGTGTATTTGGAAAGTTGGGCAAAAAAGAAAAAATGCTGTGGTAATAATTACCAGATCGCTTGCAGTGGAATAACACATTCCAGCAAAAGTTAGAGAAAAAAACAAGCCTTGAAAGCAGTTTTGTTTCTATAAATATAATTTCTTTGAGTAATGACCCATTTAAGTAATTTTATTATGCTCTTGATATTTTTCTATGAATTTAGGACAACTGCCCAAAAGTGTACAACCCTGCCCAGTATGACGCAGACAGAGATGACATTGGCGACCGCTGTGACAACTGTGTGTACGAGGCTAACACTGACCAAACCGACACTGACAACAACGGAGAGGGTGACGCCTGTGCCGTTGACATTGATGGTGATGGTAAGTGGTTTCTGCAAATTCCATCCAAGGCATCTTTCATGCCTTTCCTTAGCCATAAAAAGCATTTGCACAGGCTAAGATAAGTATGTTTTGACTCAACAGGCATTCTGAACGAGAATGATAACTGCCCATATGTTTACAACGTGGACCAGAGAGATACCGACAGGGACAGGGTGGGAGACCATTGTGACAACTGCCCTCTCGAGCACAACCCTGATCAGGTAACGTCAGATTTCTTCTTTCCATTACAAGCCATTCTGGGTAACATAGATCAATGTGCCATGTAACTATGTAGAAGTTCCTGCTTTAATGAAAGAGAGGAATGTGACAGCTTTGAGGGGAAAAAAAAGTGCAATGCTCCCTTTCTCTATTCATCCACCTTTGGAACAAATATGAATGTGTCTGAGGGGACATTGCTTGCATACCTGAAATCAAGGGGCTACATTTTAATCAGTAGCACCTCTCATATTGAGGCTTGCAAAAAACAGTGAAGGGAGGTATTTGAAGTGAGGACAAGACTCTTATAGTGTGATTGGGAAATCTCATCATAAAGGAATTCTGTTCTCCTACAGATCGACTCTGACTCAGATCGCATAGGAGACAAGTGCGACAACAACCAGGACATTGACGAGGATGGTCACCAGAACAACTTGGACAACTGCCCCTACATACCCAATGCCAACCAGGCAGACCACGACAAGGATGGCAAGGGTGACGCCTGTGACCATGACGATGACAACGACGGCATTCCTGATGACAAAGACAACTGTAGGCTGGCATTTAACCCTGATCAGCTGGATTCTGATGGTGAGTCAGTCTCTCAACGTTGTGTCATATGTGGTCTTTTGAAACATTGGCGCCATTTACCGGACAACTAGTGCCTCAGTTAAATGATTTATTTTGGGCTTAGTTTTTTTTTTTTTTTTTTTTTTTTTTGACTTCAATGTCTAATTTTTCCTCTCAGGTGATGGCCGTGGTGACGTGTGCAAAGACGATTTTGACCAAGACAATGTTTTGGACATCCATGATGTGTGCCCGGAGAACTTTGCCATCAGTGAAACAGACTTCCGCAGATTCCAAATGGTTCCTTTGGACCCCAAGGGCACCTCCCAGATTGACCCCAACTGGGTGGTCCGGCATCAGGGCAAGGAGTTGGTGCAGACTGTCAACTGCGATCCTGGCATTGCTGTTGGTACGTAATACACAGTCAGACATTTCGCTGCATGAACATAAAGTGGTAGAGAACCATTTCTAAACCATCTGTCATCTTAATTTAGGCTTCGATGAGTTCAGCGCAGTGGATTTCAGTGGAACGTTCTTCATCAACACGGACAGAGATGACGACTACGCTGGGTTCGTGTTTGGCTACCAGTCCAGCTCACGCTTCTACACTGTCATGTGGAAACAGATCACACAGACCTACTGGTCCCACACACCCACAAGAGCTCAAGGCTACTCTGGCCTGTCAATCAAAGTGGTCAACTCCACCACCGGGCCTGGTGAGCATCTGAGGAACGCCCTGTGGCACACCGGAGACACCCCTGGACAGGTGAGAGTAGAGTGATTGATTCAGGTTTCAAGACATCATTCTAGACAATGTTTGACACTTTTCTCATCGCGACTTATCCTTTTCAGGTGCGCACTCTGTGGCACGACCCCAAGAACATTGGCTGGAAGGACTTCACCGCCTACAGATGGCATCTGACCCACAGACCCAAGACTGGTCTTATTAGGTACGTTCAAAACCTAAGAAGCATGCCCTTTCATTCAATTACAAATCTGCATAAGTTATATCAAAATGGCAATGAGCTCACGTGATTATGTTTTCTTTTTTAGAGTGGTCATGTATGAAGGCAAGAGAATCATGGCTGATTCTGGAAACATTTATGACAAGACCTACGCTGGTGGGCGACTAGGCTTGTACGTCTTCTCTCAGGAGATGGTTTACTTCTCAGACCTCAAATACGAATGCAAAGGTAAGCACATAAGCGAGGGTTTGAAATTTAAAAAAGACTGGTTTCATCACCTTTGACTTTATTTGTAACGTGTTTCCTTTTTTTTTTTAAATGTCTTTCAGATACATAACTGGACCACAGAGCCTTCCGTCCGTCAATATGAATATATAATACGAGAACTGGATTGATTTCTCTTTAACCTTATTCTTTTGCCAACTGCACATGGGAGGAATGACGAGGAAGTGAGCTAACATGAGGTAAACTGACCTCAGGACTTAAAGCCAAATGAAAGTTCAATAATGATTCTGCACCACTGCACCAAACTCAAATAGTGAGCGCAGCTCTGCTCAGAAGACATTGGCCCTCTCACCTTGTCATTTTATTGCTTTGCACATCTGAACGATTTTCGGTTGGCAGTATTCCTCTGTGGATGAGAGACCAAAGGGAAGAGTGTTCCATGTTTTTTTATTTTTATTTTTGAGCATTAATATACATCTGCTGTGGACTCAAAGATGCTTGTTTCAGTATGAAGAAAGCAGTAGGATAACTTTCTTAGGCCAGGGTAAATATACCCCTTGAAGGAACTGTTGAGGGACCATGGACAGTATGGACTGACTGTTACTATCAAAGAGAGTGAATGTTGTTTGTGTGTTTGTGCATGTGTGCCACCCAACAGGCATTGTTATGAAGACAACCGCGTCAATTGTTTAGTTTTGATGTCTCTTAACAACCCCTTACCCCACCCCAAGCAGACCTGTCTACGAGGTCTCGTATTTAGCCGAGACTTAGAGCTGGCCCAAAACATTCACCTTCTCAGGAAAGAGCACAAGAAGAAATGAGGAGAGCACAAAATTCAGGACAGCACAGGACCCCCAAAACAGGTGCACTCAACACTGCTTTGGAACAGTAATTATTAGCAAATATTATGTTAATATCTCTAATCTTTACTGAATGTGTCAAGGGACGTAAACAGCGGGGCCATTCTATTTCCTGTCATGATTAAACCATTGTAAGTATGGCTGTTTGTATAAAAGTATTCATCACAGAGGCTTTAATTCTCGCTCATCTCTGCATCCTAAAATGTTGTCAGCAATTTATTCCAATTAACTTAAATCAATATCCACTAATGGCAAAATATGGCAATACATTTGACCAAAACAGTTAAAATGTAAAAGATTGGCATCAGTTACTAAAGTATTCTGCTTCTGCACAGTGTGCATGACTGGTGTGCCTGAGCTTGTGTGTACATTTCTGACAGGATAGGGAAAATCAAAGGAAACCCTTTATGTACAAATATTACCTCATTAATTCTTTTTGTATGAGGCCAGAAAGACACAATAATCACTTGTCTTAGCAACAGAGTATAGATTGGTTGGCTTCTTTTTTTTTTTTAGCAAGACTCTAGTATAATTTATATGCTGTATATTAAAGGCTGACATGTTTTGGGAATCCTGTGGGTCACTGGATTCCCGTGGGATTCCCGCGGGATGGGAGTGAATTTCACTATTGATCACATGACACGGACTGGACAGGAAAAACGTCAACGAAAGCGAGCGGGACGGGAATAATAATAACAATAGGTCAGTTTTTATATGCAGTTCTAGTATGAATAAAGGCTATTTTCACGGGAACTGGATGGGACGGGAGTCATTCTTACGGGATATGACAGGACAGGAGTTTTTTGTGGGAGTGGGATGGGACAGGAGTGAAAATCCACAGGAACGTAAAGGATTAAAGAAATGTTGTCTTTTGTTGTGCTATATGTTTTCTCTGTGCATTTGTTTTGATAAATTATTATGTTGGTTTTATGTTGAGGTTATTTCATTTGTGTAGATATATGCTATTTAAATAATTTATCTAGAAGCGTAGCCTCATATGGAAGCGTTTCTGTCTGTATAAACTTATTTGCACACTGCCATGAGGATGTCTTTGTTATTTTGGTTTTTGTTTGTGTCCTTTTTTAATTATTAGTGAAGCTTTTCTATAAACTTTGTACTATAGTTTCTACCCAAAGTGCTGTTTATACTCCTACCTGGTATTTTGTAATGTCAAGTGAACAATAAACACTTCAGGAAAAAAAGTATCTTGGTCGGTTGGTGTCTTTTTGGGCAAACAAATAGTCTCAAGACTTCTTCCTCAGGGATTTTAAGACTTCATGTCTACTCTGATTGAGGTCTTCTACCTAGAAAAGCAAAAGGAGTTGAGCCATGCTGTGTCAAGCGACTGGAATCCATTAGTTTGAGTCTGGTGAAGCCTTGGAGAAAGGGAGTATCCTTGGGAGTCAACAGCAGGATAACGCAATATGAAGTATAACCCACTTACACAGCTCATCCATATAGATCTGATTACACATTACAGAGGCATCTCTTTACTCCTTTTAAGTACGACACTCCATGTGAGATTTAGGCATAATGAATTTTGCACTCTAAAGTGATAAATGCACTCCCTTTGGGCACATAAACTTACGGCTGTGATCCACTCTTGCCAGCAAGAATGTGTATTTAAATTCCACAGTTTTTCATAAAAATGTCTCAATAAAACTTGATAAAGTAGATGAGGTATCCATAGACTGGGTCTGCAGCTCGCTGACTGTTCTGCTGAAAGAGCCTGCACCGGTGTATCACCAGCAAGCAGAATTCAGACTGCTAATTTAGATGTTTCACAGGGCCTGACAGAGCTGTAATCTAAGGCCCTAGTGAAGGCCGTGCCAGAAAACCCAGACAGTCTCAGTATGCCACAGGTCTCTTTACATTCAGAAGTGACCTCATTCTTACCACACTGAGCTCACTGTGTTTCCATTACCCCAAATGAGCGGGCATATCTTCTCTACTGAAGATATATCGTGTCAATTAAATATACGGTATTTTGTAAAACAGACAAAAACGTATACATGTGCATTTATGGAATTATTACAAATGTATGAAAGGATTCTAATCTAGTGGTGTCAGTCTGTAAAGTGTTTGCGTGTGCTCTGTTGGATCTGTGCGAGGTGTCTGTTAAGATTCCCGAACAGATAGCGCTGCAGGTTTCACTCATAGCAGGGCTCTTGTTGGGGTTTGACCTCGGAGGCTCACCTGGCCGACGTGTTTTCAGTCCAGAGGAATTTGAGATAACTCCTGCCGTTTAGACAGGGTCAGAATGCGTGGGTGAGGTGAAGAGTGAGGCGAACAGGCCTGTAGGTGTCCAGTGCCAGGAGAGAGGAAAGGCAGGACCTCTGGGCCGAGATCAGCCAGGTGCAGGCTTGCTACTCACACTGTGCAAGCAGGAGCAAATAGGAATCTTGTCAACAGCTCGACAAATCTCCCAAACAAACCAAAAAGCATCATTCTGAAATTAAGCTGGAAAAAGGTCACACAGGGTCCTGTTTAAGAAGATCCTACTAATCTGCACACTGAAGCAGATCACCTATAGAGACAGGAATGAAAGGAATGCTTTAAGTGGATCTGACTACCACTCCTGTCTCATCATTAACAGCCACACATTAGGAGAATACAACATAGCGTTCAGACTTTTTTATGTGTGTAGTGGAACATTCTGCGGCCAATGTACATGGTTATTAGATTTAATGACTGCAATTTTCTGTTCTCATCTATGATCCTCAGGTTAATACAAAGAGTGGCCCTGCTGTGCTGTTTCCTCATGCAGGCCATAAACACAAATAAAAACAATGGGATGCAATCCAGCTGCATATTGAAAACATGGAGACGAATTATAATACAGTTCTTGTCCTCAGTTTGCCAAATAACAGTTGTGGTTAGAACTAAAAAAATTGTTTTATATATCTACAAAAATCCAAACATTTTACAGTGTCCAAAATGTTTATTGTAATAGGGTTAGAAATATTATGGTATTTAAATATGTTTAAATCCAGTCATTTTTCTCTCACAACCCCCCTAGTAGCCTAGTGACATCCCAGCAATGATGCATCTTGATAGCAGGGCTTCACATGGATTAAGCCTTTCTTAGGGTCTCATGGTGTCATTCGTCTCAAGATCCTGGGTCCGGCTCTCTGTCAGCTCACATCCATCCAGCAGACTAAGTAACTGCTCTTCAGTGAGGTCTGGTGACTCATTCTGTAGGAAGACACAAACATAATGTATGTATGATGTATGACCAAAGGGTTAAAGACAGAAGCCCCACTTTGTTACAACTGTATAGGCTAACCCCCTGGGTAAAGCTTTATTTATGGTTGTGCGAATTAAGGCTCCACGCAGAGCTTTCGCCGTAGCCTACAACCCAGTAAGCACACACACGTAGCCATGACTTATGCAAAAGATCGCTTCGTCTGCAATTGATCGCAGGTGTTTTTGAAGTGTCATTTAGCGACATGTTTGAAGCGGGTTTTGTCCCGCACAATCTGAATTGTGCTGAATTGCTGCGGAGCTCTCCGGTGTCCGGCAAAAATAGAAGCTCTGCGTATCTGCTCCGGAGGGCTGCGGACCGCCGGAGCTGGGACGCAGTCGGAACGCAGCCGTTCCGCAATCAGTGGAAATACACACAATGACTTTAATCGAAACCTATTGACTCCGCTGCCGTTCTGGAGCCGTTCCACAACTGGTGGAAATTAGGCGTCTGGATGTCGTATTATGATGGAAATCTATACACTGCAGCGATGTAACGATGTAGGTGCAACGCAATCCCAGATCCTCAGTTAATAGCGGGGGTCTTCTATTGAGGAAAACATTGCAACAACGTACTAACGATGTAGGTGCAATGTTATCAGTTTAATCAGAGAATGGGTCGCTTTCTGTTGTAAAACATTTTTCTGCATCTGGCTTGTTTTATTTTTTGATTCTCGAAGTTGTGCTATATGCAGGTCACAAGTTGAATTAATTAATTATTAACTCAATATTGAATCCAAACGTTTCTGTTCACCAAGTTTAGATTTTTTGCAGCCATTGTATTTTGCCATGTGAGTTTGGGAGAATGACATATTTTCATCTAATTAATGTAGGCCTACCTGTCTTTATAAGACACACTGAGGACTTTTTTCTATTGTTGCTGTGCATCTCTTTATTAAACGTACCTGCTATTATTTTGAGTCTTATTTCTATTTCTCTTTTCTTTTCATACAAAACAACTGGCAACCTGAACAACCCCCCCCCCCCCACCCTTCGTCACCACCCATCCACACAAAAATCAAGAAAAGATGACACAGTAAAATATCCCTGATCACTCAACAAAACATATACCAAATAAACATCACAAAATACCAAATGAACATATGTATAAATGACACAATAAGAACATACACATCTCCCCCAGCACAAAGCTTCTTAGGCCTGAAGTTTGTAGGTACTTTTGTGTTGGTGTGTGCGTCAATCTCTTTAAGACAGCGGTGTCAAACTCAACTTCACTAAGGGCCACACTTGGGGGCCAGACATGAAGAGTTTATAGACATGCTTTTATTTAATCGAAGTCAAACATATTTGACTGTATTATTGCATGTCTCATATAGCTTTCTCACTTACAGTTATGTTGACATAAAGCCCTAAAAATAAGGGCAAATCAAGCAAAACAATGATTACATTTTTTTACAGCAACCTGCAGCATAAATATGATAACTCTGCTTCTGTGGGAATTCCTGAGTCTCACTCTCAAAGCACGCAAATCTGCCAAATTCTGCGAGTGTCACATAATTACAGTTCAAAAAAAGAGTTTTCCATCTTTTTGGTTTCTGCGCACAACTAGGCGGGCCAAAATCTATTGTGAACCTATATTGATATGCGGGCCGGATCAAAACTTGCGAGGGGCCGGATTTGGTCCGCGGGCCTTTAAGAGAACAGCAGGAGAACAGCAGGCCTGCATGTGTGTGTGCGTGCGTGGGGAGTGTGTGGTAGAGAGAGTGAGAGAGTGATGGCAATTAGCTTCTGAGCTAGTAGTAGCGACTCAAGAAGCATAGTGAGTGTGAGAGCAGTTCTTGACTTTCTGTTGTCCAGCCACCCCGGAGAGGAGACCGGAGAGAAAATCAACACATATACTGCAGCGGTACGTTTCTCATGGACTTGTGTAATACTCCTACTAATGCGGTAATAGATAAAATTGCAGCAGCTGTTAATTTCGAGATACAATGCAGTGTGTTTACTGAAGGAGTCGTGTGTTAGCCGCCACTAGCGTGCATGAACTTCAGTAACGTTAGCACAGATGCTAATCTTCGGCTAGTTTCGTAGCTTCGGACGACAGAGAACCAGATAGTGCACTTGGTGACCAGGTAAAGCCCAGCTGCACCTCTGGCGACGTGGGAGGAGAGAGGCTCTTTTCACCTGACTGTTCAAGGAGTGTTTACCGCGGACCCGTGGTCTCCGCCGACAAGGACTGAGACTAGTAACGTTACTGAGATTACCTAAACGTCAGCGGGGTGAGTAACCAATTGCGGCCACATTCATCGGCGGACTTTTTTTGTGGCCCAACCGTAGACTGTATATTAGTCTATGAGCCCAACGCACGCCAGCCACGAGCAAGCCTGTAACGGGGGTTACATTTAAAAGACAATTTTCTCGGCTTTTTTGTTTATTTAGTTTAAAGTGTGGGCCCACTTGTATCTTGTGCATTTTCATATTGTGATTGTTGATCTTTTGAGTTACATTACTCTAGGTCAGGGCTCACCAACCTTTTCTAAACTGAGAGCTACTTCATGGGTATTGAGTCATATGAAGGGCTACCAGTTTGATACACTCTTCTGAAATAACAAATGTACTCAGTTTGCCTTTAGTTATAAATGATTATTAATGATTAATGATAGTTATATATGATTATTAGTTATATATGATTATTAATGATTAATGATACTCATCTATGTGAAGACACTGATCATGTTAATGATTTCTCACAAAAATTATCAACAATGACTTAACAAGGTGGGAAACAGATCAATATTCAATTTTCATTTTTAGAACAGGCCTGAGGGCTACTCATGTGGTCCTTGGGGGCTACCTGGTGCCTGCGGGCACCGTGTTGGTGACCCCTGCTCTAGGTCTTTTTGCATATGTCCATAAGCTGGCAAACGTAGCTTACAAGATATACATAACTACTTCCTTAGGCATATTTATTCCAACACATGTCTTTTAAAGGATCTCTACATACCTACACATTACAAGAAAAACTAACGTTTAATAAACTAATATCCTACACCGTGATATTTAATATAAAAACCGTAACTGTACGTACACACCGCCACCGACTTGAGCTTCTAAAGATACCGGAAGTCATTCATTTTCAGTGGAAGCTGGCTTCTCTCAGCTGCAAGGAGCGTCAAATCTGTCGGCGTCGCGTTTTGGGCATTTTGAGCGTCCAGAGCGTCCATCAGAAAGAACTTTGGTCAACTTTATGGTAATGAGCTATGGCGCGGTTCAGCGGCAAGCAGCGGCAAACGGCAGCAACCAATTGGAATATAGACGTCCTTCGCGCTGGCTGATCCCAGAGAAACATACGATGTAAACTTTTGTTCCTACCAAGACATTAGTTCCATGAAAATGGAGGAAAATCTCATAATCGCCGTTGCTGGGTTCCCCTATCATTTATGATATGATATTGTTTGCGTATAGGGACCAGTTAACGTTACCTGCCGGTCACATGGTCTCTAAACAGTCTGCTCATGGTGAAGTCCTGCACGGATCAACAGCTGGCAGCTGCTCGCTCTGCCTGCATTCTGCTGCGGTTCAGCGGCTAACGAGCGAGCTAACTGCTAACAGACACCGCCGCGACCAACAAACAATACAAATTCTGTCATTATATATATGCAATTTATAAAGGGTTTCTAGTGTCAATGGATTGGCCGTGCAGTGGCTGCTTGTGCTTTTTCTTCAATCGTGTGTTGAACATGATTGATGAATGCTGCCACGTCAGAGCGGCCAAAGCGTCAATAAGCTTCCCCGTACTTTTTGACAAGCGTCCTCGACAGGGCGGCCAGAGCTTCTTTGCAGCTCAAGTCGGCGGCGGTGTGTACGTACAGTAATAGACCTCTCTCTGCACCCTCTGCACCACTAAACAATTAGCCCCATATGGCAAGCAGGAAAGCTAGCTTAGCAGCTAGCCGGCCAGCCTCTAAATTAGTAAAATGTAAGACCTTAATGTTTAATTCACACGCTCTTGTCAAATCTAAGGAAAGCACATTGCTATCGCCAGATGAGTGAGTGATTGGCTTATTTTACAGTAACCACTGTATGATGAAGGCATGTTGGGTGGAGGAAATTGGCAAGCTAACATTAGCTAATGAGCCAGTAGTGGGCCATTCGGTCGCTCCGCTCCCACTGTAGGAAGACTTCTTTGCCGAGAGAACGGAAGACAGCCCGGGAGAGGCACAGTCCAGTTAGCCATCTCCCGGTATCGCTGTCTTCCCGGCGGGGAGTGAAGCAGAGGGACCGTAGGCTCTGTCAGTGTTGGGAAAGTTCACTTTCTACATGAACTAGTTCAAAGTTCAGTTCACAAATTTAAAAATGAAGTAGTTCAGTTCATAGTTCATACTTCAAAATTTTGAACTAAGTTCACAGTTCCAAAAATGAACTAGTTCATAGTTCTTTTTTTCCATATGTTGCTTCAGTTCAATGTGCCGGATTTTCTTTTTGAAAGCCGGCGGGCAAAGTTTGCACAGAAATGTAAGATTTTTCCCATCTTCCCTGACCTTGTCATAAAACTCGTTTAAATGATCATACGATCATCACTCCTTGCTGCTTCTTCGCCTCCATGCTGCTTTTTGTTTTGATGACGCATGCAGCGGTGCGACACTGGAGGCTGGTGTTGCCAGATTGGGTGTTTTTTCCGCTACATATTAAGGCCTGTTTACGGTGTGTTTTAGCCAGGTTTTCGCCTGGAAAGCTCTATAGAAATCTGACACTCTATTGAACAAAGTTAAACGGAGAAACGTTAAGACACCAGAATGAACGAGTTCACAGTAACGTTCATCAGGCAGTAATACAGTACGTTCAGTTCACGTTCGCCCAAAATATGAACGAGTTCATGAACTATCGTTCAATGAACGCGTTCAGGCACAACACTGGGCTCTGTTCGGTTCTGCTGCTGCTGGCTAGAGCAAATGCTGTTTTGTTGTGGGTATATCATAGCAAAGGTATCCGGTTTCCCTTGTGTTGTTGAATGATGAATAGATTACCGCCATCTGCTGGCTTGGGGAGTTATTTCATTGTACGCATGCGCAAAACGTAGGTGGTACTTGGCAGTCAGCTGTAGTCTGTGCAGTGTGTTCCGGTGCAAATTTTTGGCACAGACAAAGGCGACGAAGGCCGACAAGAGGCGACGCCACAGGTGGAATCTGTGGGGTTGTGTTGAAGTCTCAACGGCCGCAAACCAAGACCATTGGCATCACCAACACTGACGCCAACGTTTCGCCGCCTGATTGGGTCTTATCGGTCATGACGTCTCGTTCTCTGACTAAGCTACTAACGTTACCATGGCACCTACCAGCAACAGGCGGAGTATACATGTTTCCCCCGGCACGCACATGCCCAGTAAATGAGAATGTTAATGAGATATGCGGTTTGGGCATGTTAGTTTAACAGAGATTATCTCTTCTACTGGAGCTAAAAACTCTTGTGTGCACGGAGATCGCTTTTGGCTCAAAACTCCACTTAAAAACCAAAACGTAGCACTGTAAATGTAGCCTTAGATATTATTACAGAAGTGACGACAGAATATCTTTCAGCTTAACTGCTGATATCTTCCTAACATCCTCCCCTAAAATTGTTCCCATTACGAACATTCTTTACTGGGCTTAAAATTTAGTTGTTGACAAATCCAGACAATGTGTTGTATTAATGCATGACGTGATAATAGTGGCAGTTCATAATAATATTGCTGCACTCCTCCCCTTGTGCCTAGTTGGAAGCCGCCTGGGGAACACACTTCCATTTGGATGTAACTGTTGTTTTTCTAACTGATAAGTCAGACTTCTACTAGGCAGCCTTCTGAGAGTGCATGTGAGTTCAAGGGGAAAAGCCAACCTTCTTAAAGTAGGTTCTAAGAGAAAGGGTTCAGAATGTGAAAAAACTGTCAATATTTATTCATGGGAGTGATGGGCTTTCTGCAACTATAATTTCTGATATAAAATTAATATTGTCCATGTAAACTTAATCACAATAACAAGGTGAGACATGTATCATTTACCTATATGCACGAGTGCTCATAGACAGTTCGCCTATCTTAGTGTGAGGTTGCTGTACTTTTGTTTAGACAGCTGCAACCCAACTGTCAATTTGTTCGATAAATATCCCCTCATTAGCTTATTATTTTTTTTTTTTATGAAGCCAGACCTTAAATCTCTGGGTTGAATAGTAATCATTGTCCTCTTTCTCTCAGCATGTGCACTTGTGTTTCTAGCTGTCATCCCACTCTGAACAGAATGTTCCTGGCCTTTTTAAAGAAGAGATGTCTTGATCTCGTTATTCGGTGCCTGATCCTGATGAGTCATAAGGTATAATATATAACTTAATTCTTTTGGCCATTTGGCAGCGGAACAAGTAGTGGGCTTTGAAGGTGCTAGTAGGTGGATTTTGTTGCCTCTGGACAGAATCAGGTTAGTGGTTTACCCCTGTTTCCAGACTGCATGCTTAACTAAGCTGACTGGCTGTAGCTTCATACTTTAGTGCTATTAATTTGCACTTCTGTTTCTGTGCAATAAAGTGAACAAGCATATTTCCGAAAATGTCAAATTATTTATTTAATATAGAAGTATTTATTAGGGCAGTTTTGAGATCCACAGATACAAGTTCAAATGCAAACCTATTAATAACCTGTACTATTTGAATACAGCCTACACCAGTGTGACCAATCTCAGGCACTCTGTTCTGAGACAGAGAGAATATTATGTGCATGCATTTGCTAACGTCTTCCCCACATCCCGCGAGACAAAATCACATTCCTGTGTATCATCTATCCACTGAAGATTTGCATTCCTCCTCTGACCAGACCACCCTCTGAAACTCTCCAGTAGGGCTGCAACTAACGATTATTTTTACAGTCGATTGATCAGTTGTTGTTTTTTTTCTTTTCTCGATTAATCTATTAGTGGTTTGATCCACATTTTTCACCATTTTAGAGACCAGTGTTTCCTAAAAGCCCAAGATGACGTCCTCAAATGTCTTGTTTTGTCCACAACTCAAAGATATTCAGTTTACTGTCACAGAGGAGAGAAGAAACTAGAAAATATTCACATTTAAGAAGCTGGAATCCAAGAATTTTTTTTCTTTCGTTTTTAAAAAAATTACTCAAACCGCCTAATCAATTATCAAAATGGTTGGCGATTAATTTAAGAGTTGGCAACTAATTGATTAATCTTTGCAGCTCTACTCTCCAGCACCTTGCAACAACCTAGTTGCTGATAGACATCTCTACCAGACAAATCCTGTCAATTTTCAAAGTCCTCCACAATGTAATGACACCCTTTTTTAGGTCATGACATGTTGGGCCATGTTACTCATTTATGACCCCTGCAATTACTCAAGCTGCTGCAAATCCTCTCCTACCAATGGATAGGAGACCAAAGGCACCATGGAAACATTCCAGCCTCTATGCCCCCTGCAGCACTGCATGTTGTTCTCCTTTGACATGCATGTAGCACAGACATGGCCCTTTGCCTGTGGACTTGACCTTCCCCTCTAAATGGTGACTACACTTAACTTCCCTTCTGAGGCCAGTTCTAAGTATCCTCCCTTCACCCCAAATAAAAATGTTTTTATTTATTTTGTCCTTGTCGATTTAACTAATCATAAAAATGCCACATCATAATATGTTTTACTAATATCCGATTAGCTGGTTTGGCCCTATACAACATAGAGAGACTCAGCAAGAGATCATGTCACTGATGTGTCTGATCAGTAGACGCTGTCACTTGATCACTGCAATAGGCGGCCCACGGCCCACTGATCCGTTCTGTTTACAAATGGCATATTTAAGCCAAAAATATTAGTAAAGACCGTAGGATTGATAAGCTACAACATTACTGGTTCTTTTATCTGAAGGTGACTTTTTTTTAACGTTTTGGTTTAATTTATTATCACTTCTCTTTATCCTCTGTCACAAGTGCTAACTCGGCTAATATAGGGTGACCATATTTTGATTTCCAAAAAAGAGGACACTCGGCCTGGCCTCGAGACAAATCCAGACAGTGGTGATTCTCAGAGTTTAATGAACATGCTTTATTATGCCTCAATTGTGCAAAAATAACTTCTGTAATAAAATAAAATCTGTAACAACATGTAACAAAATAATAGCTCTCTTTTAAAATAAATAAATAATATGAAATAATGTTCTAAATATGACCTCTTCTGTGTTAGAAAATCCAGCTTCAACAAAATATCTCTTAATACCTTTTCAATGTAATAAGATAAATAATAAAGACACTGAAACATGTGTGCCAGCTTTGCACACGGTGCACTCCGCCTCCCACTTGTCCGGTCCCGACCGGGACGGTATGTGGGACATTTTTTTTGCAGTTCAACTGTGAAGCTGCACTAGTCTTGTTTTATGGTTGTAAGTGGACTGATGTTTATACTTGTGCGCTAGTGTGTGTGTGTGTGTGTGTGTGTGTGTGTGTGTGTGTGTGTGTGTGTGTGTGTGTGTGTGTGTGTGTGTGTGGGGTGTGTGTGTGTGTGATATAGAGTGGGGGAGAAGTGAGAGTGACAGCGAGCGAGTCCTACCGACTCTAGAGTCATAGTGAGAGAAACAAAGTGTCTCCCCTGCGTTTTCTGACCACGGTGGGAAATCTTTAGCAGGAAACGCTTCGACATTTTGTGTGTAATGCTGCTCCGCTGTCTGCCCTGGTCCCTGTATATGTGCGAGTCGCAGAGCCGCTCACAAGGCAGCCTCTCGGGAATTACGTCACACAACAAAGTAGCCTACCGTAGTATTGTGTTGAGCAAAGTGCCAGTCAATTTAAGTACACGCTTAATGGTCCCATGAAAAACAGTGAAAACCGGACATTTTAATGAATTTATAAAAAAAACCCGGACAGTAGGTAAAAAGTGGACATGTCCGGGCAAAAGAGGACGTTTGGTCACCCTAGCTAATAGCTAATTGTTAAAAAGAAGCTCAAACGAAAGCCGTCTGTAGATTAGCTGTTTATCTTAGTTTGCCACATATCTTAAAACTGGTCCCATTCTTGTAAATTTAACTGCTGGCTGAGACAAACTGGCCCCTCCTCCCTCTAAAGCAGGGGTGTCAAACTCAACTTAACTCGGGGCCACACTGGAAAATAAGAATCCCATCAAGGGCCAGAGATGTTTAGTTTATTAATATGCTTTTATTTAATCAAAAAAGTCAAATATCTTTGACTGTCTTATTGTATGTGTCATAGTCCTAAAGAATTGTGAACGTAAATTGATATGCGGGCTGGATCATAATCTGCGAGGAGCCGGATTTGGCCCGCGGGCCTTGAGTTTGATACATGTGCTCTCTCAAGCCTGTTTTATGGTTCTGCGGAGGCTCCATGCAGAACTTTCGTGTGTGTGTGTGTGTGTGTGTGTGTGTGTGTGTGTGTGTGTGTGTGTGTGTGTGTGTGTGTGTGTGTGTGTGTGTGTGTGTGTGTGTGTGTGTGTGTGTGTGTGTGTGTGTGTGTGTTATAGAGCGAGCTAGAAGTGAGAGAGTGACGATGATTGGCTTCGGAGCGAGTACCGACTCTAGAGTCCTAGTGAGAGAAACAGAATGTCTCCCCTGTGCTTTCTGACCAAGGTGGGAAATATGTAGCAGGAAAAGTTAACCCTCTCCTTGATTTCATGTTGTTTATGGAGAAGGAAAACCAGGAAATGAGTCGGGGGGGAATGCAACGCTACCCAGCCACGGCCGAGTGGCGTGCGTCGCTGCGACGTGTAGTTATATTTTTCAAGAGGTGCATGTCAGGTTACGGCGTAGGGTCCAGTATAGACGCAGAGGGGTCTGCGGGGGTACGGTGTAAAAGTTTGTCTGTATTTCACTGGAGAGTAGTCCAACAACAGTCTGTAGCTGCCATGGAAAAACAACACAGACTCAGCCTTGCCTCGCCAGCCTCGTGGTGCATTCAAAGTTATTGTAAAATACCCTGTTCCCATCCAGTGGTTTGTTTTTGTCGTTTAACAGGAATTTACTGGTGAAATAAGTTATAAGTTATTGTTATTACATTTTTTATAAATCATTGTATTTGACCCTGTGGCCTTAGCAATAAACAAGCCGTTCTTTAATATCGCCGACTGTCGTTTTGTGCTCCTTTTGTGTGTGTATATATATTTTAGGGCTGTCAAACGATTACTTTTTTTAATCGCTGAATTTCTATAGTTAATCACATGTTTTATCACATGATTAAAATTCTATTATTTTTGCATTTCAGAACTGTTTTTAAGTACATATTAACAATGGAAAGCAATTCTTACCAGTGTATCTTGATTGGGAATCAAATGAATGCAAATAAAGTTACTTTATGAACTTGACTTTAAGATTTGTATTAGTTTATTATTTATTTACTGTAAACAAAAGAAGAAAAAAGAAAAAAAAGAAGGGTACTAAACAGTCAGAAACTTGTTTATTGTTAAGGCCATGGTCAAAATGAAAGATTTAATAATAATGTAATAACTATAACAATAACTTATTTCACCAGTAAATTGCTGTTGAACAACAAAAACAACCACCAGATGGGAAAATGGTATTTTACAATTACTGTGAATGCACCACGAGGCTACCTGTTTTAAAGGAACACGCCGACTTATTGGGAATTTAGCTTATTCACCGTAATCCCCAGAGTAAGACAAGTCGATACATACCCTTCTCATCTCCGTGCGTGCTGTAGCGCAGTCTGACGGCTCCAGCATTAGCTTAGCCCAGCACAGATCCTGCAGGTAACTGGTTCCAACTAGCCTACTGCTCCGAATTGTGACAAAAGTGACAAAATAATGCCAACATGTTCCTATTTACATGTTGTGATTTGTAGCGTGTACAAAAAACAAGTAACATGAGACACAGCCATCTTCTAACAGTAAACAAACTGGGAACTATATTTTCAGACAGGCTTGCTGCGAGCATATCACTCCGCCCAAGTACTATATTATTCCGCCTGAGAATATAGTTCCCGGTTTGTTTACGGTTAGAAGACGGTTGTGTCTCATGTTGCGTTGTTTTTTGTACACGCTGTCACTCTACAAATCACAACATGTAAATAGGAACATGTTGGCATTATTTTGTCACTTATTTGGAGCAGTAGGATTAGTGGAATCATTCACTTGCATGTTCTGTGATGGGCTGATGCCGCCGGAGCCGTCAGACAGCCTTACAGCACGCACGGAGATGAGAAGGGTATGTATTGACTTGTCTAACTCTGGGGGTTACAGTGAATAAGCTGAATTCCCAATAAGTCGGCGTGTTCCTTTAAGTGAACGCACCGCCGACTGTTACGTCCCGGTGTTGGAATCCTCTACAGTGAAATGCAGTCACACTTTACACTGTTTAAAGTTAGCTTGACGTGCTAATTCGGCTTTACACAATGTGCATATGGCTTTCGACTTGTCTACCAGCTGTCTGTGAGTTTTGGAAAATAAATAGCGCCATTCAGAATTGTGTTGCTGCTGCATTTCTCCATGATGATAAGTAAAGGTGCGGCAGAGGGTCAAAATAGTAGCCTGTGAGGCACGACGTGAAGCCAAGTGAAGTGAAAATAAATGGCGGCATGCGATTAATGTGAAAAAAGAAGAAAATAATGAACGCGTTATGCTCGGCCCTTAATCGCAACGCAATTAAAGCGTTAATGCTGACAGCCCTAATATGTTTTAAATCTTTTTTAAAAGTATCTGTTCAGGCACCGGCACCATTTTAAAAGTATCGCTTTAGCACCGGGAAAATATTGTCTTTTCCCCTTATTTTCTTCTTGGGGGGGGGGTCACCTTTTTCAGCCCTTTTGAGTTTGCAGGTATATATAATTGACACCACACTCACAGAAAACAATGATTTGCTTGGAACTGTAACTTAAATTTGCAAATAACAAACATAAGTGAGCCACTGCAACTTGAGACTTATGGCACACAAAAAATGTCAGTGTTTGAATGGGGCAATAAAAAAGTGCCCCACTGGCTGGAGTATTAATGGCCAGAAATGCCTTTTAACCAGTAACAGCCGGTGAGATGGGAATTACAAATTAGAATTTCCAACACAGACGAGAGAAAGTGTGTTTTTTACTGTTGTGACAAAATGCTGTGACTCTTTAAAAGTGGTTGACCTCAGGTGGCCTTAATACTAGGGAGGCCAAGGGTGTCTGTGGGTGGCTGATGTGTGTTTTCCTGTCTGTCTACTCTCTAAAGAACCAGTTATACAAACAGCCACTTCAGCTCTTTACAGTACTTGGCATCAGCTTCCCAATAGACACCACTTTCATTTCTGTAAAGAGCTACATATACAGGAAAGCTGTCCAAGGAAAATACATGATATGTTTGATTGAGGTGGTTCTGGAGAGTACCCATCTTCAACTGTGTTATCACTGAGACAGGAACAGCAATGTTACGCTGGTTGGAAGTTTGTCAACACAGCATTATCATCAGATTCCACAAGGAAACGGATGAATAGAGCAGGAGAAGATAAAACATTTTTCAGAACTAGACAAGCTTTTGTTTTTAAGCTGCCATAAGTGTCTTTTGTGCAAGCAAGCACATTGTAAGAGAAGATGTAAATACATGCATACAAATTCTTATTTTTTTTTTTTGTTTTTAGTGGTGGATTTTTTTTTGTGTGTGTGTGGTGGTGGGCTTCCCACTGGGTTTTTTTTTTTTTTTTTCCAAACCACCCCCCTTTGTGTATAAAAAACATATAAAATACATGGTTTTGGTAGGAGAATCTATAATCTCGTAACACTGACAATTCCTGTTGGAGAAAGTAAGGGCCCTTGGCAGCTTAATGGAAATACAGGATACTATTACCTATGTTATACTAACACTGACTTACTAAAACTACAGAGAATAAATAACAATGGAAAAATTAAATTAACTGAAAGAAACCCATACATATTAATTACTGTGTTCTGTCCAATATTGAACTCTTTTTTTAAAGTGCATTCAAACACTGCTGCTTTTTTAAAGTTTCTCCTAATATTTCTCCCTCACAGGGCTTAAAGTCCTCTGGCCTGGTGCCAGATTTGCGGCATATGACTATTTTCGAAGAGAAAACTATATATTATAAAACTATATAGATTGGGTTTTTTTACGCACACGGTGTGATGTATAAAAATGAACTTGACGTGAGAATGTGCGGCCCGTCACACAAAGTTTTGAGCAGACGTGAGAATGTGCGGGCCATCCGCAAAGTCTTGTCTGGCTCTGCAACGTGGCGAATTCTAACTGAAAAGTGCCGAAACTCACCAAACAATACAAAATAAAGTTTCCACTTCACTTACTGGGAATACATCTATTAGTTGACTATGAAAAAACATAATTATATCCGTTGATACTCTGGATAATGTTTCACATCTTTCACACTATTAACTGTTTAATTCGCAGGCTACTTAACTTCTGTTAAACATGAAAAATCCACTTAGAAAATAGGCTACTTTCAGTCCTCTGTATTTCCCACAGATGAAATATCTTGCTCACTGTGCAACAAAAAGATTAGATGGGCATGGAAAAATGTACTTGTTTCTGTGAGTCTGTGGTTGCTGAGGCTCAGACATCCATGGCGCACAGGAGGCAAGATGCACGGATCCATCTATCCATGAACAAACAAGTGTTTGGTGGGCAAGCTCATGTGACGCGTAATTGATCCCGTGGATAGGGGGACCAGACATCCCTGGTTTCCGGGGACAGTCCCTGGTTTTCGGTGACCTATCCCCGGAAATGTCCCCGGTTTTCACTGTGACTGACAGACCCGAAATTGGAATGAAAGAAAACATTGACCAAACGTATAGTCGCGCATCCTACACGCACAGGCTCAAGACAGCCAGAGCAAGTGCTGCAGAGCTCAACTTCAGTTATGTTAGAAAGATAATCGCAGATTTGAACATCCGGGATCAATTACTCTACAGCGAAATGTTATTAAATCCCAAACGACGCATCTTTCCTACCGTAGTAAGGTAAACAACGAGCTCCTAACTAATTTTCATCAAAACGAGCCGTCCTCCAACCTTCAGAAATAACATTGGTCTCTATGAGCAGCTGGTGGTGAGACGGCATAAGACGAGTGCCTAGGGACCGTAGAGATACAACAAAAATATTTATTAATTTAATGATTAAATAAGGTAGTGTCTCTAAACATACCTCAATTATAACGTGTCTCCTGCTAGTTGTACTACAGCACTTTAAAAAAATAAGCATATTCATAATTTTGGGGAATATTTTGTGCCAAATTTTTTTTTAATATGTCATTATTACAGAGAGTCAGGTCTCCAAAACTACTCCACACATAGAAGCCCCCCTGCTGGTTGTACTACAGCACTTACCTTTCAAAAATGAGCATAATCATAATTCTGGGGAATATTTTCATCCAAAAACATTGAATATTTTAATAATTAGAGTTGTGTCTCTAAAGGTACCTCACACATAATTAGTGTTCTGCTGGTTGTACTAAATCACTTTTCAAAAATGGGCATATATGCGTAATTTGGGGCAATTGTTTTTGCCATTTAAAAAAAAAAAAAAAAGTAATATGTCATAATTACAAAGAGGCATGTCTCCAAAACTGCTCCACACATAGAAAGTCCTGTGTCTATCCGCCACCGCAACCAACCTCCCTACGTGGATTTTCGCCATTTCACCCTACTCCCTACGGCGTAAATTCACATGCAACCGCAAGGTAATGGAAGTCAAAAAAAAGTTTCAGGAAGCCCTGGTCTCACCGCTTGCACTGCTTCTCTGCTGCTCAGTTGTTGTGAACATTTTGATTGATTTGAGTTGTACCAATGCATCAACAAAGAAAATGGCTTTGACATGGATGCTCATGAAATTGACACATTATTAGATAATTATCTATTATTCCGCGACTGAGCGATTCCACAAATGATAAGAACAGCTTTTGCTTCAGGCACATCGGCTGTCGACTGGCTCATCCTCACTAAAGTCAGTGAGTCTTGGAAAAGACAAAGTTAGAGTCAAATAAATCCTAAAGCACGAAATGTCTGGTGGTTATTGTCAGAATGTCGGCATTACACCTCCAGGCGTCTCCTACTGCTCCCTGTGCTCTTGCTTCCCCACCTGCTATCCAGACCCAGCAGGCTCATTGTATCCGTCTCAGTCCGGCCTGCAGTCACACAAAGCCATGTGCAGAGAAAGTAAGCACAGAAAACCTCTGTCACTACCCTATTTAGCAACTCTTCAGTGCATTCACTTTGACTTTGTTCACTGTCATTTGTCGCTTCACTTCTCTTACTTGTGGTTCTGAGTAGCACCAATGGTGACGGTGAGTTCAGTGTGTTGTTTGCCCTCCAGACAGGAGGAGACGGGAGTCCAGTTCCTAGCAGGGTGATGGCAAGTAATAGCAGGGTAGGTGAAAACTCCAACCTTTGATAAAAGATCAAAGTTCCTAATCACTGTCCTGTATGCACCTGGTGATCAATCTGACAAAGCCAGAACCGTTTAGGCCTCCAGCTATCTGCCCAGCAATGGACCACCACCCCTGTACAGCTCACTGTTTGCTCCTGTACACAAAGGGTGCAGGACCGGTTTACCACAAGTGTGGGCTGCTCGGGTTTCAAGTTCACTAACATCAGTCACATACCTCAGCTTTATCAGCCAGAGACCCAGGGGCCAGTTCTCCACTAATGTAAGAGACAATTCTATTCATTGCACTCTATATGCTCCCATTCAGATGTTGAGACTTATTTCTGCTGTAGAACACATCACTGTGAATGCATCAAGGTTTGAAGACAAAAAACAAATTTTTCAGACAATGTGAATAATACATGTAATAATTTTCCTGGTTTTCATTCAGAATATAAACAGACTTCCAGTTGTGCTTTCTTGTAATCTAATTTTGTAAAAGGAAGCTATTTTAAACCTTGTCAGACTGATGGACCTATGAACACATACCCCCTTGCAGCTTGCTTAAAAGAAGACAAAAATTATGTAGGTAGATGTGTAGGCGTATAAAAAAAAAAAGTTGTTTCAATACTTGTTTTGTAAAATTACACATATGCGCCTAGTTGTTGATGTGGTTTTGACTGGCGTACAATCATTTTCCTCAAAATATAATTTTAAGCCTCTGGCACGATGGTTAACATTTGCCATCTGGCAATGCTGGCTTGCTAACTTAAAGGTACAATATGTAACATTTCTGCATTAAAATGTCTAAAAACGACTATACCTACATTTTATATATTTTGTTGAGTTGTGTACTTACACTATCCCAAATGTTTCCATCAATTTTCAAACCCAGAGAAATCTGTAATTATAGTTAAAAATATAGTTAACGTTAGCCCCCAGCCAGCAAGCAGCCAGCCACTATCATGACAGCAATCCAAACCCAGCCAGCACTTAACTCCAGCGCCGCCGTCTAACAACGCTAACGGCAATTAAATGAACCGTCGGGAAACAGACCATATATTAGAAAATCTCCTCCCTGCCAACAACAAACCCCTTTCGCCCCGGTGTTGAAAACATCCAAAAGGTGACATTGACGTGAAATATATTGTGATATAGTGGTTTTAGTTGCTGGCTAATGTTAGCTTGCTTTCTCACTAACTGGTCAGCTACCAATACAAATTGAATCAAGAAAACCCTAATTATATGGGGGAAACTGCATCTATTTTATTAGAATGACATGAATAAACATTACTAAACATAACGTACATAAACTTGAATGGGTAAACTCCTCTGTGAACAGATGCATTCTAATCAGCGATGATGTTTAACAATGAAAACTACAACTCTTATAATTCCATGCAACTTCACAATGTCTTAAAAAGTTTGTGTTTACCATCCACTGTTTTTAATTGAGAGACCCCTAGTGGCAGAAAATTACATATTGTACGTTTAAGCCCAGCTTGCTAGAGTGGAATTCAAACTTAATAGCACAATGGGTCCTCAATGGGTTACATCATTTTGTAAAGGGACGACGTCCTAAATTGCTAACAACTGACGCTACGGTCTTGTCCTAAACTACACAAGACTATGATGTAGCACATGGCTGAAGTTGACAGCACGTCTCCTAGCAATGGCCGCTCTAAAATACCAGTGAAGAACTGCCATGGTGAACACTCACCCAGAGGCTCACAAAAATAAATGGGTCCCATACAGTTTTATCCTCCTTTTTGAAAAGTGAAAAAATACTCTGTAAATAACTGCTAATAACTTTAAATATGATTTGATATAAACTTTTTAAGAGGTTTAACAACAGCACTTTTCGGTGCAGCAGTAAAGACACCAGCAGCGTACATAGAGAGTGGTTTACAACTACCAATGCACACATCAAAAATACCATCTTTATAACAAAACACCATCTATGGCCATAAGTGGCAACACCTCTTGGTCTCTGCCACTCATTATGAACAGTGAAAATGAGAGACTAGTGTGGAGAATCCTTCACAATACTGTCTCTATTTCAGGAGATCATAAAATGGCAAACAAGAGCAGACAGTGTGACAAGCCAAAAGCTAACAGCCAGTGGCCATGGATGGAATGGAGAATAGAGAAGAGAGTGAAAGAAGCTTAGAGAGAAAGAATCCTTTTTTTTCCTCCATGGCTCCTCTTTTCTGGCAAACCTGACCGGTCTCCTGTGGAAAAAGAGCTAGAGTGAAAATGCAGAGTTGGCACAACAATGTGGCTCAACAACGTCTGAACAGTGAACCTAACAGATTCAGGCCAACTTTGACCTATCATGGGTGGATACCCTCTTAGCGTTGAAAGGACTGTAGGTGTGTGTTCAAGATTTACAAGTTTCATGCTGATATTTTTGTATTATACCAGGAACGTGTTACATTTTGTGTGTTTAATACAACTTTTATCATCCAACCAGACATAAAATGTTTTGTTAAGAAGCTAAATTCTAGTCCCCATGCACTAACCCTGGCTTACAAGAAGAGGAGTGTACGATTATTTATGTCGTCCTGATAACCCCAAGATTGCCCTGCTGCGACCATCCGGTCTTCCAGTAAATGTTGGGATTGTCCTTCCTTTTGCAGTTGATCCAGGAATACAGCCAAATGAGTTCGCAGGAAAACTAGCACCAAGTCAGCTGTTAAGTATCACAGATATAGCTTTAACAGTTGAAAATAACCCTGCTCAACTCTTGAGTATTTTTTCTACTGTAGTTTTTGACTCCTCAACCGGGAACAATGACCGTCATACCAATAATACCTTTCTTTGAGGAAAGGCCAAGACCTTTCTGCACAGGCAAATAGTAACAGCGAGAACTGGAATATAAAGGTGAGAGAAGAGATTCTTTGGCAAAGAGATGCATTTCACTGGAATGGGGGTTTTGTTTGGATTCAGAGAAAGGAGAAGCAGAGATGATGAGGCACAAAATGACAGGTCTCAGATCTGAATCCAACACAACACAGCTTTTGTTTAAATAAATCTACTGCAGAAAGGTAAATCAGGTAATACTCTAGACAAACACTTTAATTCTTAACAGCACATGCTGGAATCAATCAAACTGAAGTAGAGCTGTGGTCACCACTATATGAGACTGACCTGTGGAGCATTTTCCCTCTTTACAATAGGTGTTCCACTCCAGCAGCATACTTCCAATTTGGAGGGATAACCTCAAATATCCAATCCAATTTTTTTGAGATATTGTACTTCAGTTGAACGTTTTTATTTCAAACATATTCCTAAAACTAATTCATGAACAGTCAAACTGTTATGTAAGCTCCCTTCTCTGGAATTCTGGATTTATTTTTTTTAACTCTTGTCATCACTAACACTACTTAAAAAGGTCTGACAGACAAAAAAACACATTACATTATCTGGGCCACATTACCACAAGCTTATATAATTGTTTTTGGACTAGATTTTCGAAATCATTCCAAGACATGATTGTCTTCGATCTCTGAAAAGGAAGACAATAAGATCATCTTCCAAAATGATGAACTACTACTTCAATAGTAGAAGTATTGGTAGCACTTCAAAGAATACTTACTTCATATAAAAGGAGGTTGGCCTTTCCTAAAAATGCTCTGACTTTGAGTTAACTGTGCAATTCAACACGAAAACTCATTCTATTCACAAACTGATCTCTTCTTAGTTATCAGGCTCTTATAATACACCAGAACTATGCAGAAAGCCTGCAAAGTTGGTACACAGGTGTGAAAAGACTGTGAGAAGACATTTGAGTTACGGATGTTGCACAAATCAACTTTATGAGTATACTGGAGCTGTGTGAAACTGTTCAAGAATGCCCTCCCGGACAAATTCCGTACAAATAAATCTTTTCCTACCTCAAAACAAGCTTGGTGGCACAAAGAATATACACAGTGAGTGTGCTGTTTGCACTGCAGTCACTCGCTGGGTTCAGTCATTTAGTGACAGTATATAAAACGCAGTGAGACGCGGCTATATTCAAAGAGTGTCTAGCTATACCATAAGTTAAGAGACTGGTGGTTTTGATGTTTTGTGATCATAATGAGGGAACTGTTTTCTCAAATGGAGCTTGGCTTAATTAGCAAGAAATTCCATTTGTGTCCCCTTAATTAAGCCAGGAATAGGTTTGGGTTACATGGCATGGCGTTTGATGTAAGGGTGTGGCTGCCACTTGATGTTTTTATTACCTCACTGTTTGTGAGGATCTTTTATGTTTAAATTAGGCAGGTATACATCATGTTGTGGTTAATCACTGTGAGAACTAATGTGTTGGTAAAGTTGAAGACACTTAAATTTGTACTCTATCGACAGCAGCACTGTGAAGAAGCTAATGGGCAGTTTGTTGCGCACAACCGGATGAAGCCACCTCATTCGAACAATGACTAAGTCAAACCACTAAATCTATCTCAAATGTTTTCCTTTCGCCTTTTCTTTCACACAAGATTTAAAGTCATAAATGTCAGAGAAAGCAGAAATCAGAGCTATCCCCCTTTTTTGTTCTCGGAACATTCTTGTGTTGTGCCTTTAGCTACAGGGTTTGGGGAAAGAACAACCCTTCTGTGGCTGTAACTCTGCAGAGGCTCCTAAAACCAGACGGAGCTCAATGGTTTCTAGGAAACACTGCGAAGGGTGGACATCGAATCTCAGCGAAGAATGCTAGAAAGCAATGAAACCTCATGGAGGACAATATGCTCATCGGGGGCGTTAACGACTCCTTGCTCTCGGATCAAACCAGTGTACAAAGCAAAGCAGAGAAAGATATTTAACTCCTCGCTGAAAACAAATGTAAATCAAAACATACCTTTTACACAAAACTGCAAAGTCAGTGTGTTAGTGATACAAAGAGAGAGAAGAAAAAGAGGAAAGCATATGAGCCTGCAGAGACATGACTATTGCATGTGATTTCATTGTCCCTCTGTGAGAATGACAGAATGAGCTGTGCACTTGTAATCATTTGTCACACACGTGTTTTTTTTTTTTTTATGGATAGAAGCACTGTGGAGTGTTATGACGCACAACACAGACCGTGTTAAGTATTCATGTGAATTTGAGCATATGTGTGTGTGTGTGTAAACAAACATCGCTGCTTTGAACTCACAGTCATCTCTTGGCCCTGGCCCAGGATTTCCAGCTGCTGTTGGATCTCTCTGAGCCGCCTCTCCTGCCCTCTCCTCTCCTTTATATCCAGCAGGACCTGCTCTCCTGGCTGCGGGTCCCCATCGCACTTCCAGCCAACCTCTGAGCCACGGCCCTGATACACAACACACACAACTGGTTCTCACATCTCCTCTCACATGTGGACGACGTGCTTGGTTTCTCTCCTAGAGCTGCACTCACGGCTTATGGCTGTCACTGGGAAACATTTAAAAATGGATCAAAATCCGTAAAAATAGATAATCACAATCAATTTGAGTGAACGTTTTCCATTTCTCCAAGTTACAGTATGCTTATTCTCGCTTTGCCAGACCCTCTTCCAAAGCGTACTGGAGGAGAGTCTGGCTACTCTACATAGCATTCGGGGATGGGAGGAAAACGTGCTCTGGTTTATTGGCGTTTCTTTAAACCAATCACAATCGTCTTGGGTAGTGCTGAGGCACCAGAGAAAAGCCGCGGTGCTGCTGCAAAATAGGCTCGGAAGGAACTTGTTTTGGTTGACCATGTGCACGTTTAAAAAGTTGTTTTAGTCATGCGACAGAAAACTCAGATTAGACAGATAGTCTAGCTAGCTGTCTGGATTTACCCTGCAGAGATCTGAGAAAAGGTTAACCATAGTCCTCATAAATCGTTCGCCGTTTAAAATGCCAACACAAAGGAAGCCCAAGGCAACGGATATCCGGCCTAAATGAGTGAATCCGGTGGATTTTCCGGTGGCAACGAAGCAATCCCTGAAGTGGAACGTGAAGGATATAGACTACAGTATGCCTAACTCTGTTTAAATGTCGTCATTGTGGTGTTTTCTTTTTTTATGATTAACAATTTTTATTTGTTTCTTAAAACATAGGCTACACTTTACAACACAAACATATCCCCTCCCCACCCGAACCCCCCCCCCACTCGTCATCACCACTCGCTTAGACAAAATTAAGAAAAGATGACATAACCATAACATTCAAGACAATATAATAAAATAACCAAATAGACAAACTGTAAACCAAATAAACACACATATATATATAATATATGTATGTATGTATGATAACACCCTAAGCACATACTATACACTTCTCCCCAGCACATAGCTTCCTAGTAGCCCTCCAGAAAGCGTTAAGTACTTTCCCCATTTTTCTAGTGTAGACATCCAATCTGGCAAACCGTTTGTATGACATTTTTTCAAAGGCTGCAACTCTAGCCATCTCACAAGCCCACTCCTGAATTAACGACACCTCTTTATTCCTCCATCCTCTCATCCAATCTGTCTGGCTATCATTAAACTAGTTTGGACCCAACTTCTTATGTGCTTATCTATTCCGCTTAGGATTGATCCATTGTGGTGTGTTCTAAAGATGTAGAGATGAACACCAACCTTTCTCTCCTGATTTATAGACAGTACAGAGAACCTGAGAAAGCCCAAATACCTCAGTTAGAGTCCACATGGGTCCATCATAAATCACATATTTATGGCATCCACGTGCACTGGGTTACCACAAAAGACCGTAAGCTGCAAACTTTAAAAAAAGGGCAGGAGGAAATGCAAGATTCATGCCTGGAGGAGCATCCGCAGACAGCTTATAAGTGAGTGGCTTGTCTTTCTGATCTTTTTCCTTTTGGACTCAGCCATAGAGAACAATCAAATGTGAAATCTTCAGCTTTAAATGAAACATTTCGATGTCTATAACTAATACGTCATAAGTTTGTCGCGTACCGAAATACCATACGAAGAAATAGCTTCTGCAGACGTAGTATGTTGAGCAGTAGGTTCTGAAAAGCAAGCATAATTGTGGCAAATCTTAAAGGATAGGTTAAACTGTTCATATCCTTCCCCCACCCCACCCATAGTTGATTTCTTTATAAGTAAGGATGAAAAAAACAACAACACTGTTGAGACTGCCCAATGAATGACCTGTGATACGGTCATATTTTGACCTCTAAAAATACACAACTACTATATAAAAGCAGCAGCTAGGTTGAAAAATTGTTAGGTCAGAGAGGATATTGCCAACCGCAGGGCTGTTTTGTGTCAGTCCAGTGCCATGTGGTTGAAATCTCCAGCTCTCTTGGTTAGTCTGGATGCCAGGCTGGCGTATGTATGATCTAATAATGTTGAAATTGATGGATATTTCATAAAAAGGTCGACATCTCAATAGGGACTTGCATACAGCAAAATGGTAGGTTACCAAAGACAGCAGGTCTTAAACTCTGAGTAGCTAAATCAATTTTGACACATGTATGGTAGGATGTAATCTTAGTTAAACCCAGAGGAGGGGAGTTCAGTTAAGTGGACCCAGTGTATTTACAAGAAGAATGATTGCTTCTGCCGTTGTTAAAAAACAAAATGGACATGCTTACTCGACTTATAGCACGTATTGCATTTACACACATTTTAGGCCTAACTTTAATAATTAAATCTTGGCAAAAACAAGATCTTTCCCCAAGTGTGTGTGGCCTCACCTACCAGTGTCCTCAGGCTCCCTATAAGGAAATAATGACAGTTTCTATCTGAAGCCTCTTTTAAGTGTTCATTACTAAAGCCCTTCAGTTAGAACTCCCTCATCCAGACTACAAAAGCCAGGACCACGACGGGACCAGACTGCTGTCATGCACCAGAGTAAGAAACGCTGCGTTCCAACCAGGAAAAATAAAAATTAAAGTCTAGCTTTACCACCGTCCTCACACCACTAAATGCACGTTTCTAAAAAAGGCCAAATCTTTGGGAGAAACAGTTTATTTAATTTGGAAATGACAGCTGCCCTACTTTTCAAGAACTATAGACTACAAACTTTAAAATTGTCTGTGGGGCTTAGCAATGATAAAGCTATCACTGACCAAAATCTGATTGAATTTGGCATGTATGTCGCATATTTTCTTACTTACCAGTTCTCTGTGGCTAAATTAGCACCCTATGAATTCTGGTGAGTGTAAGGGGAAAGTCCAGAGTCTTTGTATAAACTTCACAGATTTGACCCTAATTACAGCAAAGATAGATGGTCCACAAATGACACATCATGTTTCCTGGCTTTCACTTTCTCATTACTGTATCTCTGCCTTGTTTTATCATAGTTACGACAAAGGAAAATTAAGCAGAGCTGGGAGGTTTACATAGTTTGTAAGTCCCAACGATTTCCTTTTCTCTCTGTGTAGACACGGTGTTAAACTACAAGTGATAAATTAAGTCTCAATGGAGCTAATTATAGTATTCAGATTCAACAAACTAAATCAGAAAGATATTTTCTATTAGATTTTTAATAGACAAAAGCATCTGCACACTCAAATCTCTGCAAAAATGTATTTCATTTAGCAAGCTCTTGGTCATCTTATTAATCCAAAGGAAATACAATAAGATTTAAAGTCATGCAAGCATCTCTGTGATGCTGTAGGCCTGCCTACTTAGGCACAGCGGTGCTTTCAGCTAACTGCTAACATCAGCATGCTAACATGACACACTTGCTAATTAACACTAAACACAAAGTACAGCTGAGGCTGATCGGAAAGTCATCAGCTTTGCAGGTATTTGGTCATAAACAAAGTATATTTTGACCTGATGATGGTACCAGATGAACAGTCACAAAAGTGAATGGTTCATCTTCAGGGGGACATGAATGTCTGTACCAAATGTCATGGCAATCCATCCAGTAGCTGAGATATTTCACTCAAAACCACAAATGGGGGGGCGTGGCTTGGCCGCAATGGAGTGAGGCTGTGTTTGACGCGAGCTCCCGTTAAACCTCTATTTTAACCGAAAACGTAAGGTGTATCTCCTTTCGTGAAACAGTAAACTGTTACTTAACTCCATCGGATAGTGGAACAAAGTCATATGGGGCCCTGATGGACACGAGGCTGAAGAAATTTAAGTATACTGGAACCCCCAAAACAAGGCCCAACACCTCCTCGAACCGGAGTACTGACAAGAGCCCGGCCAAAGCGACTCCGCCCTCACCTGCGCCGGGAGAGATGGACGTAGAAGTATTGAAGTCAGAAATCCTTCTCTCTCTGAAAGCAGACATCTCAACGGTGATAAAGTTAGAGCTGAAAAATGCCCTCTCTGATGACGCAAATGCTCAAGAATGAGCTGAAGGCGGTGAAAAACGGAGATAATAAATAATACCGCGGCTGAAGTCCGAGATCGACCAGGTGAAAATTAACATCAAGGAGGTAGAGGGGGGGCTATCAGCTTGGTCAGACGAAGTGGCTACTTTACAAAATTCTGTGAGCGAGATGAAGGCAGAAATGGCGGAACTCAAAACGAAGTGTAGGGATATGGAAGGGAGGATGAGGAGATGTAACATAAGAATCATTTGAGTACCGAAACTCCCGACTCCAGCACTACAACCTCTGTATCAAAGTTGCTATCTGAAGTATTACAGTTGGATAAAGAGCCGTTTATCGACCGCGCCGCGCCCGGAGCTCAGGGCGAAGAAGCCGGGGCGCAAACCTCGCGCCATCGTTGCTAAGCTTCATTATTACCAAGATTGTGTCCAGATACTACAACGTGCTGCCTTTCGAGGTCCGCTCCGGTTCAACGGGAATCAATTACTATTTTCCCAGACTACACGGCAACTGTGGCTAAAGCTCGGGCTGCATTCACAGAGGTGAGGAAGATGGCGCGGCCGCGACGGAAGTCCGGTAGCGGGTTTTTATTTCCAGCAGCGTTTTCGGGTCCGATACGGAGGGAGGACAGGGAGTTTACCGACCGGATAAAGCTATGACCTATGTCAAGAAGAATATTCTCCCATCCACGGAGGGCGCAGAATGATGAGACTGATCTTTTCAACTGAGCATAAAATACCTCTGTCGTTTAAACTTGTGTAGCCTATATTGCTGTGCCAGATGTCATCAGGTACCAATTCACAACACTATGTTTGGCACTTTCTGTATAATGTCCCACTTTCTTACTGGTAATGTTGACCAACTTGATCCATGTGCTCACAGACCGTACTATTTTTTTTTTTTGGTTTAGTTTAGTGTTGCTACTGGTGTACTGGTTTGTTCTTGTAGCCCGAGCTAAAATGAAAGACATGCGCGGTTTCAGCTTCTGTTTATTATTTTGGGCTAACTGTGTCAGTCATAGATGGCTATCTGTGCGAGTCAGTGCACCAGATGTAATGCTATTTAAGGAAGTTAATACAGTATTGCCTTGATACGCACGAGCACCAATGTATTTTGAAGGCTATATAAGCTTACTGAGCTTAGTACTGACTTGTTTTACTTTACACTTTACTATTCTTATTTTCTTTCTTTTTTGGAGGCTGGGGGAGCCCGAGGCAGTGCTTAGCTTTAGCGTTCCCAACCACAAGCACTTAATGTGTGGATTTTTTCTGAGGGTTGTTGTGATCACCTTGTTCATTTGGGTGATGGGGGGGGGGGGGGGGGGGACTACTGGAGGGGGGGGGGGAGGGAAAAAACGACCCTATCGAAAATGATGCTACTTTGCCAGACTTTTATTTTATTTTTGTGCGTTTGTTTTTATGTTTTTGTGCTTTGGGTTTCATGTGTGGTTCCCGCCTCCTTGTATATACAATATGGCCAATATAAATAACACAAGAGGTCATGATGGTTGCCCTACTAACTTCATAAGCTGGA
This sequence comes from Perca fluviatilis, assembly GCF_010015445.1. Lineage (NCBI taxonomy): Eukaryota > Metazoa > Chordata > Actinopteri > Perciformes > Percidae > Perca > Perca fluviatilis. The sequence continues at coordinate 21,801,419 of NC_053131.1, read as the reverse complement.
ATGTTAAATTATCCTTAATCATCCAGTAAAATTTAAAAAGTATTTTTAGCGCCAAAACGAGCTCAGGGCGCAGATATTCCATTCTTACAAGAAGACCCATATACGTGCTTGTGATATTTTCGTTTGTGTTAGGGATGGGCTGGCCAGGTGTATCAATCAAATTTCTGCTCAAAGACTAGGGGTGTTGCTATTATGATAAGTAAAAATGTACAGTTCACAGCATCTCGCGGGCAATCTGACGCAGGCGATTTGTCATTGTGGTGGGAAAATTATACTCGCCTCCCAGTTATTTTAGCCTGTATTTATGCCCCAAACTGGGATGACTCTACATTCTTTGCCAATTTTTTCTCTCATTTACCAGACCTGTCATCTCATCATCTAATACTTGGCGGTGACATTAACTGTGTACTTTCTCCTCTTTTAGATAGGAGTATTTCTAAGAGGGCATCCCTGTCGAAGTCAGCTCACACTATTCAGCTCTTCCTTAAGACCTATGGTGTAGCGGATGTGTGGCGGTTTCGTAATCCCAACTCTAGGGCGTACTCGTACTTTTCCCCGGTGCATAAAACGTATTCACGTATTGATTACTTTCTCCTGGATAAAAGAATTCTGCATCCACGGAAGAAGGGGGTTAAGGGGCTATGGTATATCTGCGGATCATGGTCCCTTAATCATGAAAATGTACATTCCTAATACACAATCTATATATCGTGCATGGCGGTTTAATCCTCTGCTTCTGTCAGACGATGAGTTTACTAAATTCATATCATCTGAAATTAGGATGTTTCGACATTAACCAAACCCCAGGGATGTCATCATCTACTGTTTGGGAATTCGGCTCAAGGCATATTTAAGGGGTCAAATTATTTCATACTGTGCAAATAAAAGAAGGGTCAACACTGAACGTATTAAAAACTAGCAGATGAGATATTGGAGCTAGACAGGCTACACAGTTATTCCGCATCAGATGTAATTAAGAAAACGCTTATCATTGCAGACAGAGTTTGATCTCCTCTCCACCCCGACATGCTGAATACCTTATCTCCAAATCAAGATGTGGTCATTATGAGCATGGGGAAAAGTCCGGCCGAGCACTTGCTCACCAGTTGGCCAAAGAACTGCTAACCAAACAATTCCTGAAATTAATGATGAATGTGGTTTAAAATGCACCGATAATGAGAAGATAAACTCCTGTTTCGGAAAAGGAAAATTCTACCAATTATTATATACTTCAGATGGGCCCAATAATCCTGCTCTCCTTGAGGACTTTTTCAGTTCCCTGAAGATGCCCTCTGTAAGTGTAGAATTCTCAACTGAACTGGGAAAGGGATTTCTCAATTAAGGAGATAGTGTCAGCAATCGATGCCATGCAAAGTGGCAAATCTCCTGGTCCAGATGGCTTCTCAACAGAATTTTTCAAAAAGTTTTCTGACCAGTTATCTCCTTTTTGTTATTGTTAGTATTTGAAGAATCTTTAGCCACCAACTTTTTGCCCCCTCCAACCGACGTCAAGCAGTAATCTCTCTATTACTTAAAAAGGATAAAAATCCCCTCAATTGCGGTTCATACCGCCCTATTTCGTTGCTGAATACAGATGCAAAGATTCTTGCTAAGATTCTGGCGCGTCGTCTTGAAAACATTATCTCCTCTATTATTTCGTCTGATCAGACAGGATTTATAAAGAATCGTTATTCCTTTTTCAATATTAGGCGTCTATTTAATATTCTATATTATCCCCCTCCACACCGATCCTGGCAACACTGAAGTGATGTTATCCCTCGACGATAAAAAGCGTTTGACAGGGTGGAGTGGGACTATATTTTCAAGACTTTAGAAGCGTTTCATTTTGGCCCTAAATTCATCTCCTGGATTAGACTCCTATACCGCGCCCCCAGTGGCGCAATAGCACCCACCAACAATAATAACTTATCCACCTACTTTGAGCTGAAGCGGGGCACGAGGCAGGGATGTCCTCTTTCACCACTTTTATTTGCCGTTGCTAGCCACTCGCATTAGCCCTGAAGCAGTGCCCCACCATCAAGGGGATACGGAGGCGGGTTCAGAGCATAAAGTGTCACTTTATGCAGATGACATGTTATTGTACATATCGGACCCCCTCTCCGGTTCCTGAAATATTGAGTCTACTCACAAGTTGAAGAGCGAAAATTATCTGGTTATAAAGTTAACTTTTACAGAAAGAGTGAACTTATGCCTATTTCTTCTGTAGACAGATCATATTTTGGGTTAACCCTTTTAAATTTAGTCCTAAAAAATTAAATATCTAGGTATATGGGTCAGCGCGTAGCCACAAGGATCTTTTTAAGCTCAATTATCATCCTCTCTTAAGTAGACTTAAACAAGACCTTGGCCGGTGCGGCCCTCCCCTTAGGAGGGAGGATCAACACAAGATTATGAATATTCTTCCTAAGTTCTTATATTTGTTTCAATGTCTACCTCTCTATCTAACAAAATCTTTTTTTTCTGGCTTAAACAGTCAGATTACATCCTTTTATATTGGCATAAAAGGCAGCCCAGGATTAATAAAATATATTACAGAGGCCCGTATGGAGAGGTATGGCACTTCCAAATTTTATGTATTACTATTGGGCTGCTAATATAAGAGTACTACTGTATTGGTTGAGAAATTTTACGGATGTCAATAGTACTGATTGGATGGTGTTAGAGAGGTCATCCATTGGATCAACCTCCCCAGCAGCTTTATTATGTTCCAAATTACCTTTCAAACAGCCAATCTCAGCCTTCACCACTAATCCAGTTGTTATCCATTCAATTAAAACATGGAACCAGTTTAGAAGAACCTTTAATCTCACTGATCTTTCACTTGTTGCACCGTTGATAAAGAACCATATGTTTGTCCCATCAATGATGGATGAAGCTTTTAATGTCTGGGCAAGAAATGGGATAGGTACATTATCTGACCTCTACATTGGGAATAGATTTGCCAGTCTTGTACAATTGCAACAGAAGTATGGTCTTCATAAATCGCATTTCTTCAGGTATCTGCAGCTTAGAGGTTTTGTGGCCTCTAACTCTGACTGTTTCCCACTGAGCCCTTCTGAATCTCTGCTTGAAACAATTTTAAAATGTGAAGTTAACATAAAACAAGTAATAGGCAGAATTTATACATTACTCAATACGTATAACATGAATAGTCTTGATTGCCTTAAAATTAAATGGGAGTCAGATCTAGAAGAAGCGATTTCAGAAGAAATCTGGCACAAAATTATACACCGTATCTACTCTTCCTCTATATGCCTCAGACATGCTGTGGTTCAGTTTAAAATAGTGCACCGTCTTCATTGGACCAAGGATAGATTGTCTAAAATTAAGACGGGTATTGATCCTACGTGTGATCAGTGCAGACAGGCTCCTGCCACACTACTACACATGTTTTGGTTGTGCCCTAAGCTGCATAATTTCTGGCAGTCCATCTTTGAGGCATTCTCCGAAAATATGTGGAACAACAGTACACCCCCATCTCCGTTGATTTCATTGTTTGGTGTGGCTCCGATAGATGCCACCCTTTCTGGGGCCCACCTAAACATGATGGCCTTCTGCTCTTTGTTGGCTAGGAGGCTTATCCTGTTTAAATGGAAAGATGTCGCCCCCAACATATGGCCAATGGATCAGGGAGGTTATGAGTTATGTTCACTTAGAAAAAATTAGATACACTGTAAGAGGGTCCACTAGAATAATTGTATGGCATGTTTTTAAAAAAATTGGCATACTGCATTTTCTATTATCTTATGTAACCCAATTGTGTTTGCATACTTTTTTTTTTTTGTATGTGTATATGTGTGTGTGTATGTATGTGTGTATGTATATATGTATATATGTATGTATGTGTGTATGTGTATATATATATGTGTATATATATATATATATATATATATATATATTATTTTTTTATTATTTATTGATGTTGTCTTTTTCTTTTATTTACTTAGATATTTGAATTATATTTGTATGAATCTGCAGACTCATATCTGAGTTATGCTGGATACATGGAAAGTTGTCGGGGTCCGTACATGTCGGGTTGGGGGCGCATTGGGGAACTATTTGGGTTGTTTGTATGGACAGGAACTTGATTTGACTATTTCGAGTGTGTTTTGCTTGTTATTTTTGAAAATAAAAGAGACCATGTTCAAAAAAAAAAACCACAAATGTGTGGTTGGATCAGTGGTAAAGCAGGCGCACATATACTGAGAGATTTATTCCTCGACGCAGAGGTCCAGCATTCGAATCCGACCTGTGACAATTTCCTGCATGTCTTCCCCCTTTCTCTCCCCTTTCTCACCTAGCTGTCCTGTCAAAAATTAAAGGTGAAAAAGCCCAACAAATGATCTTTAAAAAATAATACACCCACAAATGTACACAGCCAGACAATCACCAAGTCAATAGACTTCCCCATCTAAAAACCATGAATATCTTTACAAAGTGCCAAACTGCCAAGCTATTCAGTAGATGTGGAGATATTTTACTGGATAAATGACCACTTTCACCTGCTGGTGGCACTATAAGAAAAGTCAGGCGATCACCAAAGCTCCCAAAAACTAATTAGGATTTATTCTTTGGGCAGTCCATCAAAAAGTTGTTGAGAGATATTTCAGTTTGGACCAAAGAGGCGGGTTGACCGACCGACTGACCGACCATCATGTCGAACAAGTATTGTGTCGTACAAGGTTCATCTGCTCATGTTAGTTCTAATGCTTTAAATGAAATGCTAAATAAAACATATTGGATATTGTTAGCAACCTTAAAATACTGCATGTAAATGTGTACTAGCTTTGACAATTGAAAGCTGTACGAGATCTTAAGTGTTGTTAACCTGACGCAGGGTAGGCTAAAACTTATTATTTTCAATACTTTCTCCACAATTTCTCTAAATACTGTATATACCTGATTAAGCACTAATAATAAAGGTTTAGATCCATTTCCAAAGGCATTGGCAAGAATAAACAGATTAGTCTATGATCTTGTGCCAGTCAAATTGTAGTAATGAGTCACTTCTTGGAGAAGAATAAGGGAATGTTTCGTAATAGATGTCAGTGATTGTTCTAATATGATATGTGTGCTTCATCTTGTGGAATGTGTGATAGCTTTAACTTAATATGAGGTTAGAATGACTGATTTCCAAATAGAGAAACCAGGGTTCAGTTTATCTGAACATCAGCAAAATACTGGTAATTGGCTCTCCTCAGAGGAGCCACTTGACATGCTGTTGAAGATCTCCAATAATCACATCACCTATCTGGATCACAAGACCGCTGGGAGGCCACAAAGATCTAGACTTTATTTTCTTTCAGTATGAAAAACATGTCAAACATAATTATCTTAGACGCCTATTGATGAAATATCAAATGAAAGCCTTGGACTTTGATGTTGCATTAGTGTCAAGAGTTGATATAAAGTGCAGCATTGTAAATATTACGCTTCCTGTGAGGTGCGCCTTGAATGCAGAATACATTTTAAAATGGAAAAGGTCATTTGTGCATGATAAGACAACGCCTGAGAAACTGTCCTTGTTTCACCTTATGGTTCAGATTTTGCTTTCCGACAATATGAAAAAAAATTATTTGCCAATTGCTGTTAGCAAAACCATTAGTAGATTATATGTATCATACAACTTTAATCAAGCATTCACATTCATTAAGTGGTTTTTGATATCCTGTAATCAATTTTACGATTGCAAATAGAGGCAATACATTCCATTTAGTGGATGTCATTGTGTTAAACAGCTGCAGTGGTTAATGGATCACTGTTGTCCAAGTGACAAAATACAAAAAATTGTGGGGATTACTTATGTTTATAAATCAAAACAATTCTTGGATGCCACTCAGCAATAACTAAGTGTCCTATTAGTTTTGTTAGACAGTGGAGGGAGTGATTGAGATTAGTAGCCTGGAGCTTCTCTGCTCCAATGGGAGTTGCATCTGTGGTGCGATTTGCCAAATCTAACAGCTGGATCCTCTCATGCAGACGTCTTTTCAGATCAGGAAAACAAGACATACGATTAAGTCACCCTTACGTATAAGTGTCCTGCTGCAATATAAGAAGAGGATGCACTAGCCTACTGCTTGCTTCAGGTTCCCTGTTACATTAGGTGTTTAGGTGGACTGCCTGACCAGGCCAGAGCCAGAACAAGAACCGCTGAGAGAGCTTGATGAACTTGTTCACACGCTCTAGACGAGTTAAACGGGGACAGCATGCTCTGAGGCAGCATATCCAAGGAAGTGTCAACGATAGAAAAACATAAATGCTACCGCATACTCCAAACAAACTAATTTGTACAAGATGTGGTCTTTTCAACCAAGTTCTCTATACCTAGCTAAAACTGATGGATGAGCTGTCATGGAAATTGCAAACATGATGCAAAGAGTTGCACAATTCAAAGAAAGGACAAAACACTCAATGTGTTTTCCCTTGAAAAACACTTATGTGATGTGGAAGTGAGCCAGCATTTCAAACAGCAGTTTGTGTTAGCGTGCAGTAGCCACAAAATGGCTCATTGGCCTTGACTCTGGGGGGCCTTTGTTATATTAAAAAGGTCTGCTGGTCACATTAAGTCATTCAGTCATTACAAAACAGGCTATACACAAATAATGAAAACAGCATGTTTTTGTTATACACTGAGCAGGGTGGGAAATTTGCACCAGCCAATGGCGGGTACTTTTTCAAAGTGGCGGGTGACTTTGCCTTGTATACCAGCCACAGTGGCGGGTGGATTGTAAAACCTTCCTTGTAACAGATTGGACAGCTTTTGTCAAAGAATGCTGTTGCTAAGTAACAATGCTTATAGGAGTCACGTTACGTTACTGCTAATGAATCCCCAACATTTCCGGATTTTGCTGCTTCATAATAAAAACATTCAAATACCAAAATAACGGAGGACTTTTATTGTGAAGAACTTATAGGAAATCAAACCGTTCACAGCCGGGGCTTTGACCACGCATAGTCGAGTAGTTTTCAGCGCTAGTCCGTGACACCATGTAGCTGAGCTACAGACGAAAGGAAAATTGTCGGTTAAAAAAATGTGGCAACATATCCCCAGTGTTAAGAGGCCCGCCGCAGAGTCAGCAGTAGCTATGGATGTACAAACTGTTGAGGGCGAAGTAAAGAAGAGAAGGTACTTTTCGAACAAGTGGCGCATTGACAAAACGTACAGCGAAAGACCGTTCTGCCAACCTGTATACATTTTAACATCAATGTAGACTGTAACGATGTTTAAGTCGCTGAAAGCTGCTGCCATTTTAATCCTGTCGGCTCTCTGCTGCTCAGTTCTACCCCGCGACTGACGACACACACACACACACACACACACGGTGGATGCAGGAAAAACCGGAGAGGAGACGTACAGGATGACCTAAATTGAGGCCAGCTACTCTCGTTATTGTAAGATCAATGATAAGTTAAAGTCCAATAAGTCCTTTATCAAACCTATAGTTTAAACCTATGGTAAGCCAGGATAGGAAATTAACCAACAATGTAAAGATCAACAAGCCACTGACACATATGTTCAAATTAGATATATAATAAATAAATTATATTAATAAAATGTGTATTAATAATTAAAAAAATAATTTACTGAAGCAATTCAAAATATGCTAGTGCACTTTCTTTTATAAATTTGAATTCCGGAAAAAGTGGCTGGTAAAATTGGGCATCCACCAGCCACTTTGGCTGGTGGGCAAAAAAGTTAATTTCCCACCCTGACACTGAGATATTGATAACTTACAATCCCTAATACCCATCTTTTTATACAGAGGTACTCAATACGAAAATATGTCTTGTTTACGGCTCTTGTCTACACATTGCAAAGGGACCTTGCTGTTATGATGAAAGGGAGCCAGCTATACTGACTCACCCCGAGATGGCTGGTGTTGTTCAGAACAGCATGCTCCTCTCTTTCTCTCGGTTTCTCTGTCTCTATGCAAATCTGAAGGATAGTAGGAGCTCTGGCTGTGCCACGTGGACTCAGGCTACCTGCCAAGGCCTGTCCACATGCCTTGCCACGAGCACTCCCTGTGTGAGCTCTAGAGTAAGCTATTCGGAAGCTATGGCTGAGAGTCTTTTGACTTTACTCTCTTTCCCATATTTCTTTCTCTGTCTGTCAGACTGACATTTTGCCCCCCCCCCATGACCTGTAAACATCTGCCAAGTTTTAAGACCGAGGTGCTGTAACACATGTCTGCCATACATGTTATATACCTACCTGCGTGCTTACACTTGGGTAGGCAAGGTAATGGAAATGGTTTTGATCCTGCACCACTCTTATTGCACAAAGGCTAGTCTATATCGACAACGTTCCACTTCCGGGATTGTTCAGGTGCCACCGGATATTCCGCCAGATTTTTTTAGGCCGGATGTCCGTCACCATCTTCTTTCTTTGTGTTGGAATTCTAAACTCTGGTTGATTTATGGGGACTATGGTTAACTGCTCCTCAGATATCGGCAGGGGAAATCCAGACAGCTAGCTAGACTATCTGTCAAATCTGAATTTTCTGTTGCATGACTAAAACAACTTTGAACCTACACACGTTCCACTGAAACAAGTTAATTCCAGAGGCTATTGTGTCCGGAGCTTAGCGCCGCCCAAGACGATTGTAATTGGTTTAAAGAAATGCCAATAAACCAGAGCACGTTTTTCTCCCATCCCGGAATGCTGTGTGGACTAGCCAGACCCTCCTCCGCAGCGCTGTGGAAGAAGGTCTGACAATGCGAGACTAGACAAAGGCTAACCCTTAACACTGTAATTCCTTCCCCTCCTCCTGTGAAGTCAGACCTCAAATCGATCTACTCAATAAGAGACAATATATGAAATGTGTTTGTATAGGAGTCCTCCTCCAGAGGTCATGCTTTTATATTAGTATTTGGGATATGTGTTAGATGACTTGGTGATTGCTGAACATTCCTGAAGCATTAGAAGATTCACTTGTGGGTCATCTGGACTTTATACTTGCTTTTTTTTTCCAGAACCGAGGGTGGTCTGGGCAATCACTGTTGCACAGATCAAAACCTCCTGGTGCATCTTACAATCAAAAAAGCATGTTGAATATGATTTTGGGTTCAAATATCCACACCACCTGTGTATTCTCAGTATCTTAGCAGAATCCAAAGAGCAATCAAAGGTCGAAAAAAGTTTGATCTGATTGAAGTTTTCACTGCTTGTGCTGTGGAAGAAAATATTGCATCTGGGATCACTCCAAATCATTGTAAATACTTCACAGTCTATGGCTTTTACTGTGGTTAGGAGAGTCTCACAGGATCATCTCCAGCCAGGAACACTTCGCTGATATAAGGTAATTTAAGTGTTTGCCAAATAATGACAGACAAAATTAATTCGAACAAAGAGCTTTAAGAAGCAGACCATGTTAAATATTTATCAGAAGCATCTGAAGGGAAAGCATCCAAGCATCTTTTGGCCCTTGTCCCCCAGTGACACATTCTGTGTTTTGTCAGGCACAGTATCTGACCTACATTTCAGCTCAATGGAGTGGTGCTTTATCAATGATGAGAGATTAAATATGGGACTGTGAGCATTGTAAGTGCGATGCTTGAAAGAATAGTTTGCCAGATAACAGCTAGCCTGGCTGTGTCCGAAACCACGTTGTTTTTGCACTTCGGTTTTTGTACGAATTAAAGGGGTGATAGAATGATTATATAGGGTATTTTACACTGTTCCTTAAGGTCTCCTAATGGGGTATGTAACATTGGTTGGGCTGAAAATTGCCCGAATGCTATGTTATTAAGCCCTTAACTACCCTGTGAATATGGCTTTATTTGGAACAAGAGCTTTTCTTCCAAATATGGTATGCTCATGAATATTTAGAATGAGCTGTGCGCTGATTGGTTTGAGCAAACTACATAGAAACACATGGGAGACTCGACAGCAGGTCTCATATTTCAGACACTGCAAAGTTATAAATTGTTTGTCGGGCTATTTCGTTATTAAATTAAAAATCTGTCAGAGCAGTGGCATTTGGTAGTCCATTAGCCCAAAAAAGGGTGACTTTGCGCGGGTATGGAGTGCTGTGGGCTGCCAGCTGTAACAGAGCTCAAACGAGCTCATAGCAGGCCGGGGTCTGTGAAGGAAGGCAGGCCAGGCGGCGAGGCAACAACACAGGCAACACCGGCCGATGAACTCTGACACACAGTCGGAAAAAAAAATTGCAATTAGCCATCCATTTTCGTAAAGCGGCCCATATTTGAGCTTTACATAGTTGATTTCTCGCATAAAAGTTTCAGAAGTGAATTTTGTAATGGAATAGCAGAGATCTGCGCGACCTAGATTCAGAAGACTACCTGATCTCAGGTCAGTTGTGTATGTAAATGAGATTTTCATAGTAAAGGGGCGTCAATGGGATTTTGAGCTTCTATGTATGTCCTATTTACCCACTGAACTGTCGTTATTCAACTATGATAGGGTAAAATCGGTTTTGCATTCTATCAACCCTTTAAACAAATGAGATAAAACACGGCAAACAAGCTTAGAAGTGTGTTGAAACAGAAGGTGTTGCAAATTTTTGCCTCACATCTTTCGCATAAATTTGCCCACTCGACTTCGCGCAGTTTGTGCAGTCCTTATTGATTCGCCCAGAACAATGTATACTGCCCAGACGTTAGCTGTAAGCTAGTCTCGCTTTGCCAGACCTACCTTCACAGCGCTGCGGAGGAGGGTCTGGCTAGTCCACACAGCATTCTGGGATGGGAGAAAAACGTGCTCTGGTTTATTGGCATTTCTTTTAAACCAATCTCAATCGTCTTGGGTGGTGCTAAGCGCCAGGTGGAGCCATGGTGCCGCTGCAAAAAAGCCTCTGGAAGGAACTTGTTTTTGATGGAACGTGTGTGTTCAAAGGTTTTATTCGTGCAACAGAAAACTCAGATTGGACAGATAGTCTAGCTAGCTGTTTCAATTTACCCTGCTCCTCATAAATCGACCGGAGTTTAAAATTAAAACACAAAGAAAGCGGAAGGTAACGGACATCCGACGTAATTTCCAGCAGCACCGGACCAATCCCGGAAGTGGACTGTCGTGGATATGGACTAGCTGTAAACTAATCACATCTTTCCATTAACTGTATATGCGACCTTGCCACCTTTTTATTTTTTTAAGTTTTTTAAGTTTATTTCTTAGCACACAGCTAGAGGTGCTTTTAGGCAGATTTGGTTATCTTGGATAGAGCCATGCAAGCTATTCCCCATTTGATTCTAAAATGCTTTAATGCTATTTAATTTGGATCATAGAGGCAGGAGAATAATGAGTGGGACAGTCGAAAGTTAGATTTTAACCATAACTGACAAAAATCTCTTTAAACCACTTAACACAACTGTGGAGAGCACCAATGGGAGAGGCGTTTATAAGACAATAAACTGGGTCTCATGGGAATTATAGGGTGGGGAAGGGTGTGGAGTCTATTCTTTTTAGCCAAGTTAACCTTGTGAAAAACACCAAGCAGGCCATAGGACAAACCTGACATTTTAGTTCTCACCATGCAGCTGTACAGACCCTGCATAATATGTAAGCCACAAAGGCACCAAAGATTATATTATATGTTTCATATTAGCATATTGTTAAATTCCAATGTCTTCATGCTAATACACTATGGAAAAAAAACATCCATTCACTGGCACGTTGGTTACCAGTGTGATATGTGCTGCAGCCAAACTTCAGCCACTGGTAAGGAACAAAATAGACATCCTTTTCTGTTGTGAATTAGCATATTTCCAATATTTCAGTAGGGACATGAAAATCCTATTCCAGAGAGAACAGTTTCTTCCTTAGCACAGAGGATAAGATGTCTTTTTGTGCCTTCCTCCAGTCATCGCTATTAACAAGAACATATTGATCTGATAAAAATGACTCTGTCTCACATTTCTGAACATTATGAATATATTGGGGCCAGCTGGTATCCTGACATTCTATCATGAATTCTAACACAGCTTACACTTGATGATATAAAATAGGAACTAACCTACATTTTAGATGAACATAATGTGACCAAAGCTTTTCCGCAGCTGTTTAATTATATGACCCGGACCAAATAAGATAAATTTGCAAACATTCCTTGACCGCATTGTGTTGGTCAAAAGGGCGTTTTCTGCCCAAAACTCTGCTCTCTCACTTAACATTCGCTGTAGTTAAAATCATGGGTGCTCATCAGCAACCACACAATGTGACTAAAGTGACCTCATAGTCTTACATCAAAATATAGCCAACCAATACACATACAAAAACACAGCTGGAGTTACTATGCAAACACAGGAGTTGAAGCCCTGCTGATTAGGGCAGGGATCTGATGGAATCAAATACAGTGGGACAGTGACTGAAAACCGTGTTGTATACTGCCATCCATTCATTTTCAATGTAACCACGCTTTAAAAAAAAAAAAAAAAAAAAACAGGCATTTGATAGAGCCTATATAGTTATGATCTGTGAAACACACAAACGTTTACACACCCATGTCGCCAACCACCCAAAGAATCCACCTCTTTTGGCTTCAAACTGTGGGTGGTGCAGGCATTACCACAGTGGTACAGTAGGAGGGGTGTACTGTACATAAATCCTTTGTGCCAACAGATGGTTTTAATGACAAATAGGCTATTTCAGCTTAAAGCCTGAGAAAATGAAGACTGCAAACAAAAAGCAATGCTGTCACAATATTAAAAGCGTCCAAGTAAAACACTGTTCAAATTTTGTTTTGAATCCATTCGATCCAGATCATTAAAGGGTTTGTGGCTCCCTGTCCTTTTCCCTATCATCAGACATCATAAAAAATGAACCAGGAGCCAAGAAAACAAGGCTTTGTCTCATGATAGACTTTCACCATGACTCACCCCACCCGTGTGGTCATATGAGTGATACTGTGCTTCTACAAACGCTGATTCTGTGGTTTATGGTATCGTGAGTGGGATTTTTCTGTGCCATACTATTCAGTCCCTACAGAATAATATAATATAATAATATGCGCTTTATTGCTAAACATGACCGTCTAAAACCTAGAATCCACGGATGACCACCTCTGCTCAAAGATATTTTCACCTGTACAAATATGTACAAAGTATGCTTTTCATACAAAAACATTTATTGCTACAATTAGATGATTGGCTGGAATATGTGTGCTATGGTCTTCCTATTCAGCATACAGTAGTCTTTACTGTATATAGTATGTCGTAAGCCTTTCAGCATATATATCTCCAAATGAAAGGGAAAAGCCTTGTTCCTTTTCTGGAGCTGGCACTCTCTGTACCTCCACAAGCTCTGTAATTAGGTTCTGATGGGGGGGGACTGACTCTTCTCTGTGGCAGTATTCCGGCTGGTGCCAGGCCTCACAAGACTGCATCCACCCTCACAGGCTCAATCAAAGGTCCCGCTTAGCCAGAGAGCCTAACACTAAGGTGATTGCACAGGAATGCAGGGCTGCTTTTTCCTCAGAATATCAATCACAACTTTTTGGGAAAGGATGCCGCCAAGTTCTGGGATCACAGATTAAAGCACCAACTGATGCTTTATGAGCGAGTGCTCACTGGGGAGAGGTGAATAACTCCCTCTTCCATGTAAAACGTGACAGATCTAATGTGGCCAGAAAACATAGAGACACAGCAAACGTGGACATTGAGGCCGTGATTTAATATCATGGGGGGGGGGGAGGTTTCAGCGGTGTTGAAACAGAGTTTTAATTATCTCTTGTGTGTACATTATAGACTGCCATGGAATGAGCAAGCAAACAAGCAGGTTCCTGAATTGCTGTCCAAGTGGTTTCAGTTAGGAAATATGACTGTTGCAAGCTACTACCGAGAAGAAAGGTAACTGCAAAACAAAAGCATATTTACTTTTAGGACCACCTTTAAGATTTATGGGCACCGATGTGGAATGAATCTGAAAGAGATTTATTATCAGTGCCGTCTACCTTTTTAATTGGTAGGTAAGGAAAGGAAACTGCTACTTTTTTCAAGCCATACAGGTGTGAGGTTAACCAACCTTTTGCTTTTTTATTTTATGAAAACACTAATATCATCTGAAGTGGGATCATTTGTTAACGGTTGCTTGAGAGACAAAAGTGTTATGCAATTGTTTTATGCCTATTTTACATCATTTAAAAGGAATGCCTGCATTAGCCATTTCAGCACTAATGCAGAGCAGATGATAGATGGATGATGGGGAATTTTCCCCAAAACTCTTGTGGGGCATGTTTAAGGGGTGGAAAGGGAATAGACGTGGGTTACACAAAGTAGCACATCCAGCTGCCCAGCAATATCCAAGTTTTGTAGTAGGCCTATTTGGCCAAAATTCCACTCCATGTCATGTGAGGGAGAGCACAAGGGAGGATTGTTTTAAAAAATGACAAACAATTAATTGATTATCAAAATAGTTGGCGATTAATTCTGTCAATCAACTAATCGATTAATTTCAGCTACACGTCACATCACTTTGATCATATACTTATGTTAACGCTCCATCCCACACAAGACAGTAGAAATATTCAGAATCATTATCATCTAAACAGAAAGCTGGAGGACTTAAGCTTAGTTTTACTGCCATTTCCTTACATCAGATGGATGACATTTACAGTGGTGAAGTGAAATAATTAGGCCAGCAACATAAATATTCCGGACATTATGACATAGTTCATGTGCTATTCCAGCACTGGGCTTCAAGTACTGCAGTTTTTTCCTTGTCTAAATCCAGTAGTTGTATTAGAAAATGGCACCCTGGGTTCACAAAACAGCATTGTAAATTTTTCTTTTATGACTTTAAAAACACAATTTTCCACTGACAGGCTACATAAATGATGAGCATGCCATCTGGCCTTTTAAAATGCAGTGAGATAAAGCTCTAAGATAACTCACTGAGCTAACGTCTAGGAGTGGGCCGAAGACCAGGACCAAGGCCTGGAAAATCTTTACAGTTATAAATATCTGTTAAGTTGGTTCTCCACAGTCTGATGTGGTAGTGATGTGCAGATCATACTCTAAACTCAGACAGTGTACAGCATCTACAGGGTGAGCATTACGAGTTGGTACAAACTTCAAAATGTATTAGATTTATACATGCAAATCAGGGAATAGACTAAAAGTAAAATGTTGGGAATCACAGACAACAATCAGGTATGAAAATGATAAATACATAAAATATAAATTCCTAAATGTATCAAATTTGCTGTTGGTCATATGGAAAATAATTATTAGAATAAGAAAACAATAGTCAGAGCAAAATCTTTACATCAAATTTACAAGGAGCAAATAATGCACAAGTGTCTTTATATGGCCTTGATATGGAAACGCGGATACAAAACTTATGCAACCCTCAGTCCCAAATTACACAATACTGTTTTTTTCCCACCAACAAATAAGGGAGTGACTCCCTGAGGGTCAATAACATAAGATTTTACAAGATGATGCCATCGATGCCATACTGAGCTGACCTTGTAATAAGACTTAATGACCTCACGTCAATGCAGTCTTGGACGGTGTCTAGAGGAGTTAACAGCACTCTATAAACCCATTGCTGTTATAATGTAGACCGTAGTGCTGTTGGATACATACCTGGGACATGCTAACGTTTGTGTATGAGCTTTGCACTGAGAGAAGTTCTTCGGCAGGAAGGAGAAGGCAAATTTTGGAGTCAATGTCAATCAGCTGCTCCAGGTCAGAGGGCTCCGGGGAGTAACCCTGGCCTGTCAGGACTGACACAGCCCACATGTCCTCCTGGAAGAGAGTCATTGCTGAAATAAGTCATGGCCCACTGGGTTATAAGGCTGCTTTATGTAGCGGCAGCCTTAAATGGGGACTGATTAACATTAGCTAACTATTCCTTATTCAGCAACTTTGTGACAGTGATGTCTGGAACAGGGAAGAGGTACAAGTCTGACTCTCACACTTGGTATTCACTTCTGGATGGTGACCAGGGTGCTAGTCAAATGCGAAAACTTTGGCAATTGCCTCCTCTTCACTGTGACTGTTTGAGACTCTCCTTATATCCTATGGGAAACAGTGGGTGGGTGGTGAGCTCATCACAGCCCAGTGGTGAGATAGGAGGATCTTGCAGTAAGGCTTTCATGCCAACTCTACAAAGAACACAGCTGTGACCTCTGAGCACTCTGAGGGGGGAGCAGAAGAAAACTGGCAGAAGAAAACAGCAAACACAGGGGTCGATAGTTGGAGCACCACACAGAGCCAAAATTGAAATGAGGTCAACAAATTCTTTGGACACTGATTTGTGTTTCCTATTTGCAGATCTAATCTGATCAAGCAACTATAATGTCTTAAGCATGGCAGGTGTTTATTTTGATGTAACAGAACACCTCAATCTCTCTAGCTTCATATTTAGCGTAAGAAATGGTACAGAAATTGATCTTTTCATCTAACTCTCAAGAGTGGGATCAATCTTGTCATGTCTCCCGACAAGAAATGAAATAAGCGTATTACGCATGTCAAACTTTTCCTTTGATAAAGCAAAAGATTACATCCACTACAGCAGCACCGAAAAGTTGTGCGATGACTGACTGCTACTGATTTGCTGCCTCGGGTTACCAGAACTACACAAAGCTGTGGAACTTGTTAGGACAAGAGTCAGTACCATCAAAAAAAAAGTGTGTGAGGCAAACCGTGCACAGCAGCTTGTGGTTGATGTGTCCCTGGGTATATCTGCCAGGAACTGAGTGAAGTCCTCCCAACTAAAGACACATCACTGCCAAGTCCTGGTGACATAAATAATGTGCTTGCTTCGTTATGACCATTTATAATAGCACGCCTCTCAATAACAGGAAGTCTTCCACCAGCCAATTAAAAAAAAAAAAAAAAAAAACAGAGCATCTGTACTCCCCTCAGTTTGGTATCTGCCACCACAGTTACTGCAGTATTGTTCTAAAAGTCAAGGCAAACATCATAGAGCAGGAAGACATGGAAAAAACCAAAACCTCTGGCAAGCTGTCCCACGGATGCAGAACTGTCGGGGTCAGGCTAAATGAAACCGTATGTGAAAGGTAAGTATGTTCCTTCTAGCTTCCCAACAGGCTTCATCCCATCTGACTTCAAACTGGCCTCACAGCTGCCAAAGGGGCTATTAAAGCAATTTAAAATAAAAGAACATTTGAAGTTAGGATGGTGCTAGTGGGTTCACAGTGAAATATTCTACTGCTCTATGTGACACAGGTTCTCAGATGAATCATTGTCATCAGGTCTCAGTCTCTTGGCTCTTAGCTCCATCAGCGCACTCGCATTAGCACCATGAGTGCAACTGTATCTTAAATTAGGGCTATATGAAATATCGTGGCCTCAGAATATTGCAGAAACACCACACAGGGAATTGTTATTGAAATTGAAAATGTGATAACATAATGAATCCGTTAGCATGCAGCATTTATGTGAACTGCATATGGTACTTGACATCTGGTTCATTCATTTGAACTGCTTTGAGGAGTCACAATCTTCTGCCCAGAGGCCGTCTGAGCTGCCAAGCAGTCATCAAAACATGGATGTCTGACCAATGTTACTCTATGGGCTGTTCTGAAGGCCAAAGTCTGGTTGAGCTACTTAATGTCTTTAATAACAATAATAATAATAGATTGTGAAAGAAACATTTTATGAACACTGAGCTTGTTTAGAAAGGTTGTGGCTAAACACTGGAAGCAATATTTGCTTCCTTTTAATAATGAACATACTATGTTTTAAATGTAGTAAATATCAACATGTTGGTAGCAGAAGCAATGGATGGGATCATCTACAGTAATGCTGCTCCCCATAAGACTTCTGAACATGAGGGGGAAGGAACTTGAAAAAGAGAGACTCATCCTACACCACATGATGTCTGTTAGGGCTTCAACGTCAGCCTACCTCGCTGTCTGCGCCTCTGGCACTGTCCTCTTCGTCTACTTCTCGGAGGAGCTCGGCCAGACGCTCTTTCTCTGCCTGAGTCATAAGCACTTGATCCTCCTCACCACTTACTAGCTATTGCATTTGGAGAGAAAAAAAAGAGAATGAAAATCATTATTTGCATACCATTTCTATTATATTTAGTGATGTCCTATAAGTCTAAACTATATATTTATCTCATCTATTAACAAATATTTTTCTTACTGAAAATAAAAGGTGGAGAGACTTGCCCATATACCCCAGGACTGCATTTGGTCCAACGTGAACTTTGCCATACCTCAATGTTTCTCTTGACAAAGTCCTTCTGTTTTTTCTTGCCTTTGGAAGCTTCCCTCGTCTCCTCATGGCCTAGTTCAAATGATTCTGTCGAGCTGTCTGGTCTCTTTTCACCTGTCACGAAAGCCACACTTTAGATTCCAAAAGGCAAAAGCTCTAATAACAACCATTGGCCAAATCTGATACAAAATCACAGAATTTCTATGAGAGTCATTTTTCATTTTTTATTAAAGTGTTTGCAGCTGCCCAAATCATCTTGAAACTGTGAAATATATAAAACTTAGACTATTCTAATGCTGGCCCTGCACGGCAGCATAGTGTGTGTTAAGACCATTCTTGAACTTAGGTGTAAGAGGTTCAAGCAGGCAACCTACCTAAATGTCTAGAGCAGAGCAACACGATTAATTCCTCACATCTCCAGGGAGATTTTTTTTTCCTTCCTTAAGGGATCAATATCATAAAAAGCCACAAGCTCTTCATCAGGAAATTGTTCAGGAGTCACATAGCGGGTAAACTGTTATGCATTGACTTCTGCAAAACTGAGTTAGAACTGCTGTCTGCACCAGCCTACCATGAAGGGGGAAAACAACAGCTATAGATTCCCTGAGCTCATGGCGCCATCAAGTGCACAATCTAGGCAGTACAACTGAGAACGTGGATTTTAAGATCCATGATCTTAACATGGAAAACTGAGTGCTGCTTTTTCTTTCACGTTCGATTCACACTAACTCACTTTGCTCCAAGTATTGGCTGTCTCTGATGGGCTCACAGTCAGGAATCTGAGTTTCAAACACAGGCACAAAATTGTCTTCGTCCTCTTCTTCTTCTGTCCCTTTTTAAGATAAAAAAAAACAACATATTTAAGATGTGTCACAGTGACTGCATAACTTAACTTTTCAACACTGTCGCTTATCTGTAGCCTATACTGATGCCTATGCTTACCAGTGGGTGCTTCCAGAGCCAAAAACAACCTTGTGTTCATGGCTTCTTGGGCACATTCAGAGTGACCTTCAGGCTTATTCTGCTGCAGAAAAATACACAATAACATCACACCATACGTGTTAAAAGTGGCCACCTTTTTTAGTCCAAAACCTAGCAATGAACTGGTAATGTAGATTCAATTCAATTTTATGTATAGTATCAATTCATAACAAGAGTTATCTCAAGACACCTACAGATAGAGTAGGTCTAGACCACACTATAATTTACAAAGACCCAACAATTCCAGTAATTCCCCCAAGAGCAAGCATTCAGTGCGACAGTGGCGAGGAAAAACTCCCTCTCAGGAAGAAACCTCAGACAGACCCAGGCTCTTGGTAGGCGGGGTGAATGAAGACTTTGAATACCTGGAGTTCTTGCCAGAGTTTTGCTTTAAGTTCTTTCCTTTGACGCTTGACTTCTTTTTCTATGCAGATCTTTGCAGACAGTATTTCATCAAGTCGTCTCATTTCCTCAATGGCTCTCTGTAGTTTTGAATCTTCCTCCTCTTCATCAGTAACTTCAATGTGACACTGACCTGAAAGATGCACAAATATTATATAGAGTGTAGGGTTACTAAATTAAAAAGGGGAATATCCTAAGAGTGTACTAGCTACTCCATCAGAACACTTACCTTTGTCAGGACCACTGGCTGATGAGTTGATTATAGTTTCTTCAGAGCTGTTCTGGGTCTGACGTTACAGGGAATTGTTTTTGTCACAAAGTTATTGGAAATGATACAGTTTTGTAAGTCAATAATCATAAATGTTGTAATGTGCATGTATCGTCTTTAATTAATTTAATTACCTGAATATCAGCAGCTCCGTTGGTCAAAACAACTAGGGCAAATGGAGTTGTAGAACCAATTCTGTCACTATGAGGCAAAGACACGCTCGACACACGGCTACCTGTTTGCTCACTCGAAGCAGGTCGGGAAATGTCATCTAAACTTCCTCTGATAATTTCCATAGTGTGATTTTCTTAAGCTGTATTTCAAGAATAAAAACGACAGTATTTGCTAGTATTAAATTGATGGTGATAAGTAAAACCACTTTTACTCAACCACAACAGAAACCTTCCAGAATGTGTCCCGTGGTTTGTCCACCCATTCTTTGCGGTTACTATGGACGCAAACGCTCCCGGATGGTGTAACTAAGGAAATATGCATTAGTTACTATGGCTACCGGACGAAATCGGGTAGATGCTGTACTAGATCGGATCCGCTAGACGTGTCCACGTCAAAGAACGAGCCATGCGTCCCGCCTTATTCTGCCTTATTCTGCCTCGGATTGGTTTACCCTAACCAATCCCCACTACTCATACCTAAACCTAACTACGTCGACCAGTGTAGCAGATCCGATTTAGGATCCACCACGAAATCGAGGCAGCTCAGCTGATGCTTCAATTGATGCATCTAGCTAGCTAGCTAACGTAGTGGTTAACAAGCTAGCGTTTAGCTGTAGCAATACCACTCGGCTCGTTGAATCATATTATCGTCGTTTCGGCAGCAACGTTACATGTCGTCGATGTAGCTGATATATTGTTGATAAATGTCTACAGTGTGACAAAGAGAGGGTGGAGGATTCGAGGCCGTGTTTCTGTGGTAGGCAACGCTAACCAACGAGCCCATTGTCATGTCTAACTAGCGTTAGCAAGCTAAGAATATTGATGTAGCTAGCTACCCTAACAATGAAAACCAGCTATGATGTGCTCTGTTGGATTTTATAGTCCTATAGGTGGTAGCACAGTTGCTAGCTAGTTATCATCAACATTATACCCTCGGTATGTAAATGTGATAGATTTTGTTTTGGACTTGGTAACGTTATCAAACGTAACGTTAGCTAGCTATCACAGTTAATAAATAGGCACCGAAAATGGGTGTGTATCATAGGTGTGTAGCCGCTTAGACAGAGCCAGAGTTACGTCTTATATCATATGCGGGAGATATAGCTAAATGGCTAAAGCCGTTGCTTCGTTGACATACCTAACGGCATTATAGAGAGGAATTTGCATTGCTTTCTAATCAGCGCTAGCTTGCTTAATGATATATCATTCTGTCATTGTAACGTTACGGCTGTACCACAGTCACACCCATTTTCGCTGGCAGCTGTCCAAGCTCTGCAGAGTACCTGCGCCAGGCAGGTGAAAGCATATGGTCAAGGCTATTTTCTAGGGCTGTGCTCGATTGAAGAAATTCTTAGTCGACTAACACTCATTCAATTGTATCGACTAATCGATTAGTTGATTTAATCGACAGATCTGTAAATCTGAGTTTCTACGCAAAGAGTCGTGCAAAAGCACCACTTTCATTCTTGTGTTTACCAGAGATGTGCTCATACGTTTCTTGGAAATAAGTCAGTCAGCATGAAAAAAGCATAAAACATGACTAATCGACTAAAGAAATCTAAGTTGACTAAGACCAAAAGGACCGATTAGTCGACTTATTGACTAAGAGGGAGCAGCCCTATTATTTTCATCATGATATATTTATACTTTTGTAATTACATTATTTTCTGATCATACCAGGTTGAGTCGACTCTGCAGGGGAAGATGTGCAATGGAATGATAGAGTCAATATCAAAAGCCTTTTGGGCCAACATCTCAGCCACTAATAGGTCCTTCTTGTTGCTGCTGGTTTTGACTGCAGTGTCCACTGTGCAAGGGTCAGGTAAGAGAGGCAAAATGTATGGTTGCACACTCCTACAATACAGAGCATTATGGATTATGTCAGTACTCTGCTGAATTAACATCAAATCAGCTTTGTCATGACAGACCAGATGGGTGACTGTCTGGGAGTCCTCACACAGACCGGATGTATTGCTTGTTCTACAGCACAGGGGAGACTTAATCAACTGCCTCCTAAAATTGATTTCAACATGTCCGCAGATTTATCATCAGCAATAGTACAGCCCTATAACTACCTGAGATGATGTTATTGTTTAGTGTACAAGTAAATTATTTAATGTAACTATACCATGAACTACTCTTACTCTACGTACTCCTATGCTAAATAGTTGTGGAATACATTAAAATTGATGTATAACAAGGAAGGGGGCAGTCAACAAATAATTCCTCTCTGTTCAACCAGATCATGTTGGTGTTGCAGCACATCAGACAAAAGAAAGGCAGTTCCAGTGGGTTTAGAATTGTGTCAAAGTTAAACCAGCAGCCTCACAAAACAACTGTGACAGTTTAGTCCTTTTGCCACACTTCCATTAGGAAAGGAAAATATTGTGATATTTTATTTTCTCCATGTCGCCCAGCCCTACTTTGCACCCATCAATACTTTGCTCCATAGCAATGTATCTCGAAAACTAATGCTGTAAAATTTGTCATGGATATTCATGATCTCTAGGAGATTATTCCTGCTGATTGTGGTGACCCATTGACCTTAACTCTTTCACCTTCTACACAATATTGCAATGTTAATATAATCGGAGGACTGCCATGACATTTTCTGGGCATGTGTGGTGCCATTGCAAAGCCTTTCTAGTACAGATGGTCAGCATAGGTCATTCTGTGTCTCTAACACTGGTGGCTTCACTGGGTCAAATGTATCAAACCTGGCTCAAAATATTGTTGAAAACCTGAGCACTTTCACAGGATTTCTTCTTCTTTGGTCTTCTCCTACCAGGATGTGTGAGGCCATATATGGTCCAGAACAGCTGGGTAAACCTTACAGAAACCAACAGGGGCTCGTTCCCTGTGGGCACAGTTCTGCAGTACAGCTGTGACCCGGGTTACCTGCCAGACGGACCCAGCATCCTCACTTGTACCACACTGGGACTCTGGACCTCTGAACCTCCTCGTTGTATACGCAGTGGTGGTAAGATATTTTGTCCACCACTGTCTTTACTGATAGTAGAAATAATGAGAAGTGACTGTGTTGTTTCTTTTCACATTTAATTATGTGGTACTTATGCATATGTTGTGTTTCGCCCCCATCAGCATGTCTACCCCTCTCCAAACCCGAAAATGGGGGCTACACCTGCCACCCGTCTCCCTGCCGAATGTTTTCCCATGGCACTGTGATTGAGTTCTTCTGTGATGAGGGCTTCGTTCTCAGTGGAGACTACAACTACCTGACCTGTCAGGATGGACAGTGGGACGGACCGATGCAGATCAGTTGTGTGAGCCAAGGTTGGTCAGTCCTCAAACTCAGATCTATCAATAGGTCCACCCACCTGTCAGCAAAGCAATGCCCCAAAAATTTGTATTTTGTGGATAAATCAGTCCAAATAGAGAGTCTTAATACTATCCACAGTCTCAGCTGTGGATAGTGTGTCTTCATTTAAACCTTCAAAAAAAAGAAATTCTTATTTTTTGCTTATTTTAATTTCCTTTTTTTGCTCTATTTTTTACTTTTATCTGTGTAATACTCTGTTTTACTATTACCTGTACAACACTTTGTAACATACATATGCTTTATAAACAAAACGTTTATTATTAAAAACGAAGTACATGTATTAACTGTATTTCTGACTGTCCCTTTTTAAGGTTGTATAAGACCTTCTACAGTGCAGCATAGCTCAACTAATCTGACAGACACCAATAGGAGCTTGTTCCCTGTGGGCACACGCCTGCACTACAGCTGTGACCCGGGTTACCTGCCAGCCGGACCCAGCAGCCTCACCTGCACCCCACTGGGACTCTGGTCCTCGGAACCTCCTCGCTGTATACGCAGTGACGGTAAAGACAAACCTCATATTACCGTCTGCAGTTCTGACCCTCTTTACACCTGCTATCTACATGTACTTTAACCTGAATGAACAGATCGTATCTGCTTTCAATGTGTTATAGTTTGAGATGTTTCATTATTCTTTTTATTTTTATTTAGTTGTCAATATGCATTTCAATTAAATTTTCAAACCTACGGTAGATTTATTTTCTTATTTCACTTCACATCTGTGCTCTTAACACCTACAGTTTGTTTACATTAAAGTTTGAGTGTGTAACTTTGTGATAGTAATGAACGTCCGTTACATTTAATAATAATAATAATTTATGCTTTATTAATCCCGCAAGGGAAATATACACATTACACACACGCTGTGCACCATCACAAAAGGGTTGTATCATGTGGACGCCAACAGTGTTGTTGTCATAACTTAGAATTCCTCCTGGGGGCGACAGAAACTACACACTATAGCTTTAATAATGATTTAGATTAAGCAATAACAACAAAAAAAGGTTAAAGTTTTACTGTAAATGCAGTCAGAGTCCTGCCCTTTGCTGCGTGTCATCCCCCATCTCTCTCCCCCTTTCATGTCTATCCACTTGCAAAAATAACGGGAAAAGCCTCAAAAAAATAATCAAAAAAAAGAGACACACATTTGTGTCTTAGGTCAACATCCAGCAGCTGCGATAACAAAAAAAGGACATATTATGACAAACTCGCTGCCCAGATTGTAGCATACTCAGAATATCCAGATGTGACTGAGCCCGACCCGAACATCATTTCTAAATATCAACCCAACCCATCCTCTACATGGAGCAAGGTTAAGGCAGATTAGTTGACCCGTTATTAGCTCTTAACAGATAACATGTCAACTGTGTATCTGTCTCACGAACCACAACCATATTTATGTTAAGGTCTAATTATTTATTTTTTTATCTCTCATTTAATGTTATGTTCTTTTTTTAACTCTCTTTTATCTATTAAACTCTGTTCTATCTTTTTCCTTTTGTAAAGTAGTTTGTAACAATTTTTAAGTGCAATATCAACAAAGCCCTCGATCTATCAAAAAATGATTACAGGTTTTAACTGTATTTTTGACTGTTGTCCCTTTTTTAAGGTTGTATAAGACCCTCTACGGTGCAGCATGGCTCAACTAATCTGACAGAAACCAACAGGAGCTCTTTCCCTGTGGGCACAGTACTGGAGTACAGCTGTGACCCGGGTTACCTGCCCGACGGACCCAGCATCCTCACCTGCTCTGCACTGGGACACTGGTCCTCTGAACCTCCTCGCTGTATACGCAGTGACGGTAAAGACAATCCTCAAGATATCTGGTTGTTTTTCATAATGTGAGCTAGTGGGAGCATGTAAGGGTTGAACAGCAGAGGCACAAGAATAGAGAGCCGGAGAACTCTGCAGGTCATCTATAAACACTCCCAGTGTTTCCTCCATGTTGATTTTATTGTGACGGTGTGCCATGGCAAAATTTCTTATATAGTCGCGGTTGCCTTTTAAATGATCCTCCCAACGTAATGCATCCCCCGTTGGCTGGCGCTCACATTGCAATTTAACAACAAGGAGAACTATTCAGAGGTTACTGGGCCCGTCCAGTTTAACTCCACATACTGTTGTGTTGATGTAGTTTATTGTCAAAACGTTCGCTTCCTTCCGAGTCGACTATTAAACGAACAGCTCCGCCAAAAACGTCCTGCCCCCACTGCTAAAAAAAACACTGACTCAGATGTGTAATTACCGATTGACAAAAAGTAGTCTCCGTCCTTCAATTGGGATCTAAACCAGTTTAGCACTGATAGCTTAGTGAAACAATCTACAGCACTGGAGTTAATGTATTTATTGTTTTCTTCTCTTTCCATGGACAGTATGCCAGCCTCCATTTCAGCCAGAAAACGGGGGCTTTACCTGCCACCCCGCGCCATGCCAAAGACTTTCTCATGGCACTGTGATCGAATATTTCTGTGATGAAGGCTATGTTCTGAAGGGAGACTATAAATACCTTACTTGTCAGTATGGAGAGTGGGACAGCCTAATGAAGCTCAGCTGCCTCATGGAGCAAGGTAAAAGAAAATAAAAAATAGATGACATATTTGGACAATTGGATAAATAATCACAGTAGGTTCTGTACACATAACTGTGTCAACTGTTCTCTGCCTCACAGACCGCAATCCAACTTTACCATTGGGGATGCCCGCCTTGTCCATAGTGGCATCCACAGCCAGCTCAGTGGCCCTAATCCTGCTCCTAGTGGTGCTGTTTGTACTTCTGCAGCCAAAACTTAAGTCCCTCCATCGGTGAGTCTGCCCTCAAAATGTGGAAGGCGCTTTACATTCAGCAAACTAGTCGTAGATTTTAACTTCTTCTTTTTTTCTGGTCCCCCACACCTAGACGTGATCTGGGTGTGTCCGGCCAGCCCGTGTCAATCATGGTGGAAGGAGTCCAGGTGACTCTGCCCTCATATGAGGAGGCTGTGAATGCTAGTGGAGCCTCCGCTCTCAGCTCTGAGTCTCGAGTCCAGATAGTGCTGTCTGAGGGTCAGCATGCCACAGCGCCAGAGGCTGGCCCCTCTAGGCCTTCTTCCCTAAAACAGCAGCAGTCCGAGATGGCTGTGGTCCACCCTGTGCCGCCGTCCTCATCCTCCCCGTCGCCCTCGCCCTCATCCTCTACCTGGGCTCTGGAGCATGCAGGTGCTGCGGCTCCGTCATCCTCACAAAGAAGGCCGTCTGCAGGCAGCGACCAGCACAGCCTGTCTCTGGACTCTGAGATGGACTACTCTGATGGTAAAGCCCTCTTCAAACACACTTTTTACTTACTTATAATTCTTACTTTGTACTGATGCAGTTGTTTATGGTCTACAGATATGCCATTGCTGAAGGAGGCCTGAAAAAAATGCAGCAGTCTTTGGACTTACCCAGGACAACCAGCCTTGTTACTGACTTGTACTGGTGAGCGGGATGCCCCTTGAGTTGTCAACACAGCTGTCAACACAGACGAGGCCAACTAAAGAGGCTCTGGGTGAAACTGTGGGTCACTCAGAGTAGTTCCTCGGTCCATCCCAAAGGAGAACAAAGAAAGGATTCACATGTACATACATGCTTACATATTTTTTTTTTATATAGGAATTCCTACACTATGTATGTACGTCTAATGTCTGAAGCTCAGTTTGAAAATGTAGAACAAAAACCGAAAGGAACAGGCACCTCCTGAATGAGGTTGTCTTAAAAAATGAATGATGTATTTCATTTGAAAGGGCAAAGCTGCAAACTCATTTTGGGAGTTAATAATCTCTTCAGTTTCTCGTTTACTGTTACTTTTCTTTAACCACATATCGCGCCATTTAAGACACACATCAGCAAAGATGCATGAAGTCCAAGAAAGTCTAGATTGTTGTCCAAGTCATGCACACTTACAGCATTGTCCTCAAAGATTTTTGTAATTATTAATCATTATTTAAGGTGTTATTAATCATAACACCTACCTCAAGTCATTGTACAGTTTACGGCTGCTTGTCCACCCAAGAGTTCACTCTGCTGCGTTTTTCATTGGATTGAGGGCAAACATTTTAAGAGACTTGTTTCAGGCCTGCATTCAACACATTTTACCCTTGCAAAGCGTTCAGATGTATTCTCTCCATACTCATACCCTTGCCTCCAATGGCCTTAGCTTTCCACTTCTATGCACAGGTATCATGTAAAATAAATAAGGAATTTTAAAAATGAATGTCAGTTAAATGCCTCCACTGCTTAGTGATATTATGTAAGGCTTTGTCATACACATCCCTTGTACACCAGAAAATATTATTTATTCAGGCTGCTTGGAAATTCCTCTTTTAAGTGTAAATGGGGAAACTAAGATGTGTATTTAATGTATGTGTCCAGAACGCTGTTGATCAGCCATGGCTTCTTTTGATGCTTCCACAGCTCTTGAAAACTTAAAAAAAAAAAACATGTAGGTCTTTTTTTAGTTTGCCGCTTCAGTTTCGATTCTACTGCAGACGCATTGTATGGAACGCAAATGAGTAAGTGTACAGATTAGTGTAATGTCATTGTTCACTTTGTTTGACTGTCCACTGAATTTACTTTGGGACTGAGGAATGGGTTTTTGTTTTGTGTTTTTGTGAAGATGGTATTTTAATATATGTAAAAAGTTTTAAGTTAAGTTTACTCTGTATATACCATATGATCATTTTGATTAAATCTTATTTGAGGTGTTAAAAGTGGCGGTATCCTTTTTCATTAGACTGCTTTTCACATCTTTGAAACATCTGAGATTGACCTTTTCTCTTATTCTATTTAATTTAATAGCATCCTCAGAAAAGCTAGTGACACGTCAATATATTGTATAAATTCATTATTAAGGTGTTATATAAATAAAATTAGATTGCATTTTTTTTAAACAAACCTAATTACAAAATGTAATATTTAATCATTGACTTCTTGCTTCAACAGGCACTACCTCTAGTTAACATTGTATCCAATTGATTACGTAAACACTGATTAAAGTATTAGTTATGGCGCATGCTCCAACAGTCTTTCTGTCCGTATCACAGGCCTGGGTGATGAATGTGCAGATGATATGGAAACAGTGAGGGCACTCTGCATCCTCAGTAGGTAGGATTCAGCTCTTCCATCATTTCCCTCTTCAGCGCTGGGTTGTCATCTGGGACGCAGACATGGCTGTTTCACTTCCACTTGTTTAACGTCAACGTCTGTAAGAGAAGGGTGGTATTAGACTCCTGCTTTCTTTCCAGACCATTCCAGCCCTCCTCCCAGCCTCACTCTACACAAACACAGTGACATTTACCCTCAGCTGGTGGCTTGAAGGCTTGGTAACATCTGAAGCCCAGGGTCAGGAGAAGGGCCTCGGTACACTGGAATGTGTAGTATATCAGAGGGAAGAGAAACATGGGTCCAATGACCTGAGGGGGAAAGGCCACTTTTAGGATGGTAACGCACAGCTGGATGTTTTGACACCCCGTTTCCATGGAGACTGTCCTGCTGCATCTAAAAAAAGAGGTGAGTCACTTGTCAGTTTTGATATTACATTATTTGAATTTCATACTCAAATGCACCAATAGTATAGCTACTGGAAGACAACTTGAAATAACTGGATTTATTTCCAAGTTCCAATTGTGTAAAGCTTTTCTACACTTAAACACTATCTTAGTTGAAATATTAAAATGGGACAGTTGAGAGTTTTCAGATCCTTTACTTAGTAAAAGTACAGTATGTTTTTTAGCCAAATGTGGGCCAGCTTAAAATACATAAAAGTACTCATAAAACAAAAAATGGCTCCTGTGAGGGTTTGACTATTGCATATTATATTTGATTATAATTAGTGATGCATTAATGTGTAAGTTATAACTTGACTTTTTACTGTTTACAGTTTAATCTATAAATGCATCATATTTTGTAAACTCACACAGTAGAAAATATACTCTCAAAAAAATGCAGAATAGAAGAATAGAAGTAGAATGAAATGGAAATAGTGAAGTAAACACCACTGGTTCCCCACCTGGGGTCAGATCCCCTATGGAGGTCCCATGATTAAACTGAGTGGTCACAAGAGGCTTAAATGAACAAGAAGAAAAAAATCTGTTTCACGGAATTATCTGTATTTCTCTGTAATCTTTGCATTTTCTCATGAAATATATGCGTTCACCTCTTCAAGCTGGCAAAACTCCTTAAAGGTCCCATGACATGGTGCCCTTTGGATGCTTTTATATAGACGTTAGTGGTCCCCTAATACTGTATCTGAAGTATCTTTCATATAGACCTTAGTGGTCCCCTAATACTGTATCTGAAGTATCTTTCATATAGACCTTAGTGGTCCCCTAATACTGTATCTGAAGTCTCTTTCATATAGACCTTAGTGGTCCCCTAATACTGTATCTGAAGTCTCTTTCATATAGACCTTAGTGGTCCCCTAATACTGTATCTGGAGTCTCTTTCATATAGACCTTAGTGGTCCCCTAATACTGTATCTGAAGTCTCTTTCCCGAAATTCAGCCTTGGTGTAGAATTACAGCCACTAGAGCCAGTCCCACAATGAGCTTTCCTTAGGATGTGCCATTTCTGTGTCTGTAGCTATTGAGGAGGAGAGGGGGCAAGATGGAGGGTTGGGGTGTGGCCTTGACCAACTGCCACTTTGCTCGTTTGAAAGCCATGATGTCTCTCTCTCATGGGTGGGCCAAATTCTCTGGGTGGGCAAAGCAGAGAAAGGGGAGGTAACCTTGCTCCTTATGACCTCATAAGGAGCAAAATTCCAGATCAGCCCATCTGAGCTTTCATTTTCTCAAAGGCAGAGCAGGATACCCAGGGCTCGGTTTACACCTATCGCCATTTCTAGCCACTGTGGGACCATAGGCAGGCTGGGGGAACGCATATTAATGTTAAAAAAATTCATAAAGGGAAATTTTCATGCCATGGGACCTATAAACAAAACCAAGAAATCAACTCAATGATAGGTACATCTAGCGTGTATTCACTTACTTTGGACTGAGTCTACACATCACAGACATGACATATCCCAGCATAAACCCAATCAGTGGCATCAGTGCAGCAACAGCCAGAACATCAGGTGTGAGGACCATCCATAGTACGTCTTTGATGACAAAACCAGACAGGCTGAACACTATGATGCCGGAGACTATCAGGATGCTGAGACCAGCCTGTCGAGAGAGTGAAAAGATGTTACAAGCATAGAAATAAAATGGATAGAAAGGCCATTGGACTGTTTGCGGCAAAACCTCAGCTCAGCAACTCTGCTTATACTGGTTTATACGTTACCATGGCAATGGTACACATAAAAATTAGCCTGACGTCGTCCTACTCAGATTCTAGTCAGAATATGATACTGCTCTGGCTGTGATTATGGGGCATGTTTCAATAGCCTGGCTCCGCCCTCCTACGTACTTCTGCTCAATTTTCATTTCCCTTCAGTACTCCGTCTGGGTCAAGGGGGTAAGCTTCGCTTCAGAACTCGAACCTCCTATGGCGCCATTTTGATGCTACAAAACGATCACCTCCCGTTAGCATTCCACTGACTCCCATTCATTTTGACGTCACTTTGACAGCGAATAACTTTACATCTGAAGCGTTTAAAGACTTTATTTGTCCATTGTTTATTTCTAAAGAAACACGACAATGTATAATAGGCTCAATTACCTTGTACCTCACGTTATGGCTCCGTAGCAGGCCTTTTTGTAAAAATAGGCTAATGATTGTGTAACATAGTAGAGGAATTACCGTACAGGAGAAGCTCGCAGGCAGTTTCGACTTACATGAGCTGTTTAGATTTAATTACTAATGTTAACTAGCAATTTAGTTAGCAATAATTAGCCTGTGCCCATGTTATCTCCTTACATGTACCTACGCTCTCCGTCTCTGCAAGATTGGGAATGATTGAGATTTCTCTTGGCACAGCTACCAGAAGACTTACAACTTTCAGACAGGTTGCTCACGTCACATCTACGTCGTCTCTCTCAGTTGTAGGCTGCGCAGTAACGCTCAGCGCTCACCGGAAAAGTGCTTCTAATATCCTTCACTGGTCTCCATCCAGAGCATGGATGTATTAGGTCCAGAGCAACGGGATCTGTTGGTCCATTCTTATATACTGTCTATGGCCTGGGTTTGCGGTATGTTCTTGGGTTTTCTCTGGCCAAATATTTGGCGGTCCAATCAGCGAACAGAGGGAGTGGCTGAGAACGATGACGTTGAGGTTGTGCGCTAGTTTAAGAAGATATGTTTATTTATATTAGGACAATGCACATTAATCAACATTTCTGTAAATGCGCCAGTGTTAGCCAGTTGGCTAATTTTCAACTGTAGTCCTAGTTGCATGCATGTCTTTATGGTGGGAAGAAACCGGAGCACCCGGAGGAAACCCACGCAAGCACGGGGAGAACATGCAAACTCCACACAGAAAGGCCTGGGACGACCTGGGATCGAACCCAGAACCTTCTTGCTGTGAGGCAGAAGTGCTAACCACTGAGCCACCGTGAGTTTGAGTTTTAGGTGGAGAAAGATGCGAGCGAAGCCGTTTGGTCCGTTGTGGCAACGCTGCCGAATATCCAGAAGTTAAAGCCCGAGCAAGAACAATCTTTGCTGAGTTCTGTTGGTGGCCATGATGGTGTGGCCCTCCTCCCCATGGGCTTTGGGAAAAGTTAGATTTTCCAGCTCGCTCCGTTAATGGTGAAGGAGTTGGCTAAGGCTATCGGTACAGATCCACTTTTGCGACACGACTGACGCGTGGTGTCGCGACGCCTCCCCTCATTTGTACGTTGATGGGCATTCCTCAATTTACAGCATTTTTGCAACGTCTAGCAGAAAGGATCCCACGTTCTCCCCATCTCCTCTGTGCTCTACTTCTATTGGATAGTCGCGTCGCGTTCAACTGATTAATTTGCATTAGCTGGGCATCAGCCAGCTTTTTGACGCGCAACATTTTCTCAAATGTAGCACCACCTTCCCGGAATGCTTTGCGTACACGTTGAAGCGCTTGACGTCACCCATAGGAATATAGTAGAGCGCGGCACCACAGAAGCGTCGCACAGACAAGTGGATCTGTACCGTAACGCTAGTGATGCTAAGCCGATAGTTGTTGTCTCCCCTCTTGTTAGCCTAGTACTACCAGACGTAGGAGGGCGGAGCCAGGCTACCAGAGTGGCCCTGGGCAGATCCAATAGTTTTAAACTTCAACAGAGTACCCGTTGAAGTTGAAGTAACTTCAAGGAAGTTAACACTTGTCAATGGAGAGTGGCCAGACTCTCCCTGTACAAATAAAATGTACGGTATGTATGGGTAGGACCAGGCCATTGACATATATAAAATGGACCAATAGACCCCGTTGCTCTGGACGGAGACCAGTGAATGCTATTAGAAGCACTTTTCCGGTGATGGCCAGCTTTACTGCGCAGCCTCCAACTGACAGAGACAACGTAAATGTGACGCGAGCAACGTGTCTGAAAGTTGTAAGTCTTCTGGTAGCTGTGCCAAGAGAAATCTCAATCATTCCCAATCTTACAGAGATGGAGAGTGTAGGTATATGTAAGGAGATAACATAAGCACAGGCTAATTATTGCTAACTAACATGCTAGTTAACATTAGTAATTAAACCTAAACAGCTAACATAAGTCCAAACTGCCTGCGAGCTTCTCCTGTACTATACGGTAATTCCTCTACTGTGCGACAGTAAGTCACTTGGTTATGACACAATCGTTAGCCTATTTTTACAAAAGCGTCTGCTACGGAGCCATAACGTGAGGTACAAGGTAATGGAGCCTTTTATACATTGTCGTGTTTCTTTAGAAATAAACAATGGACAAATAGAGTCTTTAAACGCTTCAGATGTAAAGTTATTCGCAGTCTAGTGACGTAAAAAAAAAATGTCGGTCAGCGGAATGCTAACAGGAGGTGATGGCCAGGTAGCAACAAAATGGCGCCATAGATGGCTCGAGTTCTGAAGCGAAGCTTACCCCCTTGGACCAGGCTAGTGTTTGAACCGAACCAGGAAAGAAAATGCCTCTGCATTCAATTGGATAGACCTACAACCAATCAGAGCAACAGAACTCAACTCAACTGTCAACAGAACTAAACACCAATGAGACGAGACGGTGTATTGTCTCCACAGCAACCACTATTTGCAGTTCCGTCCTAACTTACGACTTTTAAACTTTTTTGTAGCTGTAAATATGTGATGAATCAGCGAAAACACATTTCATTTCTCCGATTCACTGCTTTGTTCTAACGCCGTCTCTCGCGCGACCATATAACATTACCATGCTTTCGGGCGGTCGTTGAGGCTCTGTTTTGTACAGCTGTTTGTAACATAAAAATAAAATGGATTATTGATCATTTTATTTCTATAGTTTATAGCTGACTTTACAAGCTGACTTCTCTATTGACCGGTGGCTCTATTGGCTCTACAGGTGACGTCTCTTACGTTCTAAAACCAGCCTCTGTGACTTGAACAGCTGAGTCGCAGCGACACCATCAGCTGGTTTGAGTCGAGCTGAGATGGGCCGGTTGAGGATTTTAAAATGAATGCGCTGTCGATATCTTCTATAACAGATGCGATGGCGGAATCTACACATCTCAATTCTCCGAATTCAACCCAAGTGCTCTTTGGTGACGTGGTTGATTACGTTACTGTTGATCATCTGTCCATCATCGTATAAAGCCTGCCCTGACAATTTGATTGGTCCGAACAGCTCTGGTCCGAGCATAGTTGCTCCACAACGGATCAAGTCCAGAGCGAACTTCCCGACCTCAAATGTTGTGGGCGGGGCTAAGTTCGGCTGGCATCCAGGCTACATAAAAATGGCTGCTGCTCTGACAATTCTGCTACGTTGATATGAATGGAGATGGCCTTTCTATCCTTTTTTTCCCTATGGTTACAAGAGTCAGGTTATCTCACCTAAATGGTACTGAAATCTCAGCTTCAAGGCATGAACCTTCTCTCTTCTTCCCTATATAAAAGTGGCAAACATCATCTGAAGGCTAAGGTCTGCTCTTTGTTAGCATTAAAACTATTGCTTCCTGTTTATTTGGACCACAAATTACACCCATACCATGTAATGACTAGTGTGGAAAATACAACTTTATATCCAAAAGGTATTTTTCATGTAAGACATGATGGGCCCTATCTTGCACCCGGCGCAGCACGGCGCAAAGCCTGACACAAGTGTCTTTGCTAGTTTAAGACCGTCCAGCGCCTATGTCGTTTAAATAGCAAATGCACCTGTGTCCATCTTTGCGCCCATGGGCGTGCTAGTCTTACAGGGAGGTGAATTCTTGGCGTATTGCTATCTTGAGGCAGTGGGAAGTGATCGCTCCATTGACCAACAAAAACCTGGTCTAAAGTCAATGGCACAGCATTTCATTGTTATTTTAACAGCACATTTGCCTAGGCTAATGCACAGCGCGTGCACACTATGCTTGTTACACACACACAAGGAAGCGCAGCAGCACACAAACATGCAAAATATTATGGTGAAAATCCGCCATCATAATAGCAATGCGCCAAGGTACAAACGCGCCTGGCTTTTAAAGGGAATGGGAGATGACACTCATCTCCCATTCCATATGATTTATTGCATGTTACGCCCAAAACGCACCTATGAATTAATAAAGACACTAAGTACAACCCTTTTGAACCATGCTCCTGGCGCACAGACCTTTTTTTTCTGCTGTCAAACTAGCAAATGTGGATTTTGACACGCCCTAAACGCACCTGCCCCAGGCGCTTCACGCCGTGCGCTTAGATAAAAAATAAAAAAATAGGGCTCAATGTGTCACAGTAGTAAAGGCACATGGGAAAATAGTCAAATTAATTATGGCTGAATTCCATTTAGCTGCTTCAGTCTCAGGGTCCTGGTATTGTGCATGCTGCCTTTTCCTCCTATGATGAGTCAAAATGTATGCTGTGAAAAATGTTTTTTTACAACAGATTATGCTTGTGTGAAGCACATTTCAGGGGTCTCACTTTTTTGATGACTGATGAGTAGTTTGGTTTGTAGTGATTAATGGCAATGCCAATGGCACAAGGCACAAGGGTGAACGCGAGAGCAGAGATGATGCCAAAGTAGGGTACAGCATTTTCCAGACCGGTAAAGCCTTGGCAGTAGATATAGAGCAGCAATGGCATCATACCAAGTGCGGCGATGCAGGAGCAAGTGGTCATTACGATGCTGGGAGGGTGTCAGAGAGAGATAAGAAACATTTTTAGACAGGTCATGCCTGAAATGTAAATGTCTCAAATGGTACATGCAAAACAAGGCTCTTTTGTAGGAACATTTCTGTGTTGACCAAGGTTAAAGGTTCAGTAGGTATCGTTGATAAAAAAAACAAACTTTTTGTCATATTTGCCAAAACTGGCACTACATCTTGACAGTACTACATCTACATGAGACGGATGGCTGTGGCTTAGGTGGTAGAGAGGCTGCTACCAATTGGAAGGTCGGTGGTTCGATCCCTGTATTCCCATGTCAAAGTGTCCTTGGGCAAGACACTGTATCTTGAATTGCTCCCGATGCGCCATCGGTGTGTGAATGTGTGTGAATGTTGAGCAGGTAGCACCTTGTATGGTAGCCTTGGCCACCAGAGGAATAGGATTTGTTTCACAGATTATCTGCCTCGTGCTACTGTCAGAATATAGTGACAGTTTGAGCAAATATGGCAAAACGTTATTTTTATTCAAAGTTACCAACTATTCCTTTAAGTAGTGAATTATCGTAGGCATTTGTAATCTCAACAAGACAGGATCAATACATCAATGAGGGCTTACTGTACCTGAGGTTCATGTCGCCCTTTATGGCCAGAGAGAAAATGTTTGATAAGCTTCCACCTGGACAGCAGCCGCAGATGAGCACAGTCACAGCCTTGATGGGATCCATCTGTAGCATTTTGGCTAGAGAGAAAGCAGTCAGGGGCATGATGCCAAACTGGGCCAGCAGTGCAATGGCTACACCTTTTGGCTTGAAGAGATGGGTCTTTATTTTGGAAATCTCCATTGTACAGCCAAGGGATATCATGGAGATGAAGAGGATGACGACGGTGAGGATATTGATGGCTTTGTTTAGGGAGGGAGGGATGTTGAGGTCACCAATACTTCCATTGCCAGAGAAATTTCCCTCATTATAGATGTGAGCTATTCCCTTGTAGACTTCTGTCACATTCATTGTGATGCTGATCCATACACTGTGTGTTTACTGTCCTGCAACTTTCACCTGTCACAACAAAACAAGCAAAGTAAATACATTATCAGCAAATAAATTACAGAATTAGATTATTGTCATTAGACTTCAGATTTCAGTATTGGGTTAGGTAGTTTGAGTCCTTTATTTTTATTTTTATGCAATGCAATCATAAAAATCACTCACAATCCCACTCA
This sequence comes from Perca fluviatilis, assembly GCF_010015445.1. Lineage (NCBI taxonomy): Eukaryota > Metazoa > Chordata > Actinopteri > Perciformes > Percidae > Perca > Perca fluviatilis. The sequence goes on along the minus strand of NC_053131.1, from coordinate 21,764,689 downwards.
TTGGCATTTAGCATGTTGCAGATGTCCAAATGAGGAGCTTTTTGGCCATTCTCTACAATCCTAAACAGTTCCTCCTATAGAAAATATAGAAGTAGGGGCGACCTCTCGCTCACCCGGTAAAGTGTGCACCCCATGTGGCTGAGTCCTTGGCAGCGGCCGGGGTTTGAATCCGACCCGCGGCCGTTGTGACCCGCGTGTCATCCCCCCTCTCTTTCCCCCCTTTTCTGTCATTCTCCAGCTGCTCTATAATAAAAAAGGTAATAAAAGCCCAAAAATGATCTTTATTAAAATAAAATATATAAATCAAAACAGCACTTTTAGCATGTGCGCTACCTGAAAGCAAAGATTGTTATAACTGCATTTTTAATAGTTGCCCTTTGTGTGTGCCCTAAAATAAAATGATTCAGAAAATGTAACAAAATGTTCTTCCAGTTGACATTGACAGATAAAGCTGGCAATGTTCAATATTTGTCTTACAAATTTGTGAACATATTCCATGAAAAGACCAAAACCATCGTGAGTCCATTTCTTAATACTTTCTGACTTCCTCAGCCTGTTTGTGGCACTTAGCCCCAAGCCAATTTATTCCTACTGCAGGCACAACATTTTTAAAACATGTTACAAATATATATATTTTGTATAAAATAAAAGAAAAGGGCTAAATAATTTCCCAAAACACCTGGGCTCTGTAGTTATTTGCAAATGTTGCTCAAATAGAAGTCAAAAGTTGGGGTATTGTGAGTATTGTTAGTATAGTGAGTATTTATAGCAGCAGGATGGTGTATGTGGGATTGATTAAAAAAAAACTACAGTGCCCATGCATGTTCATCGTAACTTCTTGTTCTTGCACTCTAGCAACATCACCATTATAATATAAGTGTTAATCCTCAAGTGCATGCCTTTGCTGATGTGTTGGATGTTAATAATTGTTATACTGTAGTCAAAACCAACATGGATTATAGCTGCACAGGAGGAGCTGCCGTAACTCATTTTCTTGTTGTAATGTGAATTGAATTGGTTTTATCCACATAAAGTTTTACAGCCAGATACAATACTAGCTTCACTCCAAACCCGACTGTTATTGGATTGCAGTATACTGTATTTAGTGATCTACAGATAGCCCTTTTGAATTTCCGACTTCCAACTAAAGACATTATGTCATTGATCAGTGTTGATCGGTAAATACTATACAAACAAGAATGCACAATATTATTGATGTGAAGTTTAGCCAGCCACGACACCAGCAGTTTTTCGACCTTAAGGCCCTGACACACCAACCCGACCGTCAGCAGAAAAGGCAGTCTGACTCATCAGTCGGCTCCCTGAGGTCCAAAAAATGCCTTGGAACGCACAGAAGAGACGCTGACTTGAGCGTATGACCTGCGTGTACTGCAGGTGGCGCTAATCTGTATTGTCGCCCCAAAAAATGAAAACTGGAAATGACGCGTCACGTGGGTCTGGCTTCTCCAGCCGACAATAATGGCGGCTCTTTGGGACTACGATCTCGTATTTTACGAAAATAGTTCACTGAAACGTGTTTCTGAAAACATTTTAAGTGAGAAATAGGCCATGCAGTTGCTGAATCTCTCTTCATTTCAGATCGACAAAGGTCAGTTTAAAAGATTTTAGGCATTCGTCACTCATCCCGCTCGTTATTTCCGGGCTAGCACTCCAATAAGATTGGTCATTGAGTCCGAATGCCCGCCCTCTGATTCAACGTGTCAAATCGGCCAAAATGAAGGCAGACGGCCCCTCTGACGGACGACGGCACGGAACACACCGAACAGACTCAAATCACTGACCTCTCCAGACTGTCCAACAGCCGATTATCGGGTTGGTTTGATGGATTGATCGGCTAAAAAAAAAAAAGTGACATAAGCACACCTGCACATCAATATAAATATATCAATCAATCAATCACAATAGACCTCAGGGGTTTGGGTTATTGTTACTTCATTTAATGTTTGACGTATACTGAGCAGAAGGATGATTGTGCAGAGATTGACAGTAGAAGGCTGTCTACACATTCATTTGTCGAAGGGGGAAAGTTTCTCTGTGCTCCAAATATGAATTTGTCAACACAGCTGGTGTGGAAGCATGTATGTATTACAAGACCAGTTGCAGTCCAGTATGATTTGCGTTTCACAGGATGGCGAAGGCATGTTCGGTGATATATTGCAATTTATTTCAAATTATGTCCCCAAAAAGCACATTTTGTCAACATCTGTTTTATCTAAAAAGATACATTTCTCTGTTTGTTCATCTCACTTCAAGTTTATTGCTGCAAAATGGGATTGCCAAGCAGACAAACTGACCAACACATATATAATAATAGATTGATACTTGGCGTCTGTGTATCGATACAGTGTTGCCACAGAAAATATTGTGATACTATGCTGTATTGATTATTTCAAAGCAGCGTTACAAGTGCTTGAAAATTCAGAAATATTACTTCTTTTTTTTTTTTGCCTTTACGCATGTCCATATATCTACATCCGCAGGTTTAAACAACAATCTTACATTATGTAATCTTCCTGGAATTTGTTTATAATTTTGCTGTTAAAGCCACACTTTGCACACTGTCAGGGTATCTTGGACTTTTAGTTGGTGTTCATTGACTGTTTGTTTCCCCATTCACTGTCACCAGCACTCACTCTCTCTCATTCTCCTGCACACACTCCTCCCATTGATTCATACTCCTCGTCACTCACGCAGATCAGACGCTCCCAGTCCCCTCAGTCTTAATTACATACACCTGCACCTCATCAAGCCTCATCCTCAGTTCACCACCTGCAGCTAATCAACCACCACCTACATAAGCAGCACAACCACACACACTCCTTGTCTAGTCTCGTTTCCACACGACTCTTTGACCACTCACGTTAAGCCTAGTAATTTCAAGTTTACCTTACCTTACCTGTACTTTGTATCCTGTTGTCTGCTGCTGCTCTGAAACCTGCCTACCCAGCTACCAGATTCCCTGCCTGTTGCTTCCTGCTCGTTGTTGGATCATTGTCAAATAAAGATCTGCTTCACTACTCCAGTCTGTCTCCTGGTCATCCGTGACACACACACAATGATATGTGAGACAATACTAATAACTACTCCATATCTAAATCAGTCACTGTTTTGTTCTAAAATAATTAATACAGTGTATTGTAATATTGTAACTACAACCTCATATTGAGGCCTTCTAAACATCTGCAAATGCTTTACAGATTAAAATAGAACAAATCGATGAAGTGCAATCGAAAAACAATGGCATTATTTTATCATTACATTCAAAAAATTTCCTAAAGAGACCAAGCCCAACAATTAAGTTGTCCATTTCTTGTCTTTGTAACCTGATAGAGCATGTGCCTTGATGCCTAAACTAATAAACAAAGAGCCATATTGTTGCACTGCATGACATATTCCTTGATTACAACACACATTATAGAAAAATAGAATGGATTAAATGCAGATACAGATTCTCACAGAGTTGTGATGTGCATACATGTATGTGACAATAAATAATCAATGTAAAAACATGGCAAGTGTAATATAGTTTAACTCTACACCTGCATTTTGAAATGTAACTACATATCATATGTTATCACTGGTTTGTAATTTAGAAGAGGTGAGAGGAACAATTGCACTGGCCATCCTCATTGTAAAGAATTTATAAAAGAATTTGTTTGGTTAGAATGGTACTGGAATGCTACAGAAGGCTGTATCTACTTAGTACACAATACTTTGATTATTTTATCATTATTTTGGTCTATATATATATATATATATATATATATATATAAACTTTGCCTGTCCCTTTGCAGGCAGACAAGCAAACCCATCACAATGCGCTGGAGGGCTTGTCAGTGTGACCATCCATTCATCTACCTTAATGCTTGCTAACTATTGGCATAATATAAGAATGAAATAGTAAAAGTCTTAACCTTTCAAAAAGCAAAGATATTGTGATGATTGTCTAAGAAATAAAGGCACTTTCTTACCTCGATTTCAGGCCAGCTTCTGCAACTGCGCTGTGCTTTCTCACACTGTTTCCATCTCTCCTCACATTCTTGTGCCTAACTCCTTTTCTCTGTTTGGACACCCTGCCCTCCCCTTAGTCACATGGGCTCACATGGTAGGTGTAAACACTGCAAGCAAACCATCCAAACCACGTTCAACTCTCAATTGCTTTCTTTTACACAGATTTCTGGTGAGTCCAGCTTTAAAGCAAGTTACTAGAAGTCATCCTTTATTCATAGTGAGTTGCTACCCTATACATCTTTTTCACGGCACAGTGGGAAAATTTGGCATTGATGGGCTCGATAATATGTAAAGACTGGAATTGCTTCTGTACCTCTAAAGAGGCACTTCATTGGCCTCACTTGCATGTGGAAACAGACCTTTAGTTAATATAGTGCAACCAGGCAGATGATTCAGTTTGCCTGGCAGAGTTATCAGAGTTGTCTTTTCAAAAGGGGCCCTCTTTTATTGTGAGACTTGGGTGCTTTGTACACCAAGACCTTTTATTTACAACGTACCCAACTGATCAGATATGTTAGACCAGGCTCAAATGTTGTGGACTTAATACCACAAGCATTGTAGAGATTAGGTCAAAGTTAAAGGGGCCAAAGCTCAAAATCTCAATGCACCTCACGTGGTGCAGACATTCAATGGAATCTCTTACAGGAACAACAGCTTAAATTAACCTGCATCTTCTAAATACATATAACAACTACAGCGTTGTTAGGGTTAGGGGTAGGTAACTAATATACAACAAAACATGATACAATTTAGTATCGTACTTAATGAATCGGAAAATAAAATAATAAATTGTTTAAGGTTTTGAGGATGATAGAAGCACTTAAAAAGCAAGGTATAGTTCTATGTATTTATGAAGATATCTCCATTGGATAAATATCACCATCTAAAAGTGAACTGTCAACTGGAAGTAAGAGAAGAAGACATAATGGGCATGAAGATCATTTACAGCCCTGTTTGAATCTTAGAATTAACAAAACAACAGGTGCAACTGAGGACAATCAAAAACTGGATATCACCGTCTAAAAGTATTTTCATCCCTGGGTGAATCAGTTCTACACAAAACAAGCAAAGTATCTGATAAAGATCTGTATCTGGATGGCATATTGAAATCCTTTGAGGATGTAGTACAGCAATTCTGAATCCCTAGGTCCCAATTTTTTAGATCTTTGCAACTTCGCCATCTGTTTGTGGAGACATTTGGATCCAGTTCTTCAGCCTCGAAAGGCACCAGAATGTTTAGATAAGGTGTTGATGAACTTTGGAAAAGGTATTTTATGCTTATTAAGAACCTGGGGGATGGAGCCTGGTCAGCCCTCAAGAAGACATGGGAAAGAGATTTTAGCATTACACTGGAAGATGAGGAGTGGGACAGAATTGGTAGGAATATTAAAACTATGTCACGCGATGTAAAGGTGTGTCTCATGCAGTTTAAGATCATGAATCGCTTCTACCGGACAACCTCCAAATCCAGATGGCTGGAGTGGCGGAATTTGAAAGAAATGTCATACAAGAGGCTTGCTAGATTGAGTTTTTACACAGAAAAATGGGGAAAATACCTGAGATCTCTGGATGGGCCCTAGGAGGCTATACTGCAGAAAGGTGTATATAATGTACCTATGGTGTCAGTATTTATACATAATGTGGTTATTTGACAGTTGGCTGTCTATTCTGTTATTTTATGTATTGAATATTATGTATATGTATATTATTTCAACTTGTCAAGGAAGAGAGAAGGCGGAAAACGAATTTTAAAGGGAGGTGGTGACAGCTGATGGGGTGGGGGGGTCAGACAGGGAGGTGATGTGCTTATGTTGCGAGTTGAATGTTTTGTTTGTTTCAAATACGAATAAAAATGTTAATCACAAAAACAACAAGCAAAGTATATATATTTTGATTACTGTGACTGCTCACTCTGTTCATCTGGAAACTGTGAAAACTACATGTTTAAAAAAAAAAGTCAGATGGAGATCATATGCTTTGTTAATACCACTCGTATCTAGGTTACATTCTATGTTGAGTAGTCAGATGCTGCACATATGACTCAGCCTATTCTTTCTTAAGACAGTCAGATCTTGTTTCATGAAAACTATAAAAGATGCCCTTTCTGTCTCTCTGGTCAGAAGACACATTTTTTTTTCCTCTTGAGGTTTGTTATTATAATAACTTTAATCTTCAAACTATCAGTGTTTTTGTGCATTATTTTAGGTGTGTTTAAATGCTTACAGATAATTATTCTTTTTAAAGAGCTTTATTAAGTTTTTACAAATTACAATTTATAAACCTACATTTAAACATACAGTAGGCTACATGACATCCACGACAGCTCATATGCTAGAGACACCCTCTATTATGTTATTTTTAAGGATGTAAAACAGTCCATGTTTAGCTTTGTCTTATTCAAATTACACAAAACTAATCCCCGATAATAAAGCACATCTATGTAGTGCTTCAGTAAAATGCACATTTACATTTAGTGCTTCAGTAGGTTTATAAGCAGTGATCGCTTGCTGCAGAAGCTATTTAAAGGTCCTAAGGAGGCAAGTGTCTAACCATGAATGGTGAGTGGGGGAGGGCAGCCATAGTGAGCTAGGCCACCATCTGGCCTCATAATCATATGCTGGAAGCCGAGTTATTGTAGCACACTACCCTGCTGACAATAAGTGAACAGTGAAACAGCAAACTTTAGCGCAGTGTATGTTGGTCCTTACCACAACATATTTAAAGAGAACATCTACAGTATCTTCCATCAAAATTATTGCATATGTTTAAGGCTTCACGGATTTATTCATGACAATTTAATCAAATGTTGTTTCTAATATATGTATTTATAACTATACAACACATATTTAATTATGATCAATATAAGGCTGCTGTGTTTGCAACTTGTAGGAGATAACCATAGACTGTACGGAGATAACGGTATATTATGGTGGGCGCGTCCAAATCCGTGGGCTTATGGGACATGTAGTTCACATTCCGGTGCAAAGGGGGCTGAGTGTTGGCAAATTACTTCATTACCCACAAGGTCTTGTTTTGTTGCGCCTGCGCTGTTAATGTTTTCCCGTCCATGTGTAGGCGAATCACGTGTAGAGACCGTTGATCGTCATGTCTCTGCTGTAGCAAAGCTCCGTGCTAGATTTTATTATTTGCCTCCAGTTGTCGCTGCACTTTGTTTTGACAGCTGCTTGTTTTCTTTTCTCGTACCTGTTTACCGAAGAATGAGCGAAAACGATGACATCGAAGTCGACAGCGATGTATGTGGTTTAGTTTCCTCTAGGAGTAACGTTAGCTAGTCAAATTGTTAGCCAAACAGCAACGTTAACATTCATGCCAGCCTAACGTTACGCTATCTGATGGAGCTAACGTTAGCTAGCTAGCTGGGTTTCTTGGCTAACACTAGCTAGCTAGATTTTAAGACAAATAGGGAGTGAGCTATTTGAAACTAAGTGTTTTGGAGTGATAACTGGCTGACTGGCTTGTTAATGAAAGTCAAGCACATTAGTCAGGTGAATAAGTTGTGTGGTTTTACTGCGGTCAAGTGAGCCGTCGTTTGTGAAACCCAGTTAAACCAGCCATCGTTTGCCTTTGGTGGCTTATCTATCTGTGCAATTACGGTACAGGTGCTGGAAGTGGCCAAAAAGCACGTAACGTTAGACAGACTTGCTCACTGTATTATATTACGTTACACACCATTTGATGAAGAATTCTTGAAAATGTGTTAAAAGGTTTGATATATATTTTTAAAGAAATAAATATAAATTAGGCTTCACTGTAAAGACGCATTGTAACGCAAAGACAATTTCATTATCATTTTTACATATGATAACATCGTTTTAGTAATGTAATTCTACTGTACATTTCAGAGAAAATGAAAGGAAAAGTCACCTCTAAAGTCAATGCATTTTAATTCATAGAACATGCCTTCAAAGTTGAACATAAATATTTTTATCATAAATATTAAAACTACATTAAAATGCATTCAAATGTCGAGGATACTCCGATAAGATCTCTTTTGTCGTAGTTAAAAAAATAATGAGGGGATTTCCCATACATTACAATGCGTATGTACAGTGGAGGTGGATTTATATTTATTCAGATTTTTCAATATTGCTTCATTGGGTATGTGGAATGTGAGAGTTTATTGTAGCGTAACTTTTAACGTCCATCTTGGCCGCCTTAAGCAATGTTACTGTAATTGCATGAATACACGCGCAACAAAACCCAAGCGGTGGCTGTGCAAATAGGACCCTAGAGACGGCTGTGTTCATGTTTTCATGATTTTACGATTAGGGACATGCCAAGTTCATCTGTTATTTACCTGCAGCTTTCTGGACCTTTTAACAATATGTTCTACAACGAGAATCCAGTACTGCTGCAGGACTTCACACTGCATTTGAAACCTACTTGCAACATGAAAAAACACACAGTACATGCTAATTTAAATTCCCCATGGTTTACAAACCAGCTGCATTTAATTGCACATAAATGCGCTGTGGTGTTGTAATTGAGTATGCATATGAAAGCATGTCAGATCCTCAATCTGGTCACATATTTGTCAGAGCCTCTTGCAGCTACATTTAAAATGTGTATAGCAATTGCCCCCATGAAAAATCTTATCCAATACTATATTTCTGCTGTTTCTATACATTTTTACATTTTTGTGTTTGACCTGGCAAATTGTTCAAATGACTGTGTGATAACTATAAGATCAAGATATGCATTCAAGTCTATTTGCTTCATTCAGCCATATTATGGTGTGAGAAGTTTCCACGCCAACTAGCGTGTCTTAAATATTTGGCAGACGTTGCACAAATCTATGCCAAGTCATTGTCTATTGCCAATCAAGCCTACAGGAGAGTACTCCTGCACCAGATAAGCATGTATTTTATTTAGCTTTGAACAAAATTGAGTTCCTGTGAAGGACAATTGTTAGACAAGGTGTGAAGACTCCCAGGATCAGGATATGCTGGTCCAACCCTTTTAGTGACTGAAAGCAAACAGCATGTCTTCAGTTGAGACTCTGTAAACAGATCCGCTCCTTGTAAACATTATACTCGCACCACAGGTTCCAGCTTTATGATGGCAGGAAAAATTTGATTTACACATGTACACACAAGGACCCTGTGAAAGATAAGACAACTTATTCTACTTCTTTGCAGTTTAAATCTGCAGCATTTGCATACTGCAGCTTTAAATGGCTCCCTGTCTTAAAAAAATCACATGGTAATTAAGTAACAAACTTTCTCGTGACTTCCTTGGTTTTATCTTGTGTGTTTTTGAATATATGACCTGCATTGTAAATATAAACTTTGCCTGTCCCTTTGCAGGCAGACAAGCGAGCCCATCACAATGCGCTTGAGCGCAAACGCAGGGACCACATTAAAGACAGCTTTCACGGTTTACGAGATTCCGTGCCTGCTTTACAAGGGGAGAAGGTGAGAGGAAAATATATGCATTTTCTACATTCTATAACTCTACCAGCAAAGATATTGAATCTTTTTTAAGGTAAGACTTATGTCAGCTGTCTATCTTGGGGCGCAGCAACCTTGTTCACATAAAGAGCCACGTTTAGATTTTCTTGTCAGTGTGACCATCCATCCATCCATCTACATTAATGCTTGCTTGATATTGGCATAAGCCTGAGCTGCATGTCCTTATGAGGGAAGAAAACAAGCCAAAAAGTGTATTAAGTTGGTCACATGCAAAGCACCTTTGTAACACATGAGAGAGCTGTAGGTTGTCATCTTGCACTGCTGTGCTTTCGGACTGTTTTCACAGCTCTGCAAATGTGGTCGCCCACATTGGTAAAGTCTGCAGCTGATCAGCTGCATTTCCAAGTTCATTATATTCATACAACTTATCAGACCTTATTACAGTTTGTAAAAAAAATCATAATCAAAATTATTTTGGTCAAAAAAAAAACAAATCCTGATTATTATAGATATAGATAAATTTGACAAATGTGTCATAAATTGTGTCATTCAGAACACAAGGCAAAATAGGATTTTACTTGCAAATTGTAATGTACAAAGTAATTGTTTTTCTCGATTACATCGTTTTTGTGATCGCTTATCAAAATTCGATTCGACAGCTCTAGTTTGTACCCATCGACGTCTAATGCTGTTTTAAAAGATGGCTTTCCCAAGCAAAGCCATCCATGTGTCAGACATGTCCAAATGATGCGATTTGAGATTGTCCATTTTAGGTCCTCATTGTACTTTTACAGACTGGAAGGCGACAGCTCTATACTCTTTTAGCATCTTAGTCTACCTAACCAAGAGAGATATGTTTGTATTTACAGTCCATTTCATCAGTCATTTCATCATTCAATTAAATCCAAGTGCAGCAGCCACTGGTATTCAGTATGCATGTGTGATGGTACTCCAACATGAAGAAAATTTGTGTTTTTGTGCTAGGTCATTCTACATTTTTTTTTCTTCAATGTTCTAAATGTGCTTAAGGTTGCTGACCTTTAGAACAGTCTTGTTATTTTACTCTTATTTTGTATTCCAGATTAAAAAACTAATTGCAACATACATGTATAACACTGTGATCACTGCATAACTGTTTTGGCACAATTAATGTTGTTCTGCCTGAACAAACAGACACTGCAGCTTTTTTCCCACGGCTCTCTGAAATTTGTGCTGACAGAGTTCTGTCAAACAGGCTTCCCGAGCACAGATTCTAGACAAAGCCACCGAGTACATCCAGTACATGAGGCGAAAAAACCATACCCACCAGCAAGACATTGATGACTTAAAGAAGCAGAATGCACTGTTGGAGCAGCAGGGTAAGTGAAAGACTTGCACGTTTTTGTTCTTCTTCTTTTTACGATGAAGTGTGATGTAGTCTTTTAGTTGCAATATGCGATATATGATGAGATCTCCTGCAGTCTTTGTCTCTCTGTCTGTGGGTACTGCAGTTCGTGCACTGGAGAAGGCGAAGGGGAACACTCAGCTCCAGACAAACTACTCTTCTGACAGCAGCTTGTACACAAACCGCAAAGGCAGTGCGGTGTCCGCCTTTGACGGCGGGTCCGACTCCAGCTCTGAATCGGAGCCGGACGAGCCGCCCAACAGAAAGAAGTTGCGCGTGGAGCCCAGCTAGACTCGGGTCGCCCCCCTCTCCCCGGTTCTCCAAACAGACTTTTTGCCCACCAGCCCCAACTCCTCTCACCTGTCCACACTCAGTCCTGCATTCTAACGCCAGTCCAGAAGACAAGGAGGAGACTGTGTGAGAGAGGTGCTATTATGTATAAAACGCTTCTACCTTCCTTTTTTCTCCTGGTAAGCATCCTGTCACTCCGTTCGTGGCCCAGCAACAACTTTTTAAGACCCCCAAAGTGAGGCAGCTCTGCAGTTTTGAAGGACTCTATGCTTATTTTTTTTTTTTAAACCTCATGATAACCATTCATAATCAAATGTGGAGACAAGGTATGACGCTTTAGTAAAGCTACACAAAAGATATAGATTTTTCTTTTTCTTCACTCATGGTTGTTTTGGACAACCTCTCTGCAATCTGTTGGGGTTGTGAGACTTTTTCGACCTTTGACAAAATGGTAATTAGGGATAGTTTACCTTTTTAATATTCATACTTTTCCAGAAAAGAATGTGAAGTTGCTTTTGAAAAGAAAATGTCTGTTATGCAAGATGCAACCCTCCTTATTCAGTGTAGGTGGCTGAAGTTTTTGTCTTTGAAAATGTTTGTATAATCAAATGAATCCCTCTATTTATAGTGACTCGCCGAAATTGATTTCCTACCCCCATGTCTGGTCTCCCTTATGTTTGGCTAGAGATTTTCCAGAGAGCACAGGAGGATGAACAAGTTGACCTACTGTTTTAGTGGATTTTCCACAGGCTCAACTATTTATTTTCCTCTATTTTTATTATCAGATAAAATGTAGGTATACAAAAAAAATCCCCTAATGGATACTGAATGTTAGGCAATGCAGTTAAAGGGCGGTGACCTTTTATTTTTGTTAATGAAAGTCCATTTCAGTGTGTAGTAAATAACACTGTATACTCTTTAATGGTGTCAGTTCTGCAAAGAAAAGCCTTCCCTTGAAATATTTGCCTGTGCTGGGAACATTTGTCTTTCTTTCTTTCTTTTCTTTTTGCAGAGGTAAATTAGTGTGTATGTAATCAATATTTGTTTGTTCCATTCCATGGAAATTACAGGTATGTTGTACATACTGCCAACGGTTGTCTTGCAAGTTAAGGCAAACCTTTATTATGAGACTATAAATAAAACTATTTTATCCTTTTGGGATGTATTTGTGACTCAACATGTTTTTAATAACATCTTATGATAGCTTTTGTACATTAAGATTCCTAAATGACTACTTTATTTACGTGTTTGGGGTTGGAGGGAAACAGCTGAGGGAACTCATTTCCAATACCAGTTAATGAAATAATCTGATGTTTGATTACATTTTAGAAACTGCTAATAGAATCAAAGCAATCAAGAGTGATAATTTAGTGAACTATTGTAGGATATTGCATTTTTTTAGATTTATATATTTGAATTGTGGTGGCAGGGTTACAAAGACAATTCTGATTTCTCACTCAGGAGACGGGTGCAGGTACTAATGCTACTATTGAGGACAATGACGTCATATCCTCCAATGGGGCATTGCATTAAATCAAGAATAGTCAGGGACTTTGTTGATTATTTTTAAAGCCTGATTCTGCAGTTATAGTCTACACATTTTAAGATATTTTTTTAATTCAAATATAAGATTAAATAAAAAAATTGTCATGAATTAAGGATTTAATATTCTCCACTAACATTACGTTTGGTGTCAGAATGTTCTGACACCAGGTAGGCTACCTGACAGAGAACGTGTAAAATCATGTCTTCCTCTGATGTAGAAGTAGCTAGCCTAGCCTCTCTAAGTCAGTATTAGGCAACAGTGGAGTTGCATATTAAGGTGTTTGGGGGGTCCTTCTTTAAGTCATTTAGGGTTACAATTTGGTTTTGGAGAATACTACAACCAGCAATTCCACGGCCCCTTCCAAACAGGCACATTTTCAACGGGCACTGTAGGCCTACTAGTTTGTTAAAAAAAAAAAAAAATGATTTTGGGATCAGCCCAGTGTGATTGTCCAAGTTCACGCTCCCACAGCAAGAAGCAGCCTCTTCAAGGATGCAGGTTGTATGCTGCCTTCTGGGACAGTAGGTAATGTTTTAGAACACAGCAGCCTGTCGCACCAGCTGGCACCAGCTTGTGTAAATTCTCTTAAATTAGGGTGTAATGTCCCAGCGATACGTTGAAATTACGGGAAGTTCAAATGTATTTTTTTACGCAGTGAAAAGAGTACTAAGGCCAGAACAAAACATAAAGCAAAGGTGATGCATTTATCCCATTGTGTTTAAATACACGCTAAACTCTAACCGAAACACAAAATTCCCTGCTATATTTCTAGGAATATTTCTAGGAAAAAAACTGATCAAACAACCCGCTTTGTAAAATAGTGCGAATTGTTGCGAGTTCTTCTAAATGACTAATTTACAAATCCCGAGTATAGAAGTACGATTGTCCGAGGGACCCTGGAGGCAGCACACTGCAGTGAGCCAAAGCTACATGGAAGAGTCATGTTTTCTTCTACATTTTAGGTTTTTGGTCATGGCTAAACAGTACGACTTTTTGTTCAGGTTGCTCATGCTCGGAGACTCGGGGGTTGGGAAGACGTGCGTGTTGCGAAGGTTCACAGAAAGTGAATTTGATCCTTCACATATTTCCACCATCGGTAAGCCATCCAACAAGTTTTCAGTGACGCCTGTTTCCAAACTCCCATGGCTTCATGTTAGCTGCAGATTGAACCGGATAAACATCGGTGGATACCTTTTTACAGAATGAATGTCGAGATGGCAACTTTTTAACTAAACTTTCTAAAACAGTTAGACCCTATAATTTTCAAAATGTGTAAGCTGGCCTACTTGGCTAGTAGGATTAAGTTAGTACAAAGTGCCTCAGGTCTTAACAGCCCTGAAACTGACTGAAAATGTCTTAAGAAAGCTACACAGATCCTAAAATATTACATTTTCTAACAAAGATATGTCCCTAAAGAAAGAAAGAAAGAAAGAAAGAAAGAAAGGGCCATACCTCTCATACATCCTTTAGTTAATAAAGGATGTAAGAGAGGTCTGAAAAAGCTGTTAACTGTCACAGTAACAATGGAAAGGAATGTCAACATCAAAGTGTTTTTATCCTGTTTATTATTCAGAAAATGGTACTTGTAGATTGATATGCACATTAGTGCTTCATATCACTGCTGCCTCTTTTCCTGACTGTTTGATAAACGAATGACTTGGAGGAAAATTGTGTGGCAGTTTTACACTAAGAGTAAAGCAAAGAAAAACGTTCATTGTAGGCTATATAGTTAGTTGGGACTGTAAGAGAAAGTGCTGTAGTGTAGAGTGAGTTCAGGTTAACAGGTTTGTGAACTGCAAGCCGGAGAGCTGATTTGAGGAGAGCTTTACATGGGATTAAAGCCAGTTATTTGAGAAAGTGCATGGTAAGTAAATTCTCATTGCATAAAGATCCCTGATGTCATAATTATTGGTTACATTGGACAGCTTCCCTCTTCCCTTTAATTATATTAAATAAACAAACACAAGGGAAGCAAGAATGTGACATTAATATGCAAGCTTGTGTCAGTGGTAAGGTGGTAAAAAGGCTTTGTGGTCCACAAGAATCCATGTTTTAAAGGTGAAACACACCATAAATGAACACACCGTAAAATAGTGATTTATTCTTTAGTATTGTATTAAATACATTTGAATTTCAACTAGTCTCTCCTCAAGCCAAATATTAGTCTCATCTTATCTCATCAACAGTGACTAAAGGAACACGATTACAATTTTTATATAATTTTACTGGGATGTAGATTAGAAGGCACATTTTCTGATTCACTAAAGCCTTAACGTTCAAATCAATCACATTTGAATATAATGTGTCAAACAGAAATTCTGCCAGCCAACGGAGTCTTTGACTATTTATGTATCCTTCATAGCGGAACTTGAAAAGGAATTACAAAAACGGGTGTATAGGGGCGGCTGTGGCTCATGTGGTAAGAGCTGTTGCTTACCAATCAATCGGAAGGTTGGTGGTTCGATCCCTTGCCCTTCAGTTCCATGTCAAAGTGTCCTTGGGCAAGGCACTGAACCCCGAATTGCTCTCAATGCTGCGCCATCTGTGTGTAAATGTGTGTGAATGTTTATCTGATAAACAGGAGCCACCTTGTATGGCAGGCTTGGCCACCAGTGTATGAATGTGTGTGATTGGTTCCTGTACTATGTGACAGTGCTTTGAGTAGTCGTTAAGACTAGAAAGGTGCTATATAAATACAGTCCATTTAGTATAGTGAAGCTGAAATGATTAGCCAACTAATTGATTAGTCCATTGACAGGAAATGAATCTGCACTGTCATGGCTCACATGGACACATGAATAGAACAGTGCTAATGTTATGAACATGCTTTTCCTATCAATTAACTGTATAATCAGGAAAATAATCAGATGAATCATTATTGAAAATAATATGCCAGTGGCCGGGTTGGCTCAGTGGGTAGAGCAGGCACACATATACTGAGAGACTTATGCCTCGACGCAGAGGTCCAGGGTTTGAGTCCGACCTGTGACGATTTCCTGCATGACTTCCCCCTCTCTCTCCCCTTTCTCACCTAGCTGTCCTATCAAATTAAAGGTGGAAAAGCCCAAAAAAATAATCTGAAAGAAAATAATATACCACATAGTATATTTAGCACTGTACTACAGTATATACATTTTAAACATCTAATATACACAGTATGTAGCATGAACAATGAAACTGAGTTTTCAGAGTGGGCTCGGCATACAAATTAAACTAAAATTGATTTAAGAAGATAAACAGGTTGGCAGCTGGTGCTATTCTGTCACATTTCTTAACTCTCTCGTTAAGAAGTTTCTTAACTCTACTGCTTTACCCAGCAGTAAAAACACACAGCTGCAGCTCACATCAGTTGCAACCCCCTTGTGGAGACACAGTGATTTAAAAGCTGACACTATGCAGTGCTTGAGATACTATTCATTAGGGATAATAGTGTCTCTGAGCAAGACTCATTAAGTGCTTACAAACACACAATAGCCCATGGAAAATAGCACAAAGCAGGATTTTTGCATCAATTTGTCACAGTTGCATAAGTGATTCCAGTTTGACCTTGTTAAGGTGTTTGCAGTAGCATCACAAATTGCTTCTGTTATGTGTTGTTGACTCTGCTTTTCTGTGGAATTAAATGTAATTTTCTTCTTTCTTTTTTTTTGTTGTTGGCAGGAGTAGATTTTAAAATGAAAACACTAGAACTAGATGGAATCAGGGTGCGAGTACAGATATGGTAAGTTATGTATGATTTAATTGCATTCTCAGTATGCTGACGTGCATATTGTGTGATCTTCTTCTGCTGGGTTTGGCCGTCTGTGCAGGGACACGGCAGGTCAGGAACGTTATCACACCATCACCAAACAGTACTACAGGCGTGCACAGGTGATCCCTCCATATGAACAACAAGTTACCTTCATGGGTTACTGTAGCATTCATTGTTTAATCCTTCTTCGTTGATTCTTGTCCAGGGTATCATCTTTGTATACGACATCACAAGCGAGTCATCCTTTCAGCACCTAGTGAAGTGGGCCAGTGATGTGGATGAAGTAAGGCGATAAGCACTCTCATTTCACTCCCTTGGCCTTCACACTGACCCAGTATTTGTACCAACTCTCAGTGCACTGCTGAGGCTTGCTGCACACCCAGTGGCTTAGTGTGAGTGACAAGATGATGAAGTCCCTTATCTCTTTGCTGTCTGTCTTGACTTTTGTTTTTTGTGTTGTTGTGTTTTGCAGTATGCCCAAGACAAGGTGCAAAGGATCTTGGTAGGAAACAAGTGTGATGAGGAGCTCAGGAGGCAGGTGACAAAGGACCAAGGAAACAAGGTTTGATTCAACCTTGTTTTATTAGTTTTTTTAAGTAGTCTTTTTTTTTTTTTTTTTACATGTAACTTACTTAATAACATAATATAACTTCATAAGTGATGTTTTAGATATACAAAAAGATCCTAAAGTACCCAGTAGTCATTGTTTCAAGTTTTTCTGCTTTACATTGAGTTATATAAGGTGACCAGGATTAAATGGTAAGCAGACATTCCTAAAGGATACACCGCTAAATCTAACAGCTTTGTTTATTAGTTTGGCAATTATTTCACAAACTATGGTACATAAATACTGTGTTAATAGAGCTTTCATGACCACTTACTTTGCTTACACAGAATGTGAGTTCTTCTTAAACATTTTTCCAAAGTGGACCCAGCACATCAGCTCATTTGTATGAATAATTCATTAAAAACAAATTGATAGGCCAGTTAATAACAACTTTCATCCAGTCTCCTAAATCCTGTGTTTGTTTACTTGCGGATAAAACTGACCATGGCTATTAAAATACCTTTTGTTGTACTTTATAACCGTATCCACCGGGACAATGCAGCTAGCAGAAACCTATGGGATGGAGTTCTTTGAGACCAGCGCCTTCAACAGCATGAACATCTGTGAGGTAGGAGTGCATCTCCAAAGAAACTGTGTGTCACATTAGAAATGTGACTTACATACTGCAGGGAACTTACCTGCTAAATTCTTATTTATTATCTTACATATTTATTTTTCACTTCCTCCTTCCTTTAGTCCTTCACTCGCGTGACAGAACTGGTGCTGCAGGCTCACAAGAGAGACATGGACAACTTGTTGGGATCCCTGGATGATTATCTGGAGAAGGCCGTTTTGGAAGAAGAGGAGAGTGAAGGCACCGACAACAACGCTCACAAGACCTGCATCTGTTAGAAAGAGGGCCATCACTGTACCATGGCTCATACTGTAGCTAAAGACATTTGTTCCCCACTGTGACTTGACCCAGCCCGCCTCCGCTTTCTTCATAGATACTGTGACCTGTTGGCCAGGTTTCACTTTTCATATGTCAGTGCAGTGGTAGATGCAGTTAGCAGCAGCAACTAGCAGAGGGCCCATTCTGTTGCATGATCACTGAACCCTGTAGCCAGTGAAGAGTATGCATACAGTGCATGAAGGTAGCTCCATTTGCTCCAGTAAAACTATCAATGCACACTCTCTTTACATGTTCCCTGGTAAAATGCACTATATACATCTACAAATAGGTGACCTGTGGATCCATATAAAAGAAATCAGTTTATTAAGTTGCAAAAGAGTATATTTGCTACGACAAGGCAGCCAGAGGACAGAGTTGAATTATTTACTTCTCGAAACTCAAACCAGGGCGGATTCTTTTACACAATGGGCTTATTTCGTCTAGGGAGACAGTGTTTTGCCATGTCCAATTACCTTTCTGAATGCAGTGCATGTTTGTTTACCATTCTGAATGTATATGTATTTGTATTATGAACGTGACTGGCATTGCCTACTGTATGTTATGCATTTAAGCAGTGCTACTGCTGCTTAGGGGTCTGCTGAGGTGCCACGGATATGTAATTTTAATGTTACGTATGAAACTCAAGGATGTTGCAAAAAATCTTGCTATGTGTAAGTTAATAAATTCCAATTGCCTATATTTAAAACAAATTAATTGGATATCTGAGCCTTGCTGAGTCACACAATTTTGGATTGAGAGTAAAGTTAGGTCCACGGGGAGTTAAGATGGGTTCATTTATTTTTCATCACCTGCTGCGTGTGCACGTTAAATCTTTGATGACTGAGAAAACTGATACATACAACTGCGAATACATCCCATAATACCATTTGACCATGTCATGACAGTAGCCTACATACTCAAGATACGACTCACATTTTAAAAGAATTCCAATGACGGCACCTTTTTAGGTTCAGGGAAATTCTAAATGTCAACCCTTTTCTAAGCTTATCCAAAATAGGATAGCACATTGTAAATCACGCAAAACCTACTTCATGTAGGCCTACTTGTGTTGTGTGGTGTCACAATCAGTTACATCAATCTGCTCCATCTGAAACTTGTAAAAGAGCGTTGTATGTCAGGAGAGGATCAGTTTCTTGCAGAGCCATTTGACACCCACGAAAGGCAGCGAGTCAGGTGACCAAGCGGTTGGATGCAGTCACACGTTGGGATCCCGTCTGCCTCCAGTGAGGAATCACAGGAGTCGAGATGACGTTCATCGCCAAGACCTTCTACGACCTGAGAGCCACCACGCTGGAAGGAGACTCGGTGGATTTCAACGTGTTTCGGGGCCGGGTGGTCCTGATAGAGAATGTGGCCTCGCTCTGAGGCACCACCACCCGGGACTTCAGTGAGCTCAACCAGCTTCAGAGCAAGTACCCTCATCGGCTGGTGGTCCTGGGTTTTCCCTGTAACCAGTTCGGCTATCAGGTGAGTTGAGCAGCATGGTTTCCTCAGGCAATTTGTTATGACTCTGCAATATCTGCTCTTGATATAAGCCTAAAATCTCATACATGTATACAGATGATGGTTTTGTTTAGTCATGCGAAATATAGCAGTTCACCTGTTTATACAAACCTTCACCCAATTAAGGGCTTCCTCTGGATAGACGATAAAAACATGTTTTCCATAGTTGGAGCTACACCTGAATTCCAGATATTTAAAGCCAATTTCATCTTTCTGACTATATCATATATAAATATATATTTACGTTTGGAAATGAACCATGTTTGCTTTACCCAGTGAGAATGTCGGCCATTATATTTATAAAATAGTTCAAAAGAACAGCATGATCGCATAGTGTGAAAACAGTAGCTGGTACTTCAGCTTTGATACTAGGCTATTAGATTTTAAGTATCTGCTGACACTCTTATAGCGGGGGGGTTGTTTGCTACAGTGTAATCAGCTTGATTCATGATATCATTTTCACAATATGAAACTGTTTCGCAGGAGAACTGCAACAATGGTGAGATCTTGAGTTCCCTGCAGCATGTGCGTCCAGGCAGCGGCTTTCAGCCCAGCTTTACCATCTTTGAGAAGTGTGTTGTCAACGGGACAAACACACATCCAGTCTTTGCCTATCTTAAAGACAAGCTCCCCTATCCCGATGATGACCCCACCTCCCTCATGCAGGACCCCAAATTTCTGGTTTGGAGTCCCATCAGCAGGACGGACATCTCTTGGAACTTTGAGAAATTCCTCATCGGGCCAGAGGGAGAGCCCTTTAAAAGATACAGCAAAATGTTTCCCACCATTGACATAGAGCCTGACATTCAAAGACTGTTGAGATTAACCAAGACCTAAGAATAGCCTCCACCTCTTAATGACTTCTCATCCATCACAGTCAAAGCTAATATGCTGTGCTCCACACTTTTAAGCCTTATTAAATGAGGGTGGTATTCTTAAAAGCTAAGGGAATATTATCTGAGGCCTTATAAGTGCTTAAGAGTAGTGGAGGAATCAATTCAATCTATGTAAAAATTAATTTTACAGTACAAATGTGGGTATACTTCATAGAAATGATCACTTCTAAAGCCAGGTATTTTCTTATGCATGTCCTTTTGTTTCTTGTCCTGTGCTAGCCTGGCCAGCAGATGGTACTGCAGATTTGATCATACAAAAAGATAACTTGTGTTCATGCTTTTATGAATTAACATTCATCACACACACACACACACTCACAACATGTTTGCACTGGAATAAAACACTAAATATTCTCTCTCACTGATGCATCTTCTTTTAATTGGACCAGTGAGGCACTTGCTATAAAGATGTGTGCCTCTGATAAAAAAGAAAAGGTTGACAAAAATAGATGTCATTTCTGAAACAGGGTAGGCATACTAATGATGCTTAAAATATAGTGGGGAGGATGTGGAATTAGGATACATGTTGTCATTGCACATTAAAACGCTCACAGGCCATTCCTCTGCATTATGCATCCTCTAGCCTGCTGATTCGTTCTTTATTTGTTGAGATCTCTTTCCACCAATTCACAGGATCTAAATTTCCAACTAAGACATGCTGACACCATGGCTGATACCAGTAGCCTACAGCTGCAGGAATGATTTACTACTGCAGTGGCATTTAAAGACAAGTCCTAATTCGTGCATATAGGAGAGCATCGCACTGCCACTGTCTAATGTTCTAATGTTTAATTTCCTATGCACAGTGCGCATTGTTTGCAAGGTCTGCAGATTAGCAGTGGGTTTTCTGCACATCCGCTCACATCGACATCGGCTGATGATGTCAGAGCTACAGGCTGCACAGGCCGGGCAGTGCCCTAATGTCTTTGGCAGGTTGCTGCGGGGACAACAGCGAAACACTCAGTCACCAGACACTGTTGTATTTCCGTTTGTAGACAGCCTGTATCACTGTCTTTGCATATCACATTTAAATATTGGTGGTGTTGTAAAGAACATTTGATTAATGTATTTCCCACAGGCTTGCTGGCAGGCGGTTGACAATCAGGTAAGCAATGTTGCCTATTAGAAGCAGCAAATATTGGAGGAAGAATACCAGGGACCTCTCCTCCGCCCTCTGCACCGCTGCACACAGTTTGCAGAAAAATACCACCAAAGATCGTTTATGTTGAAGTGATGTGAGAATCACTCAATGTATTTCTCACCAAATAATGAATAATTATAATAATAGAATACAACTCATCACATATAAATTTGTATCAAATGGCAAACAAATTCTAACTTCATCTCTTGAAAATACTTGCATAAATGTGCATGTGTATTGCTCCATTTGGCACTGTATGGCACTGTAAAAGTTCATCTTAAGACAGCTTTAGAAACTGCTTTGAATGTTCTCTCAATTCTTTCAACAAACATGACATGTTTTTAACAGGCGATTTGCAACAGTAAGCCTAGATCAAAGGTTGCTGGGTTAAATGGGTCTTGCACTGGAGATGTGTGTGACTACATTTCATTATTAGTAGAAATTTGACCAAACTTAAACATAGTAAAACATAAAAAGGTGTGTAACTGGACCTACAAAGAAAAGGATGTAAGTAAAGGTTTGGAGTAAAAAGAGTTTACATCCTATGTTTTTAACGCAGAGTGAGAGCTCTTCGTTTTCCCTCCCCTCCGTCTACCCACTACAGGTGAGCACTGTTGCCACGGAAACGTTTGCTTTCCCCACGAAGCTTTCTCGCGAGACTCCGGGAGAGAGAGAGATAGAGAGAGAGAGAGAGAGAGAGAGAGAGAGAGAGAGAGAGAGAGGGGAGGCTGCCTGAATGATCTCATCCTTCCAGCAGCTGCATAGCGCAGCGAGGCAAACCCGTAACTTTCTATCAAACTTCAAAGTTGCCTTTCTGAGGACGACACCGGGCATTTTCGGTTTAAACCGGAGCAAACACGTTTCCCGAGAAGGTAAGAAAGAGCGCTACGCAGTTTGTGTTTTGGACTTAAAGGACCTTGTTACGAGTTGAAACAAAAGGAGGAAAACCCGCTTCGTAGTGTGTGACATCCAAAAGCTTGAGTCAGAAAGGAGAAAAGGTGAGCCGGGGAACGTGATGCTAGTCATGTGCGGGGTGTTGTTCGTGGTACAAGGTGCCTAACGTTACACACAACATCTGTCGGCTGTCCGTGAACGACAAAGCACATCTTTGTGCTGTGTCAAGGTGCAGTGTGGAGCCAGTGCGCAGTCAGTGCCAGTGCTTTTTATTTTAACTAATGGGGTTGGTGGTAGACGAAATAGACTCGGTAAGAAACCTTTCTACCAGACTATCACTGAGGCTGTCAAAATATAGCCTATGTACCCGCGTCGTCGTTGTGTATGTCAAGGGCATTCTTAGCACTGCTTTGGGGAGACGATTTACAGGTGGCATCGTGCACACTACATATATCTCCTTGTGTAACTGTCACCACCCGGTAATCAGTATGGTGTACCCCGTGTTTCATGCAGGTGATCTCCTTGTGCCACATCTGGCCTGGGAGCTCTGATTTGTTTACAGCATTGCCTGGCTCATCATGTTGTTGAACAGATTAGGTCAAGATTGCATCGTGAATGTGGTTCATCTTAATCAATATAGCCTACCATGTTAAATTCTGTACCACAGGGTATCTACTAGTCATGGTCCGCCATGGCATTTTGATCAGATATAACCCAATCAGACCCACCTTTGCTAAATGTATGTATTCAGAATACACACAAAGCCAGCATTTTATGTCCACTGTGGGCATAGAGACTGTTTTGAATTAGATATAGAATACAGATCAGGGCTACATGATGGAATGGGGAAGATTTGGCAATGCGGGGGCAACAAGGCAAACAGAGGTTTGTTTAAATAGTAACAACCAGCAATGTGTGCCAACCTTTCAAAGTTCAATGCAGTATTGTGTCCAAAACCAGCATTTTTTTTACAAAATATCAGCTGTAACAAACCAGTCACAACTATGCAGGTAGGACCATAGACAGGTAGGACATGCAAAATCATTGGGCTCCCCTCGAACTGAATCACAGCGCAGGCTGCTCCAGTGGCTTGTTGGAGTTGGATAATTTTGCATGAGTCAGGTGCAAAAAAGGAAGCTTTGGAGTTTAGCTTTTGGCAAGGATCAAGGATTTTTAGCATTCTTGATAGGCTTAGCTGACCTGCGGTGGGCATGACTGATCATACACTGCACTGCAATTTTTACTAGTGAGTCTAATCTCAGCTTTGTCCCGTCGAAATTTTACCTATTATTCACACTGGAATGCTTCTTGCTTCTCTGATGGGATTTCTTATAGAGAATTCCTCTAATGCAAAGGCAGCAGCTTTATATCGCTGTTGAGGAAAGCATGCTCTGTTTTAATCTTTCACAGTGGGCCAACAACTCTGTGTTTTATGCTGCTGACAAAATTACCATTCAAGGATAAGCCATTACTGCGTGGGCCTTAAAACATGTCATTTAAGGAGACTAGTTTGCAGCCATAGTAGCAGAGGCTCATATGATATATTTTCATCTACATGTAAACTCTAAAAGTTCCTTCAGAAAAAAAGCCATTGCTTCTCACCTTTCTTATCAGCATAAATAGGCCTCCCCCTGGTTTATGACTGAAGGACAGTGTTTCTATTTTCACTTTTTGCGTCATACTTCTCACTCACAACCCTAACAATTGTTATTGTGCTTCATTTGTCGTAGAGTGTTTTTACTGTGCACAGAAGGATGCTTCCTGTTGCTAAGTTGAGCTCATGTTTCTATTGTCTCGTGTGCATTGGCTCGAAGGGAATAGCTCGAGCAAAGATAAAAGACAACTACAAGAGGAGCATTGTGCTGCTTTATAATTTGCCACTCTGGAATGCGTGGGCTGCAATTATGCTAAGTGGCCATCATGATGAAATGCTTAAATTAACTGTTTACATTTTATAATGAATAATGGCATTATTGTTATGATTAATTCTCAAGTTCAAAGTGCATTATTCTCAACTGGTTTAATGGTTTTAATGTATAAAGTAAGTTTTTGACCACACTTTTCACAGTAATGGACTGCTTCTTGGTTACATGCTGCTGTTAAGTCCGTGCCCCTGTCAGCTCTAGCTGCCTGTTACTGATGACAGACAAGACTACAAACTAAACAGACCTTCAGATATGGCCCTGGATGATCTGGTGCACCAATGTGGCCAATGTCAGCTCCAAGGCCAACTCCTTCATGTCTGTTTATTCTATGCCAGACACCAAAATGAGTAATGTATTCACGAGTTTTGACACAACCAGTCATAGTTTGAAATATATCACTTTTTTTTATTTTGTTGAAAAAAAAAAGGAAGTTCCTTTAGTTTTAACATGAGTGATATGTCTGGCTGGTATTAGTCAGCCTGTAGTCAGATGTCAAATGACTTGATGGTAATATGGCCTCCAGCATGTGATTGTCTTTTTCGCTGGTGACTGAGGGGGTTGATGAGTTTGATTGTAATGAGGTGTGACTACGGGTCTGCGTTTTCCTGCTTGCTAAACTGTTGGAATGCTCTGTCTTTGTCTGGATCGGACGGTCCACTGTATACCAGCCAATGGAGGAAAGCAGAGGGCTTGGAAGCTACAATAGTGATGATGTAATCCCTTTTCAGCAAACTGTCACAGAGTAAATGCGTGCAGACAAAGGAACATTCCCCTCCTTTTCACCCCACCTGCCCCAAAGTTTGGGGAATTTTTCGGCCACTGTAAATATCTATGCGGGAGATTCTGTAGTGGTCACCTCCACTGAGCGAGTTTAGTAGTGGGGGACAGGTGCAAAGTGTTGCTATTGACTCTGATCTGGACCTTAGTTGATTGAGTTGTGTCTCCATTTGGTGGTCCGTTACAATACTTATACACTCATGAACTAAAGCAACCTTTCCCTGACTGGGTTCTGTCATGCTGCTTCCAACTCTCAACTCTCAGCCCCAAACCAAAACCCACAGTCATGCAGAGATCAGACACTGTGTAATTCCCCTTTTCTGCTCCCATCAAACCTCATACGTGCTGAAAATAGCACGACATGGCCTAGAGATTAGAGAAAAAATGAAAACTTTGACAAACGACCACTTAAGAATAACTTAAAGTGAGACAAGGTGAAAAAAACAAACAACTTTCCATAATGAAATCTGGAATTCTGACAATGAAGAAGATAATGTGCTGCCGCAGGCTACCCTGCTGCCACACAGCGATGACATGCTCAGTATTGTCTCGACATGTCTGCTAGTTGCTACACTGTCTCTGTGCTTGGCTTGCACACTCTCCCCTGGAACAGATTACAGAACTCAGCCTCTGAGAAGAATCAAAACACCAAGCAGAGTTACAGGCCCATGCCCCATGCAGAGCCAATGTGGGCAGCGGTGGAAAATAATTCCACATACAAAAACCGCAGAGTTTTTTTTGCTGTCGTCCCTCCTGTGGACAGAAATCTGAGAAGCAGGCAGGAATGCATGAGGGCTTGGTCATGGCTGAGGCTCAAAACAGATCTCAATCCATAGGCAGGTCTGTTCAGCTTGTCCTCATTCCTGTACATGCTTACAACTGTTGTTGTTTCTTTCAGGAGCCACTTTTACCATGTGATTTGTAGTAAAAACAGGAATGCTGGCACAACAATTCAACATGGGAGGTTTTCTCCTGAAAAACACTACTCTCTGAAGTTGAACTCTGCCTGAGCTGTTTCAAGTTCCCTAATACAGTCAGAGCATTCTTTCTGTAGTTTGTGTTGTGCTTTGTTTCCTGTACTGAAACTCAGAAAATCCCTCCTCATATTGCTCCAAAATTCCACATCCTTTGCTCTGGAACCATGGAATCCATTTCCACCCTGTGAGTTCCTGCTTTGCTCTTAGTAAAGCCGAGAGGGAAGAATGAGACCACTGTGAAGGCGGCCTTTGGTAGATTTAGAGGACTTTTTAAACAAATAGAAGTTTCAGGTGAACTGAGTGAAGTAAGAAGACAGAAATGTCCCACTGTCGCTATTCATGCAGAATGTCCATGCAGTTCTGTGTTATTATCTCAGCCTTTAACAAAAAAACATATACTCAATATTGATGTTGAAATAATTAGTCTACGGTGTATAACAGAACACTGTCTGATGAATAAGGCCTAGTCTTTTTTTCCATATTTCTCCAGGTGCAAAAGGCAGATAGGGCTGGCTAATAACAAACATGGCTACTTTCCCAGCCTTTCCCCTCTCGCTGCCTGTTTCCTGTATGTTTCATTGATGTATTCCTGGATACCCGGTCTACAGCTTTTCTACACAAGAAACACATTTGAAACTGGAAGCTGTCTTGTAAATATGAAGATGGACATGTTTGTATAATACTTGCATGTAGAAGCTCTTGAAGTTGAATATTGATATGAGAATGCTTTTGCTTAGTTCGATATATATATATAGTCGTCAAAACAATATAAAAATGTGTATATCATATATATTTTGCCATATCGTTTCTATTGCAATGTCGGAAAAAACAGCAGCCGAACTGCGTTCCGGCAATGTTTACGTCATTTGGACGCTTTACGTTCTGATCCTTGCATTAAGGTTCTTAATAAAATGAGAAGACTAATGAGCCAAGACTAAGACAGTAGAATTACTGGGACAACCGTCTGATGTTGTCTGATTAATAAAGCAGATGTTAATTTGCTTGCCTTGTGCTGTCATGTATTTTAAAATCGTGATTTCTTTTTTGGGTGTTTATGAAAACAAAAGTATTGAAAACACTGCACCCTGGGCTGCTGTTTAAAATGAGATGTGGCTTGCATGGAACTGTTTGTTTTCACTGTTTGTGAGAGTGTGCCAGTAGGTGCAGTGCAGTGCAGGCCAGCAGCAGAACGCTGTACAGGTTTGCACTGTGGTTTTCTGGCACAGACTGATTTAGCAGGGCACCACTATTATGCAACACTAGCTGACTTATCGCAGTCCAAATGACTCTCTATGAATTGATTAACTCTGCGGCCTGACTGTTTATAATTGGACTGGAAGTGCACTGGGCTATGCACTGGACCAGTGCCAAAATCAATGACTGAAAATGGTTTACGTGTATAACTTTGCTAAGCTGTTGTTGTGGATTTTGTGTCCTGATCACGCCTTTCCATGTCCTGAACTGTACATTTAGAAACTATTTGCCATTTCTGACAAATAATTCTGATTACTGAGGCACACCTGAGCTTTCCACTGAGTCCTCAGTTGGGGAATTAGGCTGCCCTCTGAGCTGTAGGGGACAACACAGTCAGCCAGGCAGACATGGCAGAAAATCCCCCTGAGGTTTTCTGCGAGGATAATAAGCCCTTACATTGTTCCCCCCCCCCCTTCTTCACTGCGCTGGTCCTGATGTCACCTCGAACTGAAGCTTTCCCCCTGTCCCCAGCACTGCAGCCCATGTTGTTACCTTGTTAAATCGCTTACCTGGTGAGATCCTATTCTTATGTTTCTGCCTTCATCCTTGCAAACCGAAACAGTTAATTTCACAATTGTAGATTACATCTTCTGCACCAGGCACACAATTAATGTCTGGTGGCAGCACAGCAGCTATTTGGCCAATGTGAGGGGATATTAATCAAGCTTTCACCTTGACTCTGGCCTTCCACAATGGCTTGCTGTGTTCTCCTTTTGAATGCCGCTGCACTGTCAGATATTAGTCTGTGGGGAAGCCTTAATACAGTTGAAATTCATTCCATTATGGCTGCCCCAATTCATCTCTGCAATCAAATTAGCTGATGTGTTTTACCCTAGTTGCTGTAGAGGTGTATTTGTGACCAAGCAGCTGTTGATTGATTGATAAATCAGTTTGACCGATGAAAACGAACTCCAGAGGATGTGTAGAGTATCTTATGATAGATCTGATTGCATTGTCTGGCGGTGCTTTTTAAGGCTGTGGTCAATGCTGCTGCTGCTACTGCTGCAGTGAAGCTCGTGTTTCTAATGTTTGCTCAGCAGGGTCCTGACCCTTCCCAAACCTGCCTAATCAAACAATCACAACTGCTCTTCTTCTATAACAACACCTTGCCACAACCTGTCCAGACAGCCCTGTCAAAATAATGAACAAACCAACATGTCATTCCCAAACTATTCCATTTTTAAAATGCCATTTCAGCAATACAGAGTTCCTATTGTGGGTTTCAAGTTCCCTGTGAGCTTTCTATTTCTTTGTTACTGACCGTGTTTTCATTATTTTCTCTTGCCAGCCTGTTATCTGATCTGAGCATTCAGTGAACGTGTCTGTGTTTTAAGCAACAGATACTGTACAAGGTTGGTGTTGCATGGGCACATAAGATTCTCTCTTCAAATACTTGATTATTTCTGAGATTGTAATCAATTAAAATGTACTTTGCTTTATTGTGGTAAGGGTGGTCTAATCAGAATTCTGTCTTTGTAGTCCTCTGTGACTTAGCGTTGCTACCTGTGTAATCAGGCAGAGGATGTGAGAGGACAGAGCCGTGGATGACTTCCAAACATCACAGGCATCTGTCATATTGACACCTCTGCTGTGAGAATCTGTCAGGCCACTGTCGACTGACCTTGCTGCTCATACGCAGTTGTACATGAAGACCTAAGTGCTCTCACCCTGGCCCTGTCCTCATCCCACACCCACACTACATACTTAGACTCATAAATACAATCTCATTCACTTTTGGCAGTTTGAAATACAGTAATAAAGTCCTATCCTAGGCAAATCCTACGCAATCGGGAAGCCAAGAAGACTAATAAATAGGGCTGTCAATCGATTACAATATTTAATCGTTATTAATCGCATGATTGTCCATAGTTAACTCGCAATTAATCGCACATTTTTTTATCTCTTTTAAATGTACTTTAAAAGGGATATTTCTTTTCAAGTTTGTAATGCTCTTATCAACGTGGGAGCGGAGAAATATGACTAAACTTTAACTAAACATCCCATTTTCTTAAGCAGCTCAACACAGAACAGTGGACCTTGTGCATTTGGGCTATCGCTGTTGAAAGTTTGTTGCTTGTAGAGTTGTCCAGGCGTCTCCATTGCAAACAATCCAGCATGGCCTGCCTTTGGCCGTATGTTTGGCCAGCAAGTGGTTTTTGAGACTCTACGTACTCCGGGGGTAACTCAGTTCACATCGACAGTATGCAAATAACTTTAGTCTTGATGAGAGAACCATCTCAAAGGGCTTTGAAACTGAATTATCTAGCTATTCAAAAGACCCTTTTTTTTATCCATTTCTGCTCAAGGAGGGTTGTTTCTGCTAGCCATCCACCACTGCAGCATCGCTTCCTGATTTCCCAAACTACAGAGCGGCCCAGGGCCCAAATCACAGAACGTTCATGCGCTAATCGCCATCAAAATAAATGAGTGCCGTTAAAAGGAATTTGAGTCAACTCGTTATTAATGCATTCATTTTGACAGCCCTAATAAAAACATGACTAGGTATTTTGACCCAGTCGAGCAACCAACATTATCATCCTCTGAGCACATGTATGCTTGTTGTCTCTACGCATTAGGATTGTCAGGAATATTGACTGCCTCCATTCCCCCCCATTGTTTGTAGTAGCCATGGGCCACAGGAATAAATGGCTGTATTGGCCTGAGCCCAGCGTGTGCGTGTCCACTGGATTCCCCTAGACTTGAGCAGCCAGCGGTGCATGCAACATCACATTTCCGGGCACCAACATTTTGCACAATCAAAATACCATGATCTAATCGACATTTTGATTGACCCACTCAATGTATCCCTGTTCACACGTTCCTACAGCTCCACATCTCTGCTGCCGCAGGTGGTGATGTGACATCGATCCAGTGGAGCAGTCATAATGATTCTGAACCTGCTAGATAGTACTGTCATTAGATGTGTGAGCAGCACTGCAGGCTTACTCTTGATATGTTTTGCTCGTGAGTGCCTGTGATCAGAGAATGAAGTAATAGCAGGCTTGGGAAGTGTTTGACGAGCCCCCTGGCTGAGCCCCCTTCCCCGTCTCCTGGCACGTGGAGAGGCTGAATTATAGACGGCAAATGCAAAGTATTCACTCAGCCCTTCTCCCTGCATCAACACTGTTAATTATACTGCTGCTATTCCAGCATCCCTTTTATTTTAATCCACAACTGATGGAAATTGCTTCATCCCAACACACACACTTGAGCACACATTCAGAGGCGTGTGCCAGCCCCACGCTGAGCTGGGAGTATTTGTTTTGTAACACATAGGTTCTCTGCTTTTCAGATATTAGGAGGGGCATATTAACCTTTTGTTGGGCAAATAGAGAAAACACAGTACATCTATAAACACCTCTCCGCCCCAGCCCACACTGCCCTGTTTAACAAGGCACCCTGCTGGGAAATGCTCCCATTGTATTGGGTTTAATCCAAGTGGCCTGCTTGCTCAGTTCAGCAATGCAACATTTTGTCAAACACACATAATAACTGAATTTGTACTACAATGTAACAAGTGGAAATATTCCAATATAATAGCATTCTAGCAATTAACATGTACACTTGTTAAAATCAAATGCATGACTTCCAAGTCACCTTACAGCCTCTTATAGGAGCTGTCAGTAGAAACAGTAGGTGAAGGAGACTTTTTTTTTTTAAGAGCTTTGGGTTAGTGTTGAAATCCAAAGCTCACACTGAAACATTCCCATATAAATCACAGATCTTTTTCACCTGGAGGAAGTGGTGTGCTATTTGGCAGAGTGCCTGTGTGGGAACAGTTGCCAGTACGTTTCCTGCGCGGGGCAGGAATTGAGGTGGAGTTGTCATATTACATTTCTGAAGATGTTTTTTAAAGCTCCTATGTTGGTTATCATATCTGATATTAAAGTATGTTTTGTCTTTTCAGTGAACCTCAGCAGGCAGGTTTTCCTGATGTGTTGAAACCCTGGGTGGCCGAGGCCACTGATTATTCTGTATTCAGTAACACAGTAGCAAGCCAAATTCAGATTAATATATCACCTGAGATGAACATAAACAAAAGCTAAAAATAGCTTGTGGGAAGTTTATTTGTATTTAATCCACAACGCTCTGCCCCTTGATAATAATATGTGTACCTTGGCAGCAGCTTTTTCTTTTTTCAATAAAGCAGCAAATTGATAGTATAAATAATATGTTTGTGCAAATAATTACTTAAAATATAATGTGAGGGGGCTTTCCAGGTTTTGGATGGTTATACACAGTAGCAATAGCCAAATGCCAATGATTACAATGTGAGTGTGCGCATCAAGCACCTGCAGTTGAGAGTCTTGTCGGAGTGGCAGTTGACAGGGTGAAATTTGGGCTTTACTTATCAGCTTTTCACACAATGCCAACACTCACAGAAAGGTCTACTACAATCATCTTCATGGTGCTCCATCAGTCTAGTGCCACTTAAGCCTATAGTGTGTAGTTTCTGTCGCCCCCATGAGGAATTCTAAGTAATGACAACAACACTGTGGGTGTGTCCACATCAGGGGCGGAGCCAGACGTTGTAAACCTTCAGGGCTCAGCCCAAACCTAGGGAGGTCCGGTTCAGGTTAAACGCTTCAGATGTAAAGTTATTCGCTGTCAAGTGACGTCAAAATGAATGCTAGTCAGTGGAATGCTAACGGGAGGTGATACCTTTGTAGCATCAAAATGGCGCCATAGGAGGTTCGAGTTCTGAAGTGAAGCTTACCCCCTTGGATAATAGAATGCCTAAAAAATCTGTACATCATATGGGAAAAAACATGATAGTTGCCAAGGAAAAGAATCATCCTGTGGAGCCTACATCCTATTTAGTATTTGATTATTCTCCAACTGTCTCCATTATTCTGAAACCACAATAAAACAAATGTTGAGGATTACTCATTTTCACTTCTGCCACCTTAAAAAGAGGCAAAACTTGTTTGATGTTACTATTTTTAAGTTACATAACATAGGGTATGAATTTGGCGTAAACAGCATTACTAATCTTGAAACCTATTTTTAATAGAGTTCACAGAATGAATGACAATATTTCCCCAGTAATAGAACTTTTTCTCCATTAATTTGCCGGTCCAGTCTGAGAGACTGAGGGGAAATGACACAAAGTGGAAGTTATAATTTAAAAACCTAAAAGATTCGGGGCTTTCGAGAAAACATTCGGGGCTGGAGCCCCAGAAGCCACCCCCTTGCTCCGCCCATAGTCCACATGATACAAGCCTTCCGTGATCGCGCATGCGCCCCCACCCCAACCCCCTACTCCATGCAGTTGCTAGTATGCAAGGAGGACACGGAGGATTAAAAAAACAGGATGGACTCTTCAGAAGAGGTAATTATCTTCACTAGAGCTTCTGCACGGGAAAGTCACCGGAAGGACAACACAATCTTCTGAATATAGCCATACTGAGGAACACAGAGAGAGTTGTGTGGAGCTGGTAGTCTTAATTAGCTTTGTAGCAACTCATTTGGCAATGGCTTGAATGTAACGGACGTTCGTTAATATCAAAGTTACGCACTAAAGCTTTAAACACACAAAACCCACATTGCTGACCAATGGCCCACCTGCTAATAATCAACAGGTGTTTAACACATATATCCTGTGTCTGTAACAACTTTTTGACACACACACACACACACACACACACACACACACACACACACACACACACACACACACACACACACACTTACTACCACTACACACTACTACTTTACTACTAAACTCTAGAAGAACCAGAATATATTAAAATATATATTATTTGTTAAAGGTCACATATTATGCTTTTCCGTGTTTTCTGTCATATCTACAATGTTATAATGTTGGATTTTCATGTTAACTTCAAATAATGAGATAAACGATTTCAACAGTTTATCTGCGATTATTGACGGTAGACAGTGCTGCTTCGTTCCACTACACTCTAACGTTAGCATACTGCTAACTATTAAGTAGCTACATGCTAACGCGACATAGCTGTAATCTTGGCCAATGCTGGCAGTTCATTAAATGTGGGTACGGAAAAGTTTACAATAGAGAAAAGATATGGCAGACAGTGCTGATACAGGGATGTCACTTTGTAGCATATGATTTATTTCTTCATCGCCTTACGATTTCAGACTGATCTCATGAAGTGGCGTATGTATGACAAGCCAATTCGTATGCCATTTTTGGCGTGTTATCAAGACTCATGCTTGCTTTTTAGCGTGTTTATCAACGCCGTTTGGCCTCCATTGACGTACATTACCTTGTGATTGCGTGTGAATTTACGCCGTAACGAGTAGTATGAAAGGGCGAAAATCCGCGTAGGGAGGTTGCTCAGGGTGGACACAAACTCAACCGTCGCTTTCTCGCGTACAGACAACACGCCACTTGGCTTAAGAAAGTGGGCGTGTATGTTTTACGCAAAGTCATGATGTCATGTTGATGATTTAGAAGAACAAAGTTCATGGTTGAGAGGGCTACAAATCACGGTCTGTATCTACTGTCACTAGGCAACAAGAATATAATCCCTTACTGGCTTCCCACCTGCAACACTGCCTGCTGGGTTCAATTTGGCGTACAACCATGCCTGAAACACTGCTGTAGAGGTAAACTTGGCCACCATGTTTAATTGCGTGCTCTGTACATTTTATCGTTCATTCATATCAAGAGAGATTAGGGAGACAGATTGAGCAGATCCTTTTGTTCTGGGCAGCCCTGATGGCTACACAGAGACCATAACTTGCATTTCAAACGTGATTTCCAAGAAAATGTAATCATAGTTTGAGACAGGTATTGCAGAAATAGCATCTCTATGAGCTGGCAGGTGACAGGAAAGTGCTGTCTTTGATGTTTGCAGGAATGAAAAGCAGTTTGGATCGTCTGTTTGTTCTTGTTATCAAATCGTCTGGTTTGGGTTCTTGTACTTCCTGTAGAATTTGGTGTTTAATTTTCAGAGTTTTGCTTTGTCAGGCATGTGTGTGTGAGAGCCTTTGTCTCTGCGTGTACCTGTCCATGTGCATCAGGAACTCACTGTCTCTCTAATGGAGTCCTGGGGTTTGAGGCAGGCAGAGAGGGCAGGGTGAGGGAAAGTGCAGCCTAGAGCAGACTTCCACTTTTTTAAACCTCAGCTCCCAACTGCTGCAGCCGCCTCATTAGAATTTTTTACATTCCTCTTCAGGCAGCAGCACACTGCTTCCTCCCCCATTGCTCTTTATAATGCACAGCTTTTAAAAGCTGACAAGCTTAAATCTGAACCTCCTCAATAAAGACAAGTCATCTATAAAACCAAATATGAGGAACTAAACTAAACCAACTCTGGCTCAGTCTCTGGAGATTCATGTATTTAAGGACCATACAGTTTCTGTTGATGTACATGTACATCAACAGAAATACTTTTAAATCAATTGAATACAACTTGACAGGGCAGTTAATAGATTAGATAAGAAGTATTGTTCCTTCTTTACTCTGTACAAGCAGACCAGCTGTTAGCTGTGCAATTAGCTTTTTTTTATAGGTTTATGGCCCTCTAGGAGTTGGACAAAGGCTTTCATTGTCAAACTCCTGGCCCATCCAGATAAAGACATTGGAAATCGGACTGGGTTTACGGTTTCTAACTATAAACTATGTCAAGTGTTTCAAGTGTCTATTTATCCTGCTGTCTCTCCCACCTAAAATGTGATACCCTGGTGGAGTACTTTCTGAAGAAGAATGGAAGGATCGAGGACACCCTGCTGGAGATAATCTCCAGCAGGGTGTCCTCGGTCCTTCCTCTCAATGTGATATATCCTGGCGCTCCTCCAGAGCTGTCTTCTTGTGTAAGGCTGTGAGTGAAATTCACTTTGCCAGTGGTTAGCTATGCCCATTACTCACTGAACTGTGCTGCAGTGATAGCGAGGGGCCCAGATATGGGGCAGAGCAGCACCACATCACAAAACAATGGTGGTGATGAATGTCGATACACTGCCACCGGTTTTTGAAGTGCTCCAACTACACGCGGTGTTTGCATTGCATGTGTGGTCGGTTGAACAATTCGTCGGTTCAGTTGTCATTTTATTGTGGCTTTCCACTTCATCTTAGCTGGTATCTCATAGATCAAGTTCAGTATATCTTGGCTGCAAAGATA
The DNA here is from genome assembly GCF_010015445.1 of Perca fluviatilis. Classification (NCBI taxonomy): domain Eukaryota; kingdom Metazoa; phylum Chordata; class Actinopteri; order Perciformes; family Percidae; genus Perca; species Perca fluviatilis. The sequence goes on along the minus strand of NC_053131.1, from coordinate 21,729,261 downwards.
GAAGACTGCAGTTGTAAAGTGATGGCAGACTTAAAAGTGTTTTTTAACTGACTATCACTGTGACAGTCAGTGTTGCACTTCTCTCTAAGAATTTGCCCAAACATGCCCTACTTCTCCCCCGGCCCCCTCCCCCCACCCACACAGACGTTCATCACTTCCTCCACTGAAATTGGTGGAATTCCAGGATGTCGGCTCGCAGTTGGATGATGCTAGTATCGTTTGTTTGCCAGCGGGGTGTCAGGTTCTCGGGTTTGCTCAATCAGATGGTTTGTGCTTGGTTTTCAGCCAGATGCAGATGCAGATACAGTGGGGAGCAGACAGAAAAAGAGTTTAAAAAACCTTGTTCATCTGTTGTACCTATAGGCTGCTGTGGTTAGGCTACACTGGATGTGTAGAAACCTCAGTTAACCCCTCATTACTCAAAACTCCCTCCTTGACAGGAAAAATGTTGTGTAGGAGTCAGTGGATTTATTATTATTATTATTACGGCAGATTTTCACTTTTCAAGTTTAAATTCTCTGTGTGACTGGTGCACAACCTTGTGGGAAAGCTTGCTCAGAGTTGAACTGCAGTTGGGCTCCAGTCTGTAGCTTTCTTCAGGTTTTTCCCATAGTGCTTCCCCAAATCTCAGTCATCTGTCAGTTGGAATGTGTTGCGGCAGTGAGTCATACTCACATATTGTAACACAACACAGAAAACTTTCTGCTTTTTGTTGTAAGCCTTCTTGCTATTTTCTTGGCCAGGTGAGCCCTTCCTCTGCCTACCAGTCCATCACGAATGTATCTTTCTTTGATGCTTCCCTTGTTTCCAAATTCTAGTTCAGTGTTTGCTTCATCTCTATTTCTCCAGTTTCCCTTGCATCTCATTCATTTGGTTTTCCTGGCAGGCCTCCTATACACAGCCACAGTGAGGTTCCCGTGCCAGGCAATTTTCAAAGACTTCACTATGTTGGAATGGGGCCCCAGTCTTGCCCAGGACAGAGGGACCTTTGTGCCTGCTGCCCAACAGCCCAGTCAGCTCTTAGAGCAGGAGAAGATTAGGGGACAGGGTGAACCAATGGGCTAAATGGTAGGGTGCCTGTTTGAAAGCCAATGGTGTCAGCCAAACAGCCCCTTAGCCCCATTCAAGCACGCAGTAATTACAAGCTTGTAGGGCAATCCTTTGGCTTCTTTGTCTCAGCTTTGGAAACACTTGCCCAGTCCACAGGGGAACTTCATTCCCTCTCTGTTTGGAGACCAAGGACGAAGAGTCTTTCAACTCCAGCATGCTGTCCTTTCTCTCGGGGACACCAGCTAGCCAAGCCAGCTCAGCAACAGGGATCCCCCTCCAGGAGACTTTGAGAGTGTCTAGCACCCCACGCTGTGTCTTGATGATGACTCAGGTCTTTGCTTTAGTAGCTCTGATTTTTGTGAGTCAGATTTGAAAGACTCAGACCCTAGGTTTATATTTTGTGATTCATCACAGTACAGTTCTGCTGACAGGCTGCTGTCTGTCACCCACCTTTTAATTCCGTGTGTGTGGAAGGCCCACTATCTGAATCACCTGTAACACATACAGGCTGAGTTTTTATAGGGCCATGTTATTCAGATCAGAGCACAGCCCTCTGTGTCTAGACTCGACACTACAACCTTAACAACAAATTGTAGCACCTCAAAGGTGTGCCGTGACATCACCAGCCCGTAGTCTGCATCTGTACAACCACTTTGCTCATCTCTCAACGAGCCTGACGGACCAGCTGGGAGGTCAGAGCCCCAATTACAGGAAGTTAACCTCATTTAGTCAACAGGCTCAAGCTGTTTGGGCATGTCCTAGAGAGCTGTGAAAAAAAACATCTGTTTATTTCTGCACAGGGTGGATAGGAGATAGCAGGATGCGTTGGAAGGAGACTGCATTATTTTGTTGGGTTTCTGACTGTCTCTCGTTCTTTTAGCCTGTCTGTCAGTCACACAAACACAAGGCCCACTTCTTCTGTCTCTGTGCCACACTCCTTCCTTTTTATCTGACAAGAACATGAAGCCAGTCATCTCTGTCTGCGTGTCTGTTAGCAAGGAGATTAGCTGCCTGTTTTCTGGGACGTGTGTGTGTGTGTGTGTGTGTGTGTGTGTGTGTGTGTGTGTGTGTGTGTGTGTGTGTGTGTGTGTGTGTGTGTGTGTGTGTGTGTGTGTGTGTGTGTGTGTGTGTGCGTGCCTGTTTCGTGTGTGTTGCTTTTCTTCTTCGGTCTGTCCCTGTGGATGCTCTGCAGCATGAAGGAATAAGGCCCAACACTCTGGGACTGGACCTGCAGTTTAGCGTACATTCCCCGTCTATTTTCAGTCTTATTCATGTCAAAGAAAGTAGTTAGTAGGACATGAATGAGTTTTTTTATTTAATTATTATTATTCATTAATGAGGTTTTATTAATCTGCTGTAGACACTTACTCTACTCCCATGCCCCCAAAGAATTGGTGCCCATTCATTAGCGGAGTGTATAGTTGGGAACGTTCATTATGTGACAGATGAAAGATAACCGTGTAAATATTTTTCTTTCATCTAATTTGAATTTCTTCTGGCTGAAGATTTCATATAATGTAACCATGAAGCTGTTACATCCTGGGTTTGAATTTGAAAATTGCCCCGTCCATTTCATTTGATGATGATTTGATCTTTGCTTTGATCGGCTTATTATCAGACTGTTAGGCTCTATGTGAAACCCTTCATAATGAATTACTTGCTTAAGGACCCTGTTCATTATTGCCTTATGTTTGTGGTTCAAAATAGTTGACATTTAGAAGCATTATTTTACTGGCAGTTCAACACACTTTTGGACCAGAACAGGAATTATGCCTGTTAGTCTTTTATGCTGCATGCATTTGCTTGATATTGATCCAACAGAAAGAGTCTCTGCTGCATAATAGTCACAGATTTAGAGTTTTTTTTTTGTCAGAAAACACCATTCTATGTTTTGAAGAAAGGCTGACTGGGGATGCTTTGACTCTGGCACTTTGAAAACTGAATCATCTCCACAGCCTTGAGATTTTACACTTGCAGTTTTTTTTTTCCTGACTTGTAAATTAATGTTTATTATCAAACAAACTGCATTGTCTAGGGAACATTTGACCCATCCCTCATTTGACTGTGCTACTGTGGTAATGCTGTTGGTCACATGGTATTGTGCACTCCTGTTATAGACCTACCTCTTTGATCACTTTTGAATGTAAATGTCTTCTTTCTGATAAGTATGTGTCTTACTTAGAATAAAGTTGGCCCTCATGTTAGGATGCAGTGGTGCAAGGTGGTGGTGCTGCAGACCTGTCACAGTGCACTGGTTGCTAGTGGCTAATGTGATCCCAGCCACAGCCAGACAGGGCTGACTGAGAGCGTAGCCTTAATCTCTCCCAGTGTCTCATCTGCCAAATTGGCCCGATTTGTCAGGCAGAGGATCATCACCCACCTCTCACATGACTTTGAAAGGGCCCCTTTAGCTTTGTGATGTGCAACTTGGGATATTTGACTGAGAAAACTGCAATTCTGCATTACAATGTTGGCTACTAAAGGGGCACGCAAAGAGACCTCACATAAGGGTGGTGATGGCGCAGTGGATATGACACATGCCTTTGGTGTGGTAGACCCAGGTTCGATTCCCGCTGCGATACATCAACCAATGTGTCCCTGAGCAAGACACTTAACCCGTAGTTGCTCCAGAGGCGAGCGACCTCTGACATATGTAGCAATTGTAAGTCGCTTTGGATAAAAGCGTCAGCTAAATGACATGTAATGTAATAATAAGTCACAAGCCATGAATCAGTGGATGAGGGATGAGATGATATTTCTCTCACTTATATGCAGTGTTGGGAACAGTAACTCCTTTAGTTTTGGCAGTAACTAGTACTCTTAACACATTATTTTTTTAAATAGAGTAACAAAATTACCGTTACTGAAAGGCTTGTTACATTGTTATTATCTCTGCCATCTGCCACACCCTTATCTGAAATGGAACATATCAGTGACTTTTCATTGGCTTTTAAAAAGCCTACCGAAGAACAAAAAACATCCACATTCTGTTCTGCAGACAGGTTTGTAAATTCTGTATCTCTCTCACTTTCTACAGGATTCATTTGCATATTTGTAAAAATGTTCTAAGATATTTTCATATGAAAGGTTGCATGAAAAGATGCCCTGTTGTATGAAGGCAGATACTAGAGTTCTTTTACTAGATGCCCTAAAACCACGCTGTTATTAAGTAGTGAAAAAAAATTGATATTTGCCTGCCTAACTTAAGATTTGATTTGAAAGTGACAATGTAATTACCATTGTGCTTTTCCCCATCCTGTCGAGGCGATATATTCAGGGCACTGATCACAGCCAATCAGGTGTAAAGTCATCTGGTTTTCCAATACTAAGGATCTTATCTCAACAACTTATTAATTTAAGACCTGCTTCCCAACTTTGGATCTTTTACTTTCAGTCATAGATAAGTGAGGGAAAGTGGTGTGAGCCAAGAAACAGATGTTTATGAAATGTCTGATATGACCTAAAATCTAAATCACGATTAATTGCTCATTTTACATTGATGACAATAAATGAACAATAATTAATCACGTTGTTCTAAATCACTTTTCTTACTATATGTACTTTTTTCTTTTCTTTTCAGGATTCTTTGTTTGGAGTAAGATTAATGCCAAGTGGCAGTGGCGACACAGTTGAGGAAGCAGTATGCAGGCTTGATTGCCGAAGAGGTGGGCTTGCCCCTTCACTTTTTCTGCCTCTTCACTTGTTGATCCAGACGACCACACTGCTCATGAAGTCAGGGAGCAGCATCACATCCCAAAGGCAACCATGTCTCCCTACTAAGTGCCTTTAGCCTTTTGCACTGGTGTCATGACCAGCCTGAAGCAACCACCCATGGAGCGCACCGTTGGGGGTTCCATCCCCGCCACTGATGAGTTTTACACCCGCCACCTCCGTATGGTCAATGGAGGGGCTGTGCCAACCCGCACAGACAATGTCCATGCCACTGTGAGTACAGGAGTGCCTAAAATGGGTGTCCGGGCTCGGGTGGCTGACTGGCCCCCAAGGAAAGACATTGCAGGGGTTATGTGGCACTCAGCTACAGAGCCTGAGAACTCTGGTGTGCCCTCTGCTGGAAAAAGTCACATTAAATTAGGCTCTGTAATGAGCCCTCAAGACTCGTCAATGCTGCGTAACATTCACAATACTTTGAAGAATCGAACCCAGGCCCAGGCCAACAACTACAGCCCTGACACTCGATACCTAGCCCCAGGTGACTATAGAGGCCCTGCACATAGAAACCCACGACAAAGACGCATCCGTCAGCGGAGCAACAGTGACATGACTATCAGTGAGATGGAAGGCAGTGGAGACAGTGGAGAGGACTGGGGTCCAGCATTGGGAGCCAAATGGTCCCCTCTTCATCGCGAATACGGTAGCACCTCCTCAATAGATCAGCATGGTGCATCTGGAGAGAGCTTCTTTGAAATGCTTAGGGGCTATCAAGGGGACAAAGTTGACCAGCGTAGCCCTGCTCCAGAGAAACTGGAGGACATGCTGAATGTTGGGCCCAAGCAGGCCAGCCTTGATCTTCAGGAGGATGTCGTAGACAGCCAGCCTCCTAAAGCCAGAGATAAGCCCCCAAAGAGACGAACTAAATCTGAGACAGGGGGTGAGTCTATATTCCGCAAACTTCGGAACGTGCGGGGTGAGTCGGACTCCCCCAGAACGGGGTCTGACGTAGAGGACAGCCGGACAGAGGACACGGGCCCCCCTTTCAAGCCCTGGGTGTGTCAGAAAGGCTTTGCCCACTACGATGTTCAAAGCATGCTGTTTGACCTCAACGAAGTTACTCAGTTGCGGCAGATTGCCGGCAAGAGGAAAAACACCACCACAGGGGCATCTGCTGCTGCTGTAGCCTCGGCTACCTCCACCCTCTCGTCCACACACAGCCTGCCTTACAGCTCCCCGAGTGGCAGCCAGGAAGAGCTCAGTTCTAGGGACAGTCCTGGTCTGGAGGCAGGGGATGAACAGAGCAATGAAATGCTGCTAAGTTGCCCCTGCTTCCGCAACGAGATAGGTGCTGATGGCAATGGGAGGCGCAGACTGGGAGTAGGGGGGGCAGGGTATCATGGGCTTGTGGGTGGTGGAGCAGGTAATAGTGGCTCAGGTACCCTGAGTGGGGAAGGAAACTTGTACGAAACATCTGTGAGCACGCACTGCACAAATGCTGGGGTAGCAGTGCTTGAGGGACCAAAGGAAGGCCCCAGCACGCTCAGCGGAAAAGGCAAACAATACATTGTGGAGCATGTGGACCTGGGAGCCTACTACTATAGGAAGTTCTTCTACCTTAGGGGTAAGATTCATTTATCTGCTTTCATTATGTACTCATTAGCATATGAATATGTGTTGTTTAAAGCAGTAAAGTTTGATATTCCCCAATTTTTTATTGTTTCTCTGCTGCTTCCTCCACCTCAGAGCACTGGAACTATTTTGGGATGGACGAGTCGCTGGGTCCAGTGGCAGTGAGCCTGCGCAGGGAGAAGCTGGAGGAGGACAAGGAGCACGGCCAGCAGTATAACTACCGTCTCATCTTCAGAACCAGTGAGGTGAGCCATAGCCTCCTATCCTTCCTAAACCCCAACCTCAACCTCAGCACCACATCACATCAATCCTTCCTGCTGTGGAGTGAATCTGCCCACAGCATTTAACGATACAGCCCATTAATATTTTTGCACTCACAGATTCGGGAAAGTTTGGTTGGCTGTGGGAAAATCATTTTGTTTGATGCTTGCTTGGATCTATATCCATTTTATAGTACACCTTCTACAATTGTGTGTAGTTAAAATACTAATATGCCTACAATACATACCATACATACTCAAGACCAGCTTGAGGTTACCAGTCTCAGTCCTTGTTTCTTATTATGCAACCAGCCCTGGGGCTATTTAGCTGTCTCCCAATATCAGCAATGTGTGAAAAAACTTGAGAAAGTGCACTCATCTTCCATCCTCCAAGGCCTGTCAGTGCCCAACAAGCTCAAACCACTGTGTGGAGAGTGTTTCAGTAAAAATAGATTGTCATATTTAGTTACAAGTTGGCTGCCAGTGTTCTGTGTTTGGTTTGGGGATTTTGGCTTTTACATTTGGGGTTATGGGATTCATTATATGGACTTACATTCCCAGACAGAGGCTAAAGGCACCTGCCTGGGGCTGTTTGTTGTAGACTGGAGTAGGACAGGTGCATGCGATTAAACCCACACACATTAGACTGAAGTACCACAGGACCCACGCCCCCTATCCTACCTTCCTAACATGGGGAACACAGGTCCATTGTAAACACAGGCCCTGCACAGCCTCAAACTCGTAGGAGAGAAAGTCTCGGTCCGTTCCAGCTGCTTATGATAGCCGAGATTGAGTTCACTCCCAGAGCCCAGCACAAAGCAGACTTTGTGTACACAGAATGCTTAGGCAAGCCCTCCCACCTCTTCTTTCTCAGTTCAACTTTCTATTTACGCAACGCCTGTGAGTCATAATTGTCTTGTTGTTTCATGTCACCTTCTTTAAGGTACAGTAAGGGGATGGTATTACTTGACTGCAGCAACTGGTTTCTTTTTTTTTTTCTTGATCTTTGAGCAGGCATGTTTTGCTATCAGTATGTTCCATCTCCAAGAGAGAGACTGTTCAAAACACACTCAAGATTCCTGAGATGCATTCTTTCTCTTCTCTAACTCTCTGTAATCTCTTTTTTCCCCTGTCTCCCTCCATACAGCTGACCACTCTTCGAGGTTCTATCCTGGAGGATGCAGTGCCTTCCACCTCTAAGCATGGCACCACCCGGGGGCTGCCTATCAAGGAGGTACTGGAGTACCTTCTCCCTGAGCTGGATATGTCCTGCCTCAGACTGGCCCTCAACACACCCAAAGTCACTGAGCAGCTGATGAAACTGGATGAACAAGGGGTAGGAGGATAAAGCATGAGCAAGTGTTATTTTTACAGAATCAGAACCTTTTCTGGCTATGTATAAATGCTCCCTTGATTTTGTACAGAACGGGAATTTGTGTTTTGTGAGTTCCTATTGTACTCTTTCATGATATGAACTGTTAAAGAAAGATTGTGCTTCTTTGCTGTCCCCTAGCTGAGTTTTCAAGTGAAGGTGGGGGTGATGTACTGCCGAGCGGGCCAGAGCACCGAGGAGGAGATGTACAACAACGAGATAGCCGGTCCTGCCCTGGAAGAGTTCCTCCAACTGTTGGGGGAGAAGGTTTGCCTCAAGGGCTTCACCAAGTACAGAGCCCAGCTGGACACTAAAAGTAACAACTCCAAAACACACCTCTAGATTAAACACATACACACATGGAGCTTGTGCTTTTATTCATTAGTGACCTATGTTGTGATGCATCTTTAAAGTCACCAATTGTTGTAGTTGAGATGCCTGGTTGCGTAAGATTGTAGATAAAATGTGTCTTTTGCTGCCTAGCCCATGACCTCTACTTTTTATTACTACCGTTAGTTTCACTTTAGTTTCATATTGCACCATACTTTATAGTGCTTGTACCTTGCTCCTTAATATTGCTTTTGGTCAAATGTGTGCGAATGAGTGCACATGGATAATTCCATCAGTCTTTAGGGAATCTGGATTGACTCAAACTAACTTAGATTTGGTGATTGAATGACAAAGTTTATCATTTCCTGTTTATGGCCTTGTAGTCCACAAAGTACCATTGAATTATAGTCTAATTATTTAAACATTTAGACACTGCCCCTTGGTCTGGAAACTGTAATGTTAAACAGAAAGGGAAAGGGATCCACTTACACTTGAGCAAAACAATTAAATGAGCATTGGTTTTAACAGTTACCCAGGCGGACATTGATCCACAGTTCACTGTTGTCTCAATGTTTTGGCTACGGTTAAATTGCATCCTATCTTGCACAGAAACCACTGAGCGCACAGAATACACATGTGAGAGAGATGGATGGCAGTAACTGTGCAATGGATCTCAACCCTGTATTGCTATTTTCCCCTGTAGCGGATTCCACAGGTACTCACTCCCTGTACACGACTTACAAGGACTACGAGATCATGTTTCATGTGTCGACTCTGCTGCCTTACACACCCAACAACAAACAACAGGTAAAAATGGAGAGGCCAGCCGTTATGGTATACCATTAGTTATGTATCAGGAAATTCCTTTGTTTGGAAACGGATGGAGTAAAGAAAACCTTAAAGGAAGGGTGTATCATTAGATGCATGATATGACTTATGGCTCTGTAATCAGATTTGATTCTCATCCAACTTTCATTCTAACGAAACTTCTATTGTTGAGTGCCATGTCATTAAATGGAATTTACCATATGGTTGGTATGGCTTTGCTTTTAGATTCAAATCCCATACTTCTCTAATTAAGACTGTGTTGTTTTCCAATGACTAGTTACTGAGGAAACGCCACATAGGGAACGACATTGTGACCATCGTGTTCCAGGAGCCTGGTGCTCACCCCTTCACCCCGAAGGCCGTTCGCTCTCACTTTCAACATGTCTTCATCGTTGTACGGGTGCACGATCCCTGCTCTGACAACACATGCTACAGGTGGGTCTTGTATTTGACCAGCAGAATAATAGCTAAACCCGACCATAATGAATAACTCTTTGAGCTCGGAGGTGTACAGTAAATTTGTAAGGGCCACAATGGAAACAAGTCTTTTTTTCTAGACATGCATACATGTTATGTGGTTTGTCAAAGGAAGGAAGGAAGGAAGGAAGGAAGAAAAAGCAGTGTTGGTGTATGTGGCATGTTTGCTGAACAAAACCTCTTCCTGGATAAGTACAGGTTTTTAAAAAATCTTGACAACCTACCAAAGCTTGGAAAGGTTACCAGTTTACCGTCTCAAAGAATTATGAGTATGAAACTGCGACTGACACTGACATTAAGGTTAGCCCACCAGCTATGAATATATATGTATGACCGTATCGAGAGACTAAGGAGACTTATTACAATTTTAAGTAGGCCAGGCTGACCAAACCCAGTAGCAATGTTGAAATTCTGGCTTTAACTTACCATCTCAGTGCAGCACTGGGCCCTTTTTATGGGACCCTTAAAAGCTCCACACCACTTCCAGGGCTACCTGCGGTGTTGTTTTTATACAGGTAGCTACAGTAGCATTAAGACAAAAGCATTGACTGGAAGGCATGGGCTGGACATAAAAGCCTGTTGTGTGACTGTTCTGTCTCTCTGGGGTGTGTATTATCATGTCTGCATAAGTATAAATTAGTTTGATTATGATCAAATGTAATAGATTGGCCCTACAGTAGCTGTCCTCCTCCTCTTCTCTTCCGCTGGCTGATTCTTAGCCTCGTGATGATCAGACTGCAACTCTATGGCGTTCACACTCATGCATCCCGACTCCACCGCACACACATTTTCTCTGCTCTGCATACACTGATATTACACACATAGTTGCTCCCCTTCACTCTCTTACTCCTGTTTCTCCTTTTTACCTCTTTCTCATTCTCACTTGCACACTATTACACACACATGCACACACTTTTTCCATGCACACTAATTCACACAAAGGCTCACACACTCATATAATACAAGCCCCCCCCTTTCTTTCTTTCTTTCTTTCATCTTCTTCTCTTTTCCCCCCTCCCTGCTTGTCACTTTGCCTTTGGGCAGCGTGAGCTGGAATGGTCTGAAGGAGTTAGCGCCATGCACATGAAGTGCTCTCTTCACCCGGACATGCATGTGAGCGGGGAGGATTGTTCAGAGCAGAGTCCCTCAGAGCTCACAGAGTCTATCTCAGTAGTGGACGGTTCAGGCCATCAAATTTGGTCTTTTTTACAGACTTTTCTCCTCTCTGGCAAATTATTTTTTTCTGACCTATCGACCGGTGGACACCTTTATTTAGCTTGCTTTTTGCCTAAAGGGGGCATGTTTGAGTTTAAATTCTGGGAAAAGAAAAAGGGTGAAATGCTGGTTCTCCTGGTTTGCCTTATTGATGAAATGGAGAGGCGCGGGACACCGAGGACAATCTAGTTACCCCACCCAGAGAAACTCGCACACTCCCAGCCTTTGGCTTCTACTTCTATGCTGTGGATCGAGGCACCATATGTTAAGACTTCACTCCTGACTCTTTGTCACAAGCCTTTTCATGGATGCCTTTCCCTGATGGTTTGGAAAAGTTTCTGGGTTGGGACAAGAGAGCACAGGCTACAAAGATTTGCTCCACCACACTGAGTAGTACGTCTTTAGTGTTGGATTGAAGCTACAGAACACAATCACGTTATCATCGACCCAGAGAATCTTTTTGTCACATTGATTGCAAAAAAGATTCACGGTATTGTGCAGTAAGGAAGAACATGGTTGCTTTTTGGTGACACCAGGAGGTAAGTTTAAACCGTGGGTGTTGTGTTGATTTATTTATTTGTTTATTTAACAGGGACAATGTGTGGCCATTGACTGTCCTAGAATAAAGGCCGTTTTATGCTTCTGTGTCAACTCCACGCCGTCGCTCCTACGGCGTCGTGACCCTTTTGGAGTTCTGCGTCGGGGTTGCTTTGCATCGCGGTGCATTTCACCGCTATAACGCTAGGGGGTGTGTGGCTTCCAAGTTCGGTGTCGCCTGTGTCTGTGTTGCTCACCACCGAAACGCTACTCAGAATGGCAAACCCCATAGACTGTGGTGCTAAAATATTAATCTTATTTGTTCGGCCTTTTCTTGCTTAGATTTTGTAAAAAGTAAAATCCATTGACCTAGTTACTGTAACCAGAAAATAAGTCTGAGGTTATTTGCGAGGTGTCTGCCAACCAGTTTGTTATGTTAGCAAGCAAACTTTAGCACAACTGCCCACAAAGTACTGCTTGCTGGCGAAGTGCTAATTTCAAAACGTTACTGACATATAGACACTTTACAAACGGATAACCCCGTCATTGTAACCCAAATATGTCTGAGTTTATTTGCAAAGCTTATGTCAGTGAACTAGCATGTTGCTACTCCCCACAGTAGGCTGCTTGAAACACCGACTATCAACACACAGGACGAGGTGACCAATCACAGTCCTTGCGGTCTGCGTCGCCTCGATGCAAAGTTACACATTTTTGGCGGTGCACGTTTCATCAGCGGTCCCTGGGTAGGCAAATCCACAAAGGAGTTATGGCATCAAATGTTATGATTCGGGTACAGAGAATATAGGCTACACCACAACCTGCAAACATTATACATTTGCAGGTTGTGTTGTGTTGTTACGTGTGGTATTTCATAGTTATTTGACTTTGCCACTTACTGAATACCAAGCTCTATGGATTTCAGCTGATCGCTAGTCACACATTTGCAAACACACACAGATTGTTACGCGCAGACATACTGGCTTGAAACCTGATTTCCCACAAAGAGATTGTTTGTTTAATTTTTTTGCCATCAGTCTGTGTCTTCATAGCTTGTGACCATGTCAATAATGGGATGTCTTTATTAATAGAGATTAGAGCAGTAAAGAGTATGTTATGATTTGTTGAGTCAGCCAGTTATTAATAGCCTGTTGTTGCCTGCTGCTGAGATTTGGATAATGCTCAGGTCTTATTGAGCCAGACCAGAGCATTAGAGGAGTAAGTGGCCCTGGGCCAGCGGGGTGCTAATCTGCTGCTTTCAACCGCTGTCTCAAAGTCACACGGGGCCATCAAGGCGGATTGCATAACTAGACCTTTGTCAAGGAAACGTAGGCTGTTTGTGCTTGCTAGCTCGAGCCGCAGCACTGCGTCTCCATACCACGATGTAGCGGGGAGCTGGCTTGTCAACTGTGATTGGATGTATAGCATTTATACGCTGGGCTTAGTCAGGCTTAGTTTGCAACATTTCTGCTAAAGGCTATGACTGTTATCTGTTGAATGGACTGGACTGGATGGAGACTTGTCAGGACTGTCACATTAGCTTATCTAACACCATGTCATGGACTAATGGGCTTTCAGTGTATATGCTACAACTGTATGTACAGTGCCGAGAAAAAGAAAGTGAACCCTTTGGAATTACCTACATTTATGCACAATTTCTCTTATTTGTTTATATAAATATAAAATGTGGTCTGATCTTTAGCAAAGTCACTATAATAATAATTGTTTTGTATTGCATATTTATTAAATAATCTCGATTAAAAATCCAAATAGGAAATACTATGTGAACCCACTTTACAAGTCCTGTCTAAATATCTAAAAGTCACTGAGGTTTATGTCTCAGCAATAAGAAAAATATAGGGCGACAATCGTGCTGCTCATCGAAGGGCACCATAGAGGAAAGCACTGTTCTACCTTAAAATAACTTTTATGATATTGTACATCTCAAATTGGCAACCCAAATGTTCTGTTATGTTAAGAGCTGAAACCAAAGACTATATTTTGTTGCTTAAACACCTTTCACTTTGGATTAATCAAGCAAACCAAACTAATAGCCTAACATCATCCTTAAAGTGAAGCATGGAATAGGGATCTCCATGATTTGTAGTTGTGTTGCCGCCCCTGTGCCTGAACATTTACCAACCATTACTGAACCATTACTCATTGAGAAAACAATGCACTCACATATATTAAAATCATTTTTGCAAGTTTTAAGTTTCAGGGTAGCTGTCAGTCATCTGATGCTTCATAGAAGTTGGGAGATGTAACACGGAAATGCCCCTAAACACATTAAAACGAACTACAAAAATAACTTGGACATTATAAAATTCATCCTGGCCAATGTGGAGATGTTATCAACACATATAGGAAACATTTGGTTGGGTCACTGGTTTAACTAGTTACCAAACTCGCTTTCTTTTTCCAACCTGACCTTGACTTGTTCAAGCAAATATTTCAATGAATACACCAAAACATGTAATTGTTTTTATGTTACTATTTCAGGCAGATTTAGCTTGTCCATTATTGTGAATTTTAAGAATATCAGACCACATTTTCTGATTAAATCATGCAGAAAAAAATGCTACACTTACTTTTTTATGGCACTGCTGGATGTATACACTTAAAGCCTCAATTTATGCAGCCAAAGTGTGTATAAACAGGCTGCCAACTAATTGAATAATACAAGCATGTCGTCCCAAATAGTAAATTAATCCCAATTTGTTTAAAAGCACACTTTGCTGAATTTGTTCTACACTGAGACAATTTTTATATGTACAACAGTACCTACACCTGTTAAATAATTTATAGTAATCCAACTCAAGGACAGCTATTGTGTGCAAATGGAATAGGAGCAGTGAAGGGTAACAAGAGAAGAGCCTTGCCAGTAGTAATTTTAACACACTCCTTTTATACTCGCAAGTGAAACAGGTCAAACGCAACAATATTTGTGGGTAAACTATGTAATGTGTCTCCACTATGCTGTTTTACCAGGTTATGTTTGTCCTCCTAATGTAACTTTTACACCCAGTTATTTGACCATCATGGAAATAAGTTATGTTAACTTTTAGTGTTTGTTTGTTTTTCTGTCATATTTCAGTTTTATGTGTTTCGTGCTTTTTATATTTTATGATATTTTATTTTGTCTTCATACATATCCAATAGTCTTCTGACTTTTTTTGTTTTTGTATATTTCTACAACCATTTGTTGAATATTGTTTCATGACAGAAACAAACCAAACCATACAAATGCATTGCTGCAAAGGCCTATACAAAGTAGGGGTGGGAATCACCAGAGGCCTCACGATACGATATCATCACGATACTTATGTCACGATACGATATTATTGGGATTTTAAACATATTGCAATATTCTACGATATACTGCAATGTATTAACTTTTTTCCAACTTCAAATTTTTCCCAATTTCAAATGATGTCCCCAAAGGAAAATGTTGTCAACATCTGTTTTATCTAAAAAGATACTTTTCTCTGTTTGTTCATCTCACTTCAATTTTAAATGTTGCAATATGAGATTGTCAAGCAGACAGACTGACCAACACATATATCATAAAAGATCGATACTTGGCGTCTGTGTATCGATACACTATTGCCACGAAAAATATTGCGATACTATGCTGTATCGATTTTTTTCCCCCAAACCTAATACAAAGGGGTTTAATTTATGGATTATAATGTTTGTTTATTGACATACTATAGCAGTGACCTGAAACCCTTGCCCTCTTTTTTTCCTTTCTGCAGTGTGGCTGTCACCCGTTCCCAGGACGTTCCCTCCTTTGGCCCACCAATCCCCAAGGGTGTGACCTTCCCCAAGTCCACTGTCTTCAGGGACTTTCTGTTGGGCAAAGTCATCAACGCTGAGAACGCAGCCCACAAGTCAGATAAGTTTGGTGCCATGGCAACACGCACACGGCAGGAATATCTTCGAGACTTGGCAGAGCGTCACGTGACCAGTACTCCTGTAGAACCCACTGGGAAGTTCCCCTTTATCTCTCTGGCACACAAACGACGGGAGAAGGTGCGTCCATACAGTGGGGCGGAGCTGCGGAGCCTAGGGGCCGTGACCTGGCAGGTTCATGCTGAAGATCAGGTAGCTGGTGCTGAACGCGAATGCCTGTTGGCCATTTCAAATGACTTCATCATCCTATTGGATCAGGAGGCCAAAGCGGTGGTGTTTAACTGCGCTACACGTGATGTGATTGGTTGGTCAACTGGGAGTCCCGCCTCCATGAAGATCTACTATGAGCGTGGAGAGAGTGTATCTCTGCGCTCCATCAATAACAACACGGAAGACTTTGGAGAGGTTGTCAAGAGACTGGAGGTCAGTGGGGCACTACTACTGTCTATGACAGTACATCTCATTAGCACACACCATCTGCTGTAGCTATCAGAGGTTATGCTGAGCCAAACACCGTATATCTCTGAAAAACAGCTTGTAATAAACAGGCACAGTCCTTTTGGCTTTCACTTCACATCTGAATGCACACTGCTTTTATCATCATATTTACATTTTAGCTAGTTATCTGCAAAGCTTATCCAATACAGATAACAATGACTAAAACAGTAGAATAAACATACATTTCTAAATCAAGCACCAAGTGTCAATTAGTACAAAGGTCAGGGCCTTTTGGAGTATCCCTGTAGCCAGTGAACATGTATGTAGGCAAAAAGTGCTTAGTAAAGTTTTTCAGTGTTATGAGTGTCTTCCACTATGATGTGCGAGGGCAATATTCCCTCTGTCCCTTGAAAACAGTAGTACGAAGAAATAGGAACAAAGTATTGTTGATGTTATAATAGCAACATAAGGGCGTAGCCTCAAATTAGACAGTCACCAAAAAGCCACAGCTGTTGTGTTGACTCTATGATTATAAGTTATGCTTAGCACAATACATAGTAATTTGGTGATATGATATTACTGAGGTTTTCAGTGTGGTGTAGGTAAGGCAGTGCTTTTTGACGGGGC
This sequence comes from Perca fluviatilis, assembly GCF_010015445.1. Taxonomy (NCBI): domain Eukaryota; kingdom Metazoa; phylum Chordata; class Actinopteri; order Perciformes; family Percidae; genus Perca; species Perca fluviatilis. The sequence continues at coordinate 21,712,911 of NC_053131.1, read as the reverse complement.
ATTTGGATCATTCTGCTGACAATGCAGTCCTATTTGATAGTAAACAAAGTAAAGATTTACTGTTGCATTCTACCAGTACTGGCACGTGCCCTTCTTTGTGTTTTTTTTTTTTCATGGCCTTTGTTGTGGGAATCCTAACATGCATGTTAACTGTATCTAACTGGAACTCTGCTGCTTTTGTGATTTGCTACTATTTTTACTATTTACTATTCTGTGTACTAACTACCATTTACTTCTCAGTTAACTTCCCACAGGTAGAGGAAGAGCGAGACAGGGTGTCTAATGGTAGTTGTAATATACTACAGTTATAATAGAGTGTACATAATTATTTAAATTCAAGTGCTTAGTATTTATAGTATGTGTCTGAAATATGTGCCTCAGCTGGGATGGGATTAGAGCTAGCTTGAAGACGGTATATTAGTTTACTTGCAAAAGACTCTGAAGGGTTCTATAAGAAATTGTTTTATACATTATGCATTATGTCTTCTACTCTTTCTCTGATTTGCCCCTTTGCACCTCCGCTCCCTCACTTTACTGTTTGTAGCTGTTGACCAAGGGCAGTCAGACCACAGAGATGACATTGCGCCGTAACGCCTTGGGCCAGCTGGGCTTTCATGTCAACTTTGAGGGCATTGTTGCTGAGGTGGAGCCCTATGGCTATGCTTGGCAGGCTGGGCTCAGGCAGGGCAGCCGATTGGTGGAGATTTGCAAGGTGTCGGTGGCTTCGCTGTCTCACGAGCAGATGATCGACCTGCTCAGAACCTCTGTTACTGTCAAGGTGGTCATCATCCCTCCACATGAGGACTCCACGCCACGCAGGTAGAGTAGATATAGATGATTTATAGATGCAAGAGAAACTCTGCTTAATGCAGTTGTCTGTGGCTTTTAAAGCTGTCCCATTCTGACTGTGAACATGTGCCAACAGAGGCTGCTCAGAAATCTACCACATGCCACTAGTGGATTACAAGAACCACAAGGAGGGCATGCCCTATGAGTTAAAGTTCCCTTTCCGCCCTACCAACAACAACAACACCAAGTGGCCACGCACCTCATCCAGCCCTCAAACACGCGCTGCTGGCACAGGGGGAACGCTGATCAAGGCCCCGCCTTCAGACTTCAGTGACCGTAACTCTGCTGTTATTCCCCGAAGTGTGTCCAGCGACGGCCGACCCCTCAACCCCAAAAGGTCACAAAATAAATATTATAATGCTGTTATAAAACTTGCAGACACACTGAACAAAAAGCTGTCTGGCTGCAGTTCACAGTTGGTCTTTAATGACATACTTATGCGTCGTCACAGATATTCCCCAGGGAACGACAACTACGCTCTCGCCTGCTCTATTGTGATGGGTCGCACGCTGCACAACACAAACTCCCCTTCCAGCCTCCCCTACACAGACGCCATGAGCTCCAACCAGTGGAGGCAGAAATCTATGCCTGATGGGTAAGTTCTTCTGGCCCTCACTATGGGTTACTAATGCTAAATTGGCCTGCTGCACTACCTGGCAATATGGTGACCTTCCTCATCTCCCGTCTAGGTTTAATAACAACAACTGCCGGTCCCCTGTGTCATCTGTGCGGCACGTGGCAGGTGAGGGGGTCAATGGGATGAAAACGTGCTCTAGCACTGGTGTCGTATGGACCCGAACTGGGGAGGGGGACAAAACTAGTGCAGGTAAGAGGAACTCTGAACTCTGGCCTTAGTGTTAGCGATATCATTGAATAAAACATGACTTTTACTGTGCTACCACTTGTCTACAGACCTCATTACCCATATGTCCTTGCGTCCCATAGACCCTGTGGTTTCCAAGGCAGTAATTCCTCGACTCCAACCGTCAGAGCAGGGCAGCCAAATGTCTCCTAACAAAATCACTAAGGTGAGCTGGAATCAACAAGCATCATACTGTATGTCATCTCCTAGCTCCTATGTGATTGCAGGTTACGAGTTGATAAAGGAGGCCCTGGGTTAACCAGAGTGCTGCGATTTAATCAATGGTAAAGATTATGTGCTTTTGAGTAAGAGCTACAACATGTATTCCAATCTCCACTCTTTAAATATTGACAGTGGATTGAGCTTGCAATATCATTATGGGGGGAAATATTAAATGTGTATAGTAAAAACTTAAAAAAATGTTTTTAATTTGAAAATGCTAATTGGACTTCTCATCTCTGAATAGCCGGATGCTCCGTATTCATCCAGCCAGTCTAGCAGCAACACACTCTCGAGCAATGCCTCCAGCTCCGCCCACAGCGATGAGAAGTGGTACGAAGTCGGCTCAAGTTCTGGAGTGCGGAGCGATCTGGAGCTCAACGGCTATCTTCAGGGCACCTCCACTGACAGCGGCATCGATGCCACCTCCTTCACTGCCACACAAAGCAGCACAGCTTCCTCCACTGGTGCCTTCAGGGCCAAAGACAAAATCCCATGGCAGGATGACCCAGCAGACAGCCAGAGGGCCTCGGAATCTTCACCTCCGACACCAGACTCTCTCGTTGCCACTGGAGGCAGTGAGATTCCAGCAAAGAGTCCATCAGCATTTCCCCTCGTTCCTGATAGTGGCTCCTACAGCCTCAGTGATGCCGCCTCCCACTCCAGGTGTGCTGCTGTTCTGTTTCACTCAGCTGTAGGCTGGAATTTGTGGCCTTGCATCAATGTTTCATTAAACAGACAGTGATTCATTGTAGTCCAGATACATCCTGTACCATCCCAGATGGAAAAGTCCAAAGCTCTGCGTTTTGGCATTAACAAAGGGAGAGAGGAAGAATTAAATAACTGTGTGTGTGTGTGTGTGTGTGTGTGTGTCTCTGTGTGTGTGTCTGTGCCTGTGGTTTTGCATTTGTATGTATCTCTGTCTCCTGGTATTCATGATTGAAAGGAAGTGCTTGAAGTTGCTAGAAATGCAGACTGTGAGTTCAGCACTGTTTCCCCTCTTCTAAATCCCACTTCCTTTTGAATCAACTAAAGCTTTTCTCCCTCTCCTCTTCACTCAGCCAGAAATAACTCAGCTCTACCAGACCTGTATATTGGCAGCTTTGTTTTATAGTATGTGCGGTGCGCGACACAGACACAAAACTTGCTGTTTGAAAATTCAAGCTTTTATGTCAAACTACGGAGAAATGTTATTCGAAGTTGCTGGAAATAAAGTGCAAGGACACGGCGTCCTATTTTTTTAATCCATGAAGTCATCAGTTGATCCCATCTGCAGAGAGAGAGAGAAAGACAGACAGTAATGGAACAGGTTACGATAATCTGTTTGTTCTGTTTATATATGCAACAACTGCTAACATATTTTGAAAGTTTGAACTAGAAAGAAAGTGGCCATCTGAGGGAATTCATTTTCAGCCAAATTATAGATATTGGTGCTATATCAATCATGTCAATTGAACCAAGGCTAAAATAAAAATTAAACAATTTAAAGCCTGACAAATGAATAGCACTGTACTGTCACTTAATATGCTCTTGGTGCTTGTATGTTTTTATAACTATATGAAAATCAAAGACCGTGACACTGATGCCTTTCTTTTTCATACATACTGTATGTCTCACCTGCCTCCCTTTTTCTTCAGCACACTCAGTTCTGGCCTCTCAGGGAGTCCGATGGATCAGGGGCAAGACGAGGCAGCGGCTGCGGCCACCTCACCCACATCACCAGGGACCAAGAGTTTCTACCCTCGTCAAGGAGCAACCTCGAAGTACTTGATTGGCTGGAGGAAACCTGGGGGAACCGTCAACTCTGTGGACTTTGGAAGCACTCGCAAGTAAGATAGGAACTGTCCCCTGCTGTGCTACATGTTGAGAAAAATGATCATTCAGTGTAGAAATGCGTCCCACTGTCGGTGATGTTGATGTTTGAGAAACTGGGGAAAGGACTGAATGTTTCGTTTTATTTTGTCTTTCAGACAGCTCACTTAATACTACTTTTCTAATTTGGGCTACACTGCCACCATGTGGTGTAGCTGTGTGTTTTTTTTTTTTAATTGCTTGGTTCCCAGAGAAGATGACTAAACATATTGTGCTTTTTTTATTCATTCAAGGCAGCATATGTCTCATTGTTTGGCCCAAAGGGTGATTGCATCATTTGTGGTTGATGGCAACTGCTGTTTTCCCACTGTACAGCTGCTGAACAAACCACAGTTATTCCTGGTGAAGCAATAGTGGTGAGAGAGTACAGTAGAGAAGTGTCTTGTCAAGTGTGTGTGTGTGTTAACATCACAAAGAATGGTTGCAGCTCCTTATCATTCACAGATTCCCATCCAGTCTCAGAATTTGAACTGCTGACCTTTTAATCACAGACCTTCTTTGTTGGTGATGTTCTTGGCCACCACCTCCATTACCTTTGCATTCTTATTTTCTACATACGATGTGTTATTTGGATTTAAGAGGTATCTCTCTGAGTTGAATCTTGCTTTTATCTCCAGACGGCACCAGAGTGATGGTCTGCTGGGTGGTCAGCCGCAGCTCAGGGCCAATCTCCGGGGCTCCCAGTCGCCCCAGCGGCACACTGCCAAGTCCAGCTTGGAAGAGGACTTGAAGAAGCTCATCACACTTGACAGCCCTCCACCCACTACAAGTGAAGAGAAGGTACTGAGAAAGGCTATGGCCTAACTGTCTAGACTGACTCTAGTAACATAGTACAATGATTCCTCCCCAGGGGTACTTGTAGGATGGGATAGGTTTTTTGTTTGTTTTTTGATTAGGACAAATTAGCATTTGTAAAATGTTTCACTTTGTTTTACCTAAGTCCTGTAATGTGTCTGTTTCCATCCCTATCTGAAGCCAATGTTTCCGGGTCCGCTAGCGACTCGTCGCTCCCTCCAGAGAACTCTGTCAGATGAGAGTATTTACAGCGGGCAGAGAGAGCCATCTTCTAGTGGACAGCGTGACACGCCTACTGACCTTCTGTTCAGCTGCTCCACCATGCCACGCTCGCCCACCAATCGCCACGGACCAAGCCAGCGAGCATCACACAAATTTTTGTTAAAATATCACCTACATTCAATTAAGGGACATCCGCTGTTGGTTGCAAGATTTCTCTGTTTTTCTGTCATAGGGGAGAACAGATACAAATGCTGTCCACTGTGGTTTACTTTGCTGTTTCTCCTTCCCTAAACCTTCTCTTTCATTCCTTCTTACCTGTTTTTCTGAGGCAGAAGCCAGCTGGAACCTTTTGTCTCTCCCTTTGGGCGTATTGTAGGTTGTGTTTGGCTGTGGTGTCACTGTTGGTCTGTGTCTATTGATATGTCTTTGATTAGTGTGATCCATGGTCCTGTGCAGCCATGTGTCTGTTCCTGGGTTATCCAGCATCCCCCTAGTTGACTCATACTAGTAGTCTGGGCAATATATCATATTATCCATATGTGTGTCTGTATGTTTGTTATTCTGTGTGTCTTTGTGTTTGTGTTGTCTCTGGTGTTGAGTCCTCATTATAGTTTTACTCTGCGTTCACTGTGGTCTTGTGCTGTTTTGTGTGTCTGTTATGTTTTCTTTGTTTTTCTGTTTTTTTTGTTTTTTTCTTTTGGTTTTTGTCTCTCTATCTCTCTGCTGTTCTTTGTGTATGTATATGTATATATATATATTATATTATATATATATGTATAGTGTATTTGTGTATGTATATATTATATATATATATATATATATGTATGTATAATATATGGTTATATATATATATATATATATATATGTGTTGTATGTATTATAAATATATATGTGTGTGCATATATGTATATATATATATAAATATGTGATATATATGTGTGTATATATATATATATCTATCTCTCTCTCTCTATATATATATATATATATATATTATATAAGATGAATGTGATAAATATAAATGAGATACAAATATGTGGTAAATTAAATAATAATAATAATTTACTGAGTTATGGAAAAGGGGTAGGATATATAAGTGTATACTTCTTCCTACTCCTTTTCAGACATGTCTAAGTTGGCCAGTGTAACTTATTGTTTATTGAATGTTTTGCTTATTTAACTTCTTAGTATATTTCTTTGATACTTTGTTTGGTTTATTTTTTGATATGTCTGAAATAAATTTCTTCATTCATTCATTCAATCAATCAATCATATTCTTGCATCTTTTAACTTAAGCCCTATTGATGAAATTAAATCCCATTAAAAGGGAAACCAGCAAGTCTGTTGTTGAACCTCAAACCTAAGATCACATTGCTCACACGTCTTTGTCGCCACCAGGAGAAGGATGCCAAGGCATCACTGCAGGCTCAGATCCAGAGCCTGCGAGAGGACAACCAGCGTCTCCTGGAGGAGTCCTACAGCGCCTCAGCCAAGCTCAAGAAGTTCACAGAGTGGGTCTTTAACACCATCGACATGAACTGATGCACATAGATGTAGTCTGCTCTACATTAGGAGTTTGACCATTACTCAAGCCAATCTGAAACTTGGTTGTTCAGTGCTGCACACACAACAAACTCACCACATGAACTGTTTCTCTCTGGCTTTTACAAACCAGTGCCAACATGAATTTACATGTCATCTGTCTTTAGCCTTGCGGATCTGTGGTATAATCACCATGAAAGATTTTTGGGAAAGAACAGGGGAATAAAAGAACTGTGTGTCAGTTTTAAACAGCATGCACTCCCTTCCTTAGAATTTCACAAATATGATGCTTTGTGTCCGATCTAATAGATTGTTGGTATCCTTGCATGTCAGAGACAGCAAGATGTTGAAACTAACCTAAAGGGATTTAAAGTTACTGTCCCTATTTAGCTCCCCAGCTAACCTAATTACAAGTGAACAGATTTCCAATTAAAAAGCTCCAACACAATTTTAAATGTGTTCCTGCAAGAGTTTGTGCCACATTACTCTGCTAGAGGTTTACACTTTCTAAGAATTAAGCGTGTTGTAAATTACTTGCTGTTCAATTTTACCAATTCAGTGATATGACTGATTATTTTTTTATTACTAACCAAAAGAAAAGAACTATATGAGATGATTGGGAGATGTCGGCCCTCATAACTATGCTTTTTCGGTAGCAGTGTGGGTAGGTAGACACAGACAGACAGACCCTCTGCATAGCACATATCTGTCAACACTGTAAGGTCAAGTCTGTAATGCCTGTGTAATTATATCAAATGTTTAACTTCTAGAGGGTTAAAAGCAAGTACAAGTTGTACAGGACTACTGGTCAGCTGATGAAAAGAATATATTGTAAAATCACACAACAATATGGGTTCCATAAAGAGAGAGAGTGACAGTTCAGTGTCACTCATTCAGATTATTGTAAATATATTTGACGTTAACATTTATTTTCTCACCTCTGCCCTTGATATGTGTGAAGAGTATTTATGACAAAGATGATGGCCAAGAAAAGAAAAACAGCCATATACGGTTAGAGATCTGCATGTACTTATGATGGCCAGTCTCCTATAATATATACAATATATATACTTTAACTCCAAACTGAGTTTAACAGAAAAAGCTAACTTTTGATCCAAAATACTAATTCTTATATTTTTTGAAAGTCCTTATGCAATGGATTGATTGACAGTGCCAACTAGTGTTGACAACATACCCTCCGTTCTTAGCATGCTAAAAGGCCTCAATCTGATCCTCAATTCTCTCAATAGATTAAATCGGTACTGCTCAATATGATTACATTGTAAGATATTGTGCAAATCCTGAAATTCCAGCTACAGAGTTCTCTGTAGTGTGTAAATCCTGCTTGTAAGCCCGACCTCAATTTGGTCTGTAGTAGACCACACAAAGACTTTATTTAAGCCTTATAACTGTTTCCTTTTGTATTCAGATACTGTGCAACTGTATATAAGGAGAATTTGATATGCATCAGAATTTGCACCTTCATTCTTTTTTTTTAATTGATTCTTTTGTATTTCTGCTTTACTGGCTAGGATATAGTGGAGAGTGAGAGGAACAATATGGAAGATAAACAGGGGAGGCATAAGACAGGACAAAGACCATGAGCTGGACTCAGATGAATGAGTCCCAGGCCCCTAGCACAGCAGAACGCCCCTGCACCTTCATTCTTAACATGTGTGACAGCATGTGATTCTGTTTCCATTGAGCTGTGATGTGTAAAAATGTTTATATCTATTAAAAATATTTTGTTGAATTACACCTTGTCTCACATTGTGGTCTTTTAGCGTAGCATATAATATGATTTAGACAACATTAGTATCGATATAAAGACAGGTTTCCTAAAAACAGGAAAAGTAATTTAACTGCTAGGGCCATCTGAGGTGGCTTCCAGAGTAAATGGATACCTGGCAGTGACCTGGCAGGAGGTGGTTGCCTGCTGTTGTATTTTGAGTAAGAGAGCTACTGTTTTTTTTACTTGGGCATGATTACACAAAGCTGTTGCCCTGACACTGATGGGCCTCGATCAGACAGAGTAATGGATGAGGATAGGGCTGCCACTAACATTTTCATTGTCAATTAATCTGTTGATTATTTTCTCGATTAGTTTGGTCAAATGATGAAAAATGTTGATCAGTGTTTTTCCAAAGCTCGTCCTCAAATGTCTTTTTTTGTCCACAAATCAAAGATTATGCAGTTGACTGTCATAGAGGAGTGAAGAAACTACAGAAAATACTCACATTTAAGAATGAATTTTAAGAGAGAATTTTACTTTTTTCATAAAAAATGACATAACCGATTATCAAAATAATTGGCGATTAATTTAAAAGTTGACAACAAATCGATTAATCATTAATATTTGCAGCTCTAGATGAGGAACCTGAGAGACACCAATATGAAGACGGACGATTATGGATCCAAGAAATGACTGGAGTGTGATGTCTTGCAGAGTCATGGCTATACTGCTGCAAAGCTGTTTTTAGACATTTAGTTAATTACTTTAAAGGATAGGTTTTTTAGTCTGTCTCTTAAAATATGGTAATACTCACATGACCATGTAGACTACATTGATAGAGGTGTTGGTGCTAATCGTTCCTACTATCCATGAAGGGATCAATTTCTGATGTGATTCCAATGGAAGAGATGTGGCGCAAATCTGCAGTCGCAGTTCTTCGAAAAACTGTGTTAAGGTGAAGCTAGTATGAGGCCTCAGAGTAAGATTAATCGAGTAATAGTTTGGAGTCTTTTCAGTAACGTTAGCATGTCAGACATTCTAGCAGCTCTGTGAGGCTGTACTTGGAGCTACAAGGTAACGTCATTGACATAACGTCAACATGCTTACAGTGACAATACTAACATAAGATGTTTTATTGTAACAGATAACGTTAGTGTTTTACTAAGTTCGCCATCTTAGTTTAGCTTGTTATTATGCTAACTTTTGCTTGTTAGCACTAAACAAAGTTGTGCTGAGCTATTAGCATAAACTAAGGCTTTACATGTTGACTTTAATGGCTAATTATGTATCCTAGGGGCCTGGAATGTAAATATAATTATGTATCTAGCATGTTTTATGACAGTCGTCCTCCAACAGTTAATGAGATTTTTCAACTGACCGACCAGCATTGCAAACGTTATCCCTAGTCATGCTGCTAGCATGGTTGAAAAGAGGGAATTTCATATTAATAAATCGGAAGATACCAACATGCTTTGTTACCAACATGTTTTGTCTAACTCAGACTCATATAAACATGTAAAAGTAGACTGCTCAACAATTTTATTCATATTATAATATTAGCATATTTCTTACAAACATGTACCCCAAAGTACATAGCAAATTGAAACAACACAAATTGAAATAAACATATTTTTTGCAAGACTAAAGTTAACAATAAAACAACATGTTTAAAATCAATAAATACATGGCTATAACATTACTCCAATTTAAAACACAGATTAAAAATGTCCTTTTTACAAACAACAAAGAATACCAAGAGAGATTGCTTAATATTTTTGCCATTTTAATGTTTTTCTCTTGCTGCTTTGCTGAAGCCTTATTACCTTTGGATGAACTTCGGAACACATCTGGCACAGAACGAGGACTGTGAACAGTCTCCCATCTCCTAAATTACATTGAAAATGCATCAGGAGACGATTTCTGTCAGTATGGACATAAGAAACAATTACAATGACCAATATCCTTTTCAACATACATACTGTATAGGCATGTGGATATTGTTGTAAGACATACTTGAACAATTGTGAACCTATCTTTTAAATAAGTTCTTTCTGCAGTGAATGTCTCCATATGTCATGTGTGTGGCCAGTAGTGTTGCTCTCTGGCAGTGGTGTGGCTGTGAACGGTCTGCTCAATAATTTAGCATTAATGCAGATTATAACAGGGCTGGCCCCCTTAAAGCAGATTAGAGAACTCTCTGTCTGTCTATCTATCTGTCTGTCTGCCTGCCTGCCTGCCTGCCTGCCTGCCTGCCTGTCTGTCTGTTACCTTGTTAATGATGGCACTCCATAATGCCAGAGCAGCTTATGGGACAGGAAGATATGCTGATTGCAGGTCACTGCAGTGTGGTTCATGTGTGTGGCTAATTGTAATCAGAGGGGATGGGTGATATGTCATATTGCTATATGGTTAGCGCTGTGGAGATAGGAGATAGGAAACTACTATATGGTAGACGTACAGAGAAGTATACATGTAGTTGTGATAGCAGAGCTCTATTTATATGGGGGATATAATATACTAGGAGTGGGAATCAACAGAGGTCTTACGATACGATATCATCACTATACTTATGCCACGATACGATATTAGTGCGATTTTAAACATATTGCAATATTCTGCGATATATTGCAATTTATTACCTTTTTTCCAACTTCAAATATTTCCCAATTTCAAATGATGTCCCCAAAAGGAAACATTGTCAACATCTGTATTATCTAAAAAGATAAATTTGTTTATCTCACTTAAATTTTATTGTTTCAAAATGGGATTGTCAAGCAGACAAACTGACCAACACATATATAATAACAGATCAATACTTGGTGTCCGTATATCGATACAGTATTGCCACGGAAAATATTGCGATAATACGCTATATCGATTTTTTTCCCCCCATCCCTAAAATATACCTGCTCCTTTCCTGCTGAAAAGTATTAGAGAAATGTGTGGTGTAAGCACCGTGGGCCGACGAATGGTTTCACACTTTAATAGACGGTTTCCCTTGGTTACCACATTCACTGAGAACGGCAGTTTTGAGTTCAATTTCCTAACTTCTTCTGCTTTGGACTGAAGGAAATTAGTCTTTTCTTCTGTTTAGCTTGATAAAAATCTGTTCATTCAGGGTCTTTTCTTTCTGTGTAAGGAATATTCGAAACACCTCAAATATTTTCAAAAGGAATGAAAAGGCGGCTTAAGAGAGCCTTTGCTTAGATAACAGCACACTGCTAAAAGAGAGAAGAACACATGGTGGAGAAAAGCAAGTGTGATAGTTCTCTGATAACTGGTGAACTGGTTCTGTCAACACAAAACATCTGTATGTGTGTGTCTGTGTGTGTTCACTCTGCATGCATGCATTCACAAATTGGCCATGCCATTTATTTCTGGAGTATCTTCCTTGGGGGCTTTTGGGATCTCATTTATTGCAGGGAAAAAAAGGTTCATTCATTCGGGTTTGCCATTTAAGCTTGACTGATTCCAGAGTTTCCATGAAGAGAGAGGGAAGGAGGAGAACATAGACATGCAAAAGGGGGAACGCTGGAGACCGAAATAGAGTTCCTGTTTGCCATCCTCAGGAACAAAAATGGAATTTATAGTAATGTGAGGATATAAAAACATTCAGAAATACAAATATAAGCTGTGGAAATGTGTCTAACTTGGGATCATGGCCTGCTTAAGAAAACAAGCCTCACACACATAAGCTTTGAATGGAAATTGAAAAGCGTTATCTCTGAGGCGGCTTGCTCAAAGAGTCTGGAATGTATATTTATAGCCTGCATGTGTGTGCGCTCAGTAACAGTTACTTGTTTTTATATTAGCATTTCAATATCCTCCTAATGAAATGTTTCTTATTTTCAGCATCAGTGGGCGCTGCTGCAGTGTGCGTCTCCCTGTCCTCCTTTCCTCTACACTGTGTATCCAGGGTGCGTGCTCTCTCTTTCTCTCTCTCTCTCTCTCTCTCTCTCTCTCTCTCTCTCTCTCTCTCTCTATCACTCACACACACACACACCGTCTGGCTTTCTCCTCCCTCTCTTTTCCCCTTCATATTCTGTAATTCCTTTATCCCTCCCCCTTTTCCAACTTGATCTGCCTCTCTGTTGCACAGCATCTCCCAACATCTCTCTCTCTCTCTCTCGCTCTCTCTCTCTCACACACACACACACACACTCGCACACTCGCTTCGAGCACATGCAGACATAGGGAGCGGGGGGATGAACGAGGTGTACACATGTGAGGATTTCCTAAACTGCCGGGGCAAGGCAGGACTGGTGAAGAGAGAAGCAGAGGAGGAGGAATACTGCAGTGACCAGCCAGCTTCTCTCTCTCTCACTCTCTTTCTCGCTGCTTCACTGCTTTCATCACCCTGTCTTCTTCATCCCTTTCTCTCCCCCTCTGCCAATTATACCATGAACCTGCCTGCTGCTTGTTGCTAAGGGGGAGCCAACCGGGGGAGCAGAGTGGACCGGGCATTATTTTGTTTCTAAGGTAATGAATGCTTCATTAATGGCAACTATCAGGTGTCACAGATGTTGCATTGCACTAAGCTGCTCGCCTGCTGAGCTTGAACACAGCTTTGGGACTCACAATCACAATATGGCTCTGCGTGTATCTGGAGCATGTTTTTGTTCTGTGTGTGAACTCGCTGGCAGTGTGTTTCAGTTGACGGGGCATCTATTGGCTTGTTTATTTGAGCTATTGCAGGGGGTTCTGCCCTGTGAATATGTGTGGTGTGTGTGTGTGTGTGCGCAGTGTCCTTTTGTGTTTGTCTCCTCAAATTGGTGTTTGCTTGGATGTGAGATTGTGCATGTGTATTGTACATGAGGGCACGTTGGTGCTCTCTGGCTGTCTTTTAGCAACTGTCCGTATTGCATCCATTTCACTTTGACACAAGCTTTCAATTAACATCTTGGACAGACCTCTCTGTGGAGTTTGATTTGCATGCTTGAGCAGCTCAATTGGGAGGAAGTTCTCTAGAATTACAGCTTACTGTCCACAAGGGACCTATTGGCTTGCTATCGTTTTCTTTAAGCAGGTGCTATGCAATCCATAGTGCCTGCCATTCAATACGGCCCTTGAGGCAGATGCAAAGATTAGCTGTCTAATGTGCTCAGACTCTAAAAAGAGCACAGACGTGTTAACCAATGGGGAGTGCTGTACTCCGCACTTCTGGTGGCAATAACAAACAGTAAGGCGACAGCGGATGATTACTTATTCACTCATGCGCATCACCATGCTCTGTGGTGTAATAGATTAAAGTGTTCAACTATGGTGACAAAGCCACCGTACATGTCTGCTGTTTTGCAAGCCAGTGGTATGCTGAATTTTAACTATTTCAATTTTCCCCTCTCTCCGCCAGAGCCATTATCTGCAGTTGTTCAGACTTGTAACATTGCACGGCTACAATTACATAATTCAACTACTCCAAATCCCTTGCTAGCGGCTGGCCCTTGGCAAGATGCAGTGTTACTAATTTAGTTAATGTATGAAGGTTTCATATTGTGCCCGCTCATGTGTGCCTGTCATGAAGTGCTATCTGTATCCTCTGTGCTTTCTCCCATCAATAGCTCATCATCATAGTTCTTTTTTAAAACACAAATACAGTGAATAGTGAGCTGTGTGATTATTTTTTCTCCTGGCAGCTTTATCCTCTCACACTTTGTGTTTTTAGAAGTACCAGAAATTATGAATGTGTCGAAGTGTGTAATCCACCCCCTCACCCCTCGTTCCTCAGCATGATTAAAGGACTAATAAATGGTTTAACCCATTTAAGGCACACAGAAGCCTTCAATGCCAAAGGGTAGAGTAGGCTAAGGGGGCTCGTTGAAGCCCAATCGTTAGAGTAGTTTATGGAAATCCTTAGTTAAGCAGAATGAATTCTCCTGAGAGATTAAGGGAGGGAGGGAGGGAGGGAGACAGCTAAGAGAAAGTGATGGGGACTGTGTAGGGGTTGTAAATAAATCCCTTAACAGCAGCTCTCAAAGCATGAAGCCTGGGGGGGGCGGGAGTGCAGGCAGATCAGAGGTAACCATTATGATTACAGCTAATGGAGTCAATACTTACTAACGCTTAGCATAAAAACAACAAAAAACATAGTGGCACACATCAACCACAGTTAAACTATAAGCATCACATCAGTGAGGGTTCATTCATTATGAACATCAGTTTTTATGTGAAGAAAGATGACTCATCTCCTCATAGCCACATCGACTAGGTGTTGTAGGCACACATCTGTGCTGTATACATAATTATTATTGCCGTCCTGACTCCCCTGAGCTGATACACTGTACTGCAGTGGTTACCAACCTGTGTTCATTAGGGCCCGAGCACTGACAGTCGGTCGGTGAAGGCCCTATTGAAATCGATAGGATTATTATTATTATTATTATTAATCTTTCGAATGAATCACATTTTTGAGGTGCTAAAGGTTCATGAAAATTTGCACACGCATCAGAACCGGTGAACATTTTGATATTTTATGGGTCTTCTTGGGTGTAACAAAATTACTCAATAGTGCCCCATACAGAAATTTCAAAGAAGTAGCACCTGCAGTACGTTTGACCTAGATGTATGAAATTTGGTAGGCATATTTATCATGGCCAGACCTCCTGGAGCCATCCTTTTCACCCAACAGGAAGTCAGCCAATATTTAATTTACTGTGCATTTTTAACAATTGGAGGCTTTTTCTTGATTTTATTTGATTTGTAATTGGATGTTATTTGACACTATTGATTATATGAAGTGGACACTGTTGTAATGTTTTTATCCAAATAGACTGTCAATGTGGTCTATCAAGGTTGCATTTAAACTACCACTATATGGAGTGGCACATGTTTCAACCCTTTATCCAGTTAAGTTTAGCTATTTAGTAGTAGCATAAATATATCCATACTTACTTTAAGCTGTCTATTTCCACCATTTATTACTTTTACTAACTGTTTAGACTGCTCATGCTAACACATGTTCACTCTCAATTCACTCAAGTGTTTGGGGATTACAGCTAACTTAAAATGTGGATATATTTTCTTTCGCTAAAAAAAAATCATAAAAATGATATGAGCAACTCTACTATCTTTCATGGTAACTGCAGAAGTGCTCCACAAGTAGGCCTGTTTGAAAATCACTGCTGTATTGTACTGTATGCTCGAGATTTGACTTTGCAGCTTAGTTAATATTCTGCTTACATCAGCCTACCTGAGCTCTCTTATCTGTCCCTACTGCGACAGGCGTCTCCTTTCCGAGACAGCAGCACACATTTTGGCAGCTGAATGTCATGACGATAAATGCTGGAGGAATTTTGGTTCCCGGTGGAAATAGACATTCTGACTGATGTTTATCGTTAGTCAGAATTTTGTGTTCTTCCATCGTCCAGGGGATGCTGGGTGCTGTATTCATGTTTTCATCTGTTTCTTCGACAGGACTGAGTGAAAATGGCGGAGGGGTCCAGAGACCAGGGAGGTGTGGGCACCACTGATCCAGAAGAGGACTCCCCCAACATGATCGTCTACAGAAAAGTAAGGCTTACTCTATGTGTGTGTGCTACATGTCTGGCCTACATGAAGGGAGAATAATTCTCTGCAGGCAATGACCCATAGACAGGCTCCTGACAGCCCACTGGTCCGTATTAGTGTGTACCTACCACACTCAGTTGTCAGGATGCCATCCTGAAACGAGCTCTCTTAGTCCTTCAGGACCTTCTTCTTACCACTGTACTGTACCACCACTAGTCTGGCAAACTTCATCTCTCCAGTGTTTTAATAAGCTCTCAATCCCATCGGTGAGGGTTTGGACAGTGAAAGGTCCTTTTAGTGTCCAGGGTAATTACCCATAGTGCCTCACTTTCAATAGCTGCAGTTTGATTGGAAAGGGTGAGCAGTATTGGTGGCTAATTACGCGGATGTGCGGCTGGGAGGAAGTAGCTGGTTTTCGAGGGCCGAGATTGGGAACGCCCAATGAAGGGATGGTTATTCCTCCTCAACTGACTCTTTTTATCAGCTCATTATTTCTCTGCCAGTACTCTGACAGCCCACTTAAAAAATAAAAAATAAAAAGCTTCTTATGATCAGACTTAAACCACGGGATCCACCACTACCCTCTTAGCCTGCTGTCTTGATTAGGGCAAAAAAGTGTTCTATGAGCAGGCCGCAGTTGACAGATCCGGTCCCACTGTCTCAAATCTGTTGTTTCATCCTGATCCTAATGATTTTCCGTTTATATAGAGATAAACCGATTATTGAAGGGATGGGCAAGACAGGATATGAAATAATTGTTGAAAGCTTCTGTGTCAGTGGTAAAATTTCTCTTTTAGGCGTGTTGTTAACTTTGTGTCACTGCAGAGTTTCAGGCTTGGGGACAATTTGAAGAATTTCCTGCACACCTCAATTTTTTTAATAAACACCTTCAGTCTGCAGCTGCAATAAACACCTTCTCTACTTCTAATAGCGATGCTACTGAGAATGTGTGCTTCGAACAGAGTGTCACACATCAGCAGTTGGCAATATAAAAGATAGTGGAAGTGCATTGCCAACAAAAACAAATCACTTTTCTATTGTGAAGACCTGTTAGGTAGCAGTGGGCATTTCCAGTGAAGTATCTGCCAGGAATCCAGCAATGATATTCAATAATCAAATAAGAATTGTGACCGGATTTCTTAACAGGCGTCACATTTCTGTCAAAAATATTTGTGTACTGCATGTGGGTCTGTTTTGTGTGCATATTGTACATAGTAATGCATTCATTGTTTATTCAGTTTTGTCATTATTCTCCATGTAGTCTAAGAAGCTGTCGCTCTGCAGAGAGAATATACTGTAGTTGCATGTAAAACTGGGTTTCTTCATATATTTCACGGCAGAACTTCATTATGTAACACTACACATGGCTGGAGGCAACACATTTAAAAGGCTAGACTTTGCTTGTCAGGATGCTGCCTGAGGAGATATCCATCATTTCATGTTTTAGTCATACCCAGTGACAACAGACAGATGACGCTGAGAGTGACAGGATGTTTTCCGCCCCTTCCTGCTTTGAAAATGTGAAAGTTTTTTTGTGATCAAATGTTTATTGTCTCTTAGGCACAACATATACATTGTATATGGACGAATACAATGACCAAACAAGCAGAAACATCAAGAAAAAAAAAGAGATTAAAGCAGATTATCAAGGGGGGCCATGATAGCCGTCCATACCCTTATTGTCTTAGAGCATGTTCTATTTATCTTAGCTGTTGTATATTCCAAATTTGCTATTTTACTAAAGGCCAGAAACCAGTAAGACTGCAAAGAGAGACTTGGGGTGTACCACATTTGCAAAAATGTCTTGTTTTGCAGCTGTAAAGCCTGCAGACAACAACCTACGTTGATTAAGAGTAAGGGATGTATTGTCATTTAGAAGATAGAGAGATGGATTTGACAACACATTTCCCCAAAAAATAATAAAAGGAGCAATACGAGGGCCATCCCAAAATGTATGTAAAAATGCGATTTTCTTGCTTTTTTCACTTGCTTTTATGGAAGAAAGCTGATGCAAAGAAACTTGGTTAAGCAAAAGCATTTTTCACATACAAAGAAATAATAATTTGAGACCCAATATTTGTCTTAGTATGTGATCTTAATGACCTTTAATTGAATTGATATAGTTTATTATATTTTACTTTATTGCCACTCACCAGCTGAAGATGTCAAATAGGCCAAACAATAGAAAGGTGCTGGGTCTTTGAGGGGAGAGCGCCCACAGCCTCTGGACTCTGTGGGTGGGCAGGCTGGCACAGTGTGAGGCAGTGCTTGCAGAGAGGCAGATGGCCACCAATATGCTCAGCCTCCTAGGAAAACACTGGCAGCTTTATCCCAAAGGCCCCCTGTCATATAGAAGACATCAGCACCTTACTGCATGGAGCAAAGGGCTAGTGTAGTCTGAGTCAAGAGCTAAAAATATTTTAAAGTGTGGGCGGCACCTTTGTGAAATGTATGGCGAGTACGGGTTAAAATACCTTACTTATATGGCGATATCTGTTGCAACACTGAAGTTAACTGTGTAGGCAGTTAGATAAAGGTGAATGTGATGTATTTAGCCATTAGAGAGGCTGAGTGCCCGGGAGGGGAGGAGGTTGTCTTTGTCCATGAAGTGTAGGTGCTGCAGAACTATCTTGCTCTGTCTCTCTTATTCCACGAAAAGAGAAAGTGAAGCAAAACAATCCAATAACTGCAGGACGTCTTATTGCCTCAAGAACTTTTGGTCTAACAGAAGTAGGTTGCACACATAGTGTAAATGCACGCACAAAGAGGAACTAAAACACAAGCACTACCCCATTCCGGTTGTTGTGTTTTTCCTTGCAATGTTTGGCATGCTTAGCAGACAGAATATGGCAGGATAGAGGAACAGGATTGGCACCAAGAGACACACACACAAAAATTCAAACCATCATGAGAAGCAGTACTCTGCTGGGAAATGCAATTAAGCTGAGGAGAGAATTGTGTGTGTGTGTGTGTGTGTGTGTGTGTGTGTGTGTGTGTGTGTTCCCCTTTTTCCCCCTCTGACTTGGGGGACCAAGACAGTTATTTGTCACCAAAGCACTATTCAGGTCATTAAATGTTTGATTGGATAATTCTTGGCAATCAACTCATACCTGAAAGTGGGTATTAAAGCCACAGTATGTGTGGTACAATTACACAAACCTTTTATCCAGATGAGTTTTAGGAGCCATTAGTGGGTAAATATTAGTAATTAGCCATGCCATGAAGTTCAAACTACTACTTGGTACCAGTGGCCTTTGGGTATGTGTGAGCTTTAGTACTCAGCTTTAGAGTTTGGTTGACAATTAAAACTGATATGTTCTAGCTTCATACACTACACTGCATCTGTAAGGTAAATTGGAACAGAAAATCCACATTATAGCCACTGTCTTACTAAGTATAGGATTTATTGCCATTACATTTTGTACAGATACTGTATTTATAGTCTGCTGACTTTAGTGATTCTCTGATGGTGTCAGGCGTATTTTTTTCTCTTTACATTTCAGGTGATATATTCGGCTTGGGTGTTTTGTTTTGTTGGCGGTATTCCCCTTAAAAAAACGCATTAGAGAAAAATTACATTGATTTTTGCCTTGATCTTAATGGTAAATGGTTGGATTTATATAGGATTTTTGTCAAAAGCATTTAAGAATTTGCCTTTAATTCACTCATTCACACACCAATAGCAGCAAGCTACCATGCAAGGTCTGAACATCAAGATCAATTTGGTGTTCAGTCAGTGTCTTGCCCAGGGACACATTAGATGCTAGATCGTACCCACCGAACGACAACACAAGCATACTGCGCAGGTGTTAACACACAGATGGTTATTTGAACTTGTAAGGTATAACCCTTATAAGTAACGAGATGTAACCCTAACCCTGCCTTTTAACCTAACCTTAACCATTCATACCTAACAGTAGCTAGCTACTAACTTCAGTGTTGACGCTTGCAGAGTATGCCAGATTTGTTATGTGATCTAGCATCTACCCAAGGACACTCTGACTGAGGAGCTGGGGATTGAACCACCAATCCTGTGATTACGCTCTACCTCCTGAGCCACAGCCGCACATCTTTTATTTTGTAGCGTCCTCAGTATGGCTTGCTGGTATTTATTGCTTATTCTCAAATGCTAGCATGCCAACACGCTAAACTACAACGGCGTTGGAAAATGTTACCTGCTAAACATTAGCATGTTGTAACATTGTTATTATGAGCATGTTAGCATTCTGATATTAGCATGTAGTTCAGAGCACGGCTGTGGCTCAATACCACCTCACAGAGCTGCTCGTCTTGTTTTTTTTTTTTTACTACCTTTCCCTCGTTCTTTTTCTGCCTTCACCATTTCCTTTGTTCAGCCTTTCTTCTGCTTCTTGCTAATTAATAATTGAAACTCATTTCAAGCTTTCCATCTTTGTGAAAAATATCTGGTCCTCTGAGACATCATATTTCCCCATTCATTTCTTCATATCCAGCTCATGTTTTATCATCACTTGGTATTTTTATCCATGTATGTGCTTCTTAATGTTAAAAAAAGAAGGACTAAAGTGGGAAAAAAACAAATTATATAAAGAAAAGTGGGCTTTTAATGCCTTAATAAAACACAGTTTCTAAGGCAGTTGGACAGATTTTTGAATTTGCATGAACATTACAGTGCTGTGATACAAGATAACAGGAGTTATGGGAGGACTAACACAAGTTATCACATCTGTGTCATTCCTTCAGACTGGATAGATGTTAAATCTAACATAGGGTGAGAGTAAAAAAGCCGCAATGAAGTCCACTACAGTGAACCCCCCCCCCCTCCTCCTCCTTGAGAGAGGGGGGGGTTTTTTGTTTTTTTTTTTTAAAAAAGGGGGGGGATTTTGTTTTTTTCCACTCCTACAGTGTGGATGATATAGACACACTGGAATATGCATATAATTACAGAAGGAGAGAAGGACAAGTGACAGGAGAAGATGAAATTACTGTAAAGCATCATCTATTGGCTTACCACAACAGGGACTGACAGCTGGTTGGGTTTGAAGGGCGAAGAGGACTGAATCGCTCATTCTGCTGGTCAGAAGGAAGATTGCTTATTTGTCTCTGTGCTTCCGCCCCATGAGTCACACTTGTCTTCTCTCTCTGAAGTGCCCCTGAGGCCCATAGAAGGTATATCTCACCTCTCTTTAGACTAACCTCCATCCGAGGTGTCTATGGGCCACTACACGCTGTTCCTGTGTGCACTTAAGATAACAGTCCAGCTGAACGCTCTGGATATCACTTCTGCAGCTGTAGGGATGAGGTCTCCCTGTGCTTTATCATGCATGACCGTTTTAACACCGTCTCCACTTGCACCCCGGCAGCCTTTATCTGACTCGCTGGTATGGGCTGAACTATCAGGGTCACGCTGAAGCCTAGTGTGCGTGTATGCTAAGTGCCAGTGTGGGTTGCTTTCCTAGTCAGGTCAATAAGATAAAACAACAGTAACAGTGTAAAGCTCCATCTCTTATATAACCAGCTCCTGTTAGTTTAATGTGTCGGCCAGTCTCTTCTTTCCAGTTGAGCAGAAGGACCAACACATGAAAATCCTGGAAGCCCACTGAAAAACAAATCATAATTGGATAATAATTCACAGTGTTTTGGCAGGCTTCGCACTGTGTTGACAGGATTATTTACCTCATCCATAGAGAATGACTGTGACTGAAATAAAAGGCTTTTCTCCAGTGAGGAAAGTCCTTCCTGTGCCAGTACCTCTCCTGTTCTCCCTCCCTGTTCACACATTGCTGACAGTGTGCTCTTAAAGGAACACATTTAATAAGGCAGCCAGTGTTTCTGTGCTTCGTTTTTGGACTGAAGTGTAAAGCTGCATATGCATGAAAAGGGTGATGTTAATAGGGATCTTGGTGGTTGGCACCACTGTGTCCCACTTGTAAATGGCCTCCAACCCCCCCGGAGCCTCAGACTTATCACATGCTGAAAAGGCTGCTTGAAATCGCACTAGGGATGGAGTCTGCCTTTAATGCCTCCCACTGTACTCTGAAAAACCTCAGCATCTCTGCAGGACAGGGAGCTCACTGCGTTCCTAAATAGCAGATTAAATGAAAATACTATAAATGAAGACACAATTATAGCAGTTGACTTGAAGAGAATTTCCTCATCGACAAACAAAGTTTCCATTCACTGTGTTCAAGTTGATGTGTAATAGCGTCAGCGAGGAAACTGTTGCCCTAAACTGTTGTTAATGATCGATGCTAATAAAGATTAAACTCTTGTGTCATCATGCACAGTAAATACTAATGGATCATTGGAACCGGCTCTGACATTAATGTGTTAAAAGCTGCTGGTCCTCTGTGCCCTGTGGTGACACTCTGACAGTCTGACAGCAGTGACTAGCTGGGCAAACTGTAGCCCTGCAGTAGTGCTGACACACTGAATTAGTAAAAAATAGGATGTAAAAAGAGAACAAGCTATTACAGTCCCACATGGTTTTGTCACACTTTAAATAGATTAATTCACAGTAACAGAGACAATAATTATAAACCTATATTGCACTTATTTTACAAAGTTTCTGCCAGAGAGGGAATCAATACAAGAAGAGTAAAGCCATTAAAACAAAAATAATGATAGAAAGCATTAAACAAAAGTTGAAAAAGATAGTAATAAGAAAGTAATAGTAAAGGCCCTCTCAATTCAAAGAGAAAAAAAAAACTTCTTAAGTGTAGCCTGAGGACTTAAGGTTGAACTCAAAGTCAGCAATGTATGGAGATGGCCAGACTGAGCCACCCTTGGTCGAGATTGATTTTGCCAACAGGGGACATGGAGAAAACAATAGAACCACTGAGACATGTGTGACCCTGACCGATGAAATCTGCTGAGTAGATTCTATTTAAAAAGTAGGATTAAAGGGTAACTACTGTTTTTTTTTTTCAACTTGGACTATGTGTTTGTGTCTAAGTGACTGATTGGAACAACAATCTTTGAAATTGGTCCAGTATTAAGCAAGATCGCTGCAGTTGGCAGCAGCGAAACAAGCTACAGTGTTTGTTGATAGGGCAATTGTCCTAGCCTGACAAGCCAGACCCACATCAAGATGTTGGGTCTGGGACTCACCGTTGGCAGGGCTCAATCCGAGGGGCGGGATAAACCGTTGTCTTTCAAATTCCCTCTGCACGTAATAGGATAGCGCTACAACCAGGCAGAGCAACGAAGAAGGTAGCAGAGCTAGTTGATAGATTAAACTTTTGAGAACTTCCAGAGTCGTGGCCAAAGCCAATTCCAAAGACCGCTGTTCCCAGCAGCAGCAGCCATAAGCCCGCCCACCGACTCTATACATGATGTGATTGGCCCAGCCAGAGTTTGTTACAATTGTCCAGCTTGTATATACCTTCACAAAAGTGCTCGTTTTGCCACTGACAGGCTCAGATTTATATGCTAAGTGTCGAACTTTTTTTAAACATAAAAACATCCGCGAAATTGCGTTCGCTAAACCCACCAGACTCCATGTAAATAAACAGTAATTTTAGCATCGTAAAATACACTTCATTCAAATTCGACAGAAACAAAATAAAACTATGAAATGCGGTTTTGGGTCGTCTTTCCAGTTTTCCAACCATCACAACTCGAGTTTTGGTTGAAATAAATACATAGTTTACCGATTTATATGTAAAAATAGGTTGGCTCTATACACGCTAAAAGTATTGCTTTTTTAAATAGAGTCTGGTGGGTTTAGCGCTAGCGACTTCAGAGCTGTTTCTGGTTAAACAGAAAGGTCTCAAAGAGGTTTTAAAGGTCTATCTCTGAAGGGATCCTTTCCATGATGTTGTCAGACACTTAGAATATCAATCTGAGCCTGTCAGTGGCAAAACAAGCACTATTGTGAAGGTAAATGCAAACTTACATTGTAGCTTGTTTCGCCGCCGCCGACTGCAGCCATCTTGCTTAATACTGCACCAATGTCAAAGATTGGTATGAAAAAAAACGGTAGTTACCCTTTAAGCCCATGAGGCAGTCAATTGCCTGACATCATCAACTGGGCTAAGTGCTCCCGTACAGCTTCAAATTGTATAGCAGGACTGTATAGCAAAACAAAAAGGATAAATACTTTCCAGTACTGAATACTAATACATTTTAAAACTTCTCTGGGAACATTATGAAAAAAATGAATATCAAAACATATTTACAGGAGGTTTACATTGTAATTGTATTAAGCTTTTCTGTCCTCTTCTTTTTTTTTACGACCAGTGTTGCGTCATTAAGCCATGGAGATGGATTAACTTTGTGAACTGATCTAGTTTTCAAGGGTGCAGTAGCATCCAAGGCTGATGGGTACAGGTCATTAAAGTGGCTAACCAAATCATTTGTGCCTGCAGAACAAGCCGTATGTCTGCTTTGACTCAATTCAGCTGATGAAAATTGAATAGTTGATTGAGCATTAAGGATGCCGGAGCAGATGGTTCATTTGTCCTGCAAAGTAACAACTTTAAAGGAGCATTAAAAAGAAATACTTGTATGATCAGAGATAACGATTCTCAGTATAGAGTTCACACATTTAGTGAAAACCAAGTGACAATTGTTCAGATACATGCTTGCATCTTACTACTCAAAATCTGACCCTGCCTCTGAAATCCGCTCGGCTCTTCCTCTTTTACAACTCCGGGCCCTATCTTGCACTCAGCGCAATTGCCTTTGTACACCGACGCATGTATCATTCCTATTTTGCACCCGACGCACAGCGGACTTTTCCCTCCACAGACGCACGTCGGTAAATTAGGGAATGTATTTGCACTCCCGGGGCGGTTCAGCGAAAGAGGAGGCGCGTTCCGGTGCAAACGTTACCTGGTGCTATTTTGCAGTTTCAGAAAACAATTCCGCCACTGACCAGGAAAAACCTGGTCTAAAGTCAGTGGCGCTAGTCTAAAGTCAGTAGTGCGTTATTCAGATGCTATTTCAGGGGCAAATGCTTGGCCATAATGTAGCATGTGCACAACGCGCATACACTTTGCTTCTCTCATCTAAATGGACGCAGCAGTTCCCATTTTTGCAAACCATACATAATTACAAAGAAAAATATTACTGAAAATGCGCTTCAGGTGTTTGGATAGATCAGGAGGCATTTTACAGTACAGTCCTCAAAAAGTCGCAGCATTCTTTGTGGCTGGTTGTGTTTTACACAACATTTCCATGAATCATAGATGTGTTGATGACATAAATGAGGAAATATTAGAGGATTTAAGGAGACGTGATGTTGAACTACGGTGGGATTGGACACTCCGGCGCGATCTGGTCCGGGAGTAATGCTCGATGCGCTCCTGGTGGAGCGGGTGGACGGAGATGGAGTGGGGGGAGGAGGAAGGGGCACAACAGGTGCAAGTGGGGCGTTTGGAGGTACGCTCCATGGCTGCAGCAATCCTCTCCAGACTTGAGGAGATGCGCCGAGAGGCCGCAGCAACATCGCCACCTGGACAAGACGGGCATTTTTAATTTTACCGCATCCGGACAGCTCCGCGGGGCGGTACCGGGCAAATCCGCCGTCATAATAGCAATCCGCCATGGAACAAGGCGCGCTCTTAAAGGGAATGTGAGATGATGCTCTGATTGGTTATTTTCCGCGTTCACAACCCAAACCACACCTAGCTACTTCAGACCAACCCATTTTAGATTTGCGTCGGGCGCAAGAGTCATTTATCCCGCCGTTATAATAGCAACAGCGCCCGAGACCCGCCCACAAAGCTACTTGCGTTTTGCGTTTCATACTTGCGTTTCAGATCGTTAAAATAGGGCCCTCCATCTTCTTCATGCTTCAATTTTAGCTGCAACTTCAACTCCCAACTAGTTCAAACCTCTGGGGATCTTGTCAAGAAATGCTCCTCTCCTTGTCCCACTTTCACTCTGACTACACTGCTAATCAAAGAAAAGGCAAGTTTTGTCTCTGCTGACAGTTTCTTTTTGTTGGTGGTACATTTTATCCCTGAGTTGACAGACCAGACAGTGATGAGAATGTCCTCAATATGCTGAATACAACTGATCAAGTATGGTTCTTTGATTTAAAAAAAAATCGGGCAGTGACACTGCCCGATTACAAAATATTTCATATTTTAATCTTCGAAAGCCTCATTAGACCACTCTCTCGCTCTACTCAGAAAATCAAAGTTCTAGAAAATGAAAAATAACAGAAGAATCTCGTCTCACTCATTCACACATTCTTCAAATAGCTTTTAATTACCTCTGACAAAGACAAAGAGCACAATACAGCTTGTCACAGAATGAAGACTGTGAATGAAATTCGCTGATTAACAACCTTTTTAAATGTACGGTAATCGCAGCGCCATCTGCCAACACCGCCATTTGTATTGTTTACAGACACATCTGATAGGATAGAGTTCCACTTAAAATAGAAGGTCTGACTCAGATAAGGGGGAGACAGACAGAGAGGGACAGAGTGTCATCTGTGCATTGTTGAACCGCAGGTAATGATGGAGTGTCTGTTGCTGGAGTGGTGTGACTCCCTGTAATTGTCTCTGGGTTGAGGCTGTAGCAGGGATGAGTCACCCATGCCCCAAATATTAATCACCATGGCCAGCTAGTCTGACTAAACACCGTACCTGGGGTGACAGAGCTTTCACCATTGCAGCCCCCTCCCTCTGGAACTCCCTACCCATACACTGCCGTGACTGTACTGACCTGGACGCATTCAAAACACTAATCAAAACACACCTCTTCAGATTAGCTTTCCACATACAATAGTCTTACATTTCTCACCTGATAGTTACTGGTTTTATTGTTCATAAATTGCTTTTAATATGCTTGTTTTATGTTTTGGTTTTATTGCTTATCTGTTTTTAATGTGCTATATGTGCTGGTTTTACTGTAAAGTGTCTTTGAGTACCATGTAAAGCGCTTTAGAAATAAAATGTATTATTATTAAAAAGGCCCTCAGAGGAGAGACCAGACCATTTGTCCTCACTCCATGGACCTGCTCCCCCAAAACCACATCCCCAACCTCAGTTTGGTTCGGACCACACGGACTCTGTAACTTTGCCTCTTGGGATTTCTTGGTTAAGTTAACTCCCCAACCTCTAGAAATGAATTGGGACAAATGACTGAAATGTCCTTGTGTGTTTATCTTGTTCAGTTACTGCTGCAGTCATAAGGGTCTAAGCAACCCATTTGTCAAAAATTAAAGTGTTATCCTCTGGTGCGCAGGGAGATTTCATACTAGATTTGTGACACTAGGGAGGCTGGACTATTTGACATAATGTGAGTGAGTTAGATAATCAGTGGCCGATTTTCCTCTTTCTTCTTCCTCAGCTTGAAAATAATAGAAAGGTCCTTGTGGGAGACCTTGCTTTGTGCCGATTACCATTTCCATTTCAATTGCTCTGTCAATAACTCATACGTCAGAGGCCAAATCCATAACAAAGCCGTGATTACTTTCATCAAACTGAGTGAGAGGAACACCTCAGTGAAGGAGTAATGCCGAACCTGGACTCAGGTTTTTCAGCTTGGCTTGATGAAGGTTGAACCTGCATTTACATTTTGCACCAAGGGCAAGCTCTATTAGCAATTTACATGGGGTTTGTTTTGCCTGAATACAGTATGTTCAAATTTCACGACCAGAGAGAGTCTTCTAAACCAAGTATCGTATAACTTCCACCAGAGCGAGAGACCTTTATTAATCTCACCTTCCTTCTCAACCACTTACACGTGTCACGCAACATGAGCCTTATTTATTTAGACACTCCAATACACCCAGCTTTGAATTTAACACCACTGCTTTAAATGGAAATTGGTCTACGTTAACGGAAATGACAGTAGGAAGGGCGCGCTGGAGCTTTTTAAGCTAATAAACATCAGAATCGTTTGGGCTCAAGCCACAGAAAGAGAGGGGCAGTGACAATGCTGCAGCAGGGTGCAGAGCTCTAAAGTGCGACCGCTTCTCTCGCATTTGCGACTAAACTGTAAAATGTATTTAGGAGCACATATGCGAATAGCATAAGGTATTTTTTTTTCAGTGGCGGTTCTACATTGACACATTGCATTACAACCTGCATGAGACCCCCCTGATGGAAATAAATAATAACTGAACTTGTAACAGTTTTGTTGCAAAGCACAATATAATGTTGAAATTAGATCTCGTGTTTGTTGAGTTAAAACCGAATTATTGTTGTATAAGCATAGCAAGCATCATGGCAAAAGCCCACTAATTCCATTAGAGTATTGCGGAGCGGAGGCGCTGCCCTTAGCTGACTGGAGTGAATTCTCCAAAGGTCTGTCTGGATTTGGTGGGACATTTGTTGTACAATGACAATAAATGAACCTTGTACAGTTTAAAGTATAAATTATTACATAAATATTAAATAAATACAGTTTGAAGCGGAAATAATCAAAAACCTAGTTTAGGCTACTTGTTCAATTCAAATAATGAAATCCCTTTGCTTGTAAATGTCTCCTCGTATTCCTTTTATGAAAGAAAACCCCATTATTTGATACATTTTCATTGCGCCCCTAAAATTCTTTATGCGCTCCAAAAATCTTTTACTTAGGAGCACATGTGCTCCTTGGGAAAAAAGTTAGCGTTGATCCCTGGGGTGGTAACATGAGAAGAGGCTAACATGGTTATTCCCATGCTTCAGAGGCACAGCTGGCTGCAAGGAACAAATGCATATTCATAAATGTGGGATTTGTTTCCACAGTAAGGGCTGCGGGTTTAAATATTGCTAGGGCTGTCTCCACATCAGGATTATCAGAGTCGGTACTTCAAACTAATGCATCGACCTGGAAGGGGTGTATTCATTTGTCATGTGCTTGTGGTTCATTGATTCATGTTTTTTTATAAACACTGAACATGACATTAATCATTACTGATGTCTTTTCTTCAGTACACCTTACCTTCAACCATGAGAAATATAATATTCACTCAGTGCACCTGCAGGGCTTTCGTCCCCACACCAAACTCCTCTATCAGCTTACACCAGCCTTGTGTTTTACCAGCAAGACCCACGTTTGAATGCCTTTGTTCATCATCCGTGATGTGCTAACATCAGATTTCCACAGTAAGTGAAATTAAAAGTGTGCGTCTATGCCATAGTCATGTCACTGAAAATAGTAATTGCACTACTGTAACTTAGTTATTCAGATAAGTTTAATCCTCTCTTGTTGCCAAATAATGATGTGAGCTAAACTATGATCTTCTTCGTCTTCTACTGATCTAAAGTATGACATTCAATGAAAAGGTGAAATAAAAACTTTTTACACGTCCGGTATCCATTAATTATAAATGCACTTGCATTACAAGGAAGAAGGCAGGACATTGGCAGATGCTAAATCTTTGTATGAAAACAGGTCACACCCTTTCTGCAATCGATCGTCTAGGGCTTTGTAGAGTTTGGTCAACAGTGTCCTGCCTTCCAAAAACATACATCTAGATTTTAGTGGACAATTTGCAAACTTCACTGCTGTGGTGAGACACTGAATCATCCAATATTTTTCCCTTCTCTCTTTTTTGAAAGTATTTTTTTTTGTTATTCTTTCTGTATGATATTTTATCCATATGTTATTTTAGGACTATCACAAGCCCTGATCTGAGAACTGCTTTTAGCAGTTGCAGTTGTGGAGGAAATAACTAGACAATTCTGATGTGCAAAGTCCCAAAGCAGATGTGGCTGAGCAGATTGCCTTCACAAACCCTTGCTAAATTACAGCCAGCTGTCACGCACAGATAGCATACAGCCAGGAATGAAATCAGAATAGGACACTTCTCTTCACTTTGAAATACGTTGAGAGGATATTAGATCACAAAGCATGGCCAGTCCCTTTCAATAATTCAAGTGGGTGTGCTAGTAAGGTTGCAAATTCTAGCTTTGCTGACATAATAGATGGTTCATTTTTGACTCCCCTGAGGTGGAAGAATAAAAGATTTATGAGCAAATTTGGTCGCTGCCTGGCAATGCATTAGCTAGCACTGAAGGTGGTCTGTTGACATTACAGATAATCAATCAGCATTGAGTAGGGATTTGATGCCATAAGAAATACTGTAGCGCTTTCGCTTTCCTGTTGGTTCTATCATTCAGTCAGTCAATCAGCTTTTAAGGTAATGCAGCTCTGTAACATATCCTCTTATAAAGCACAGGCCAGTGCTGCTACCATGTCCTCTGCTGGTCCCTATTGGGAAAAGGAGTCATCCCCGCAGGGACAAAGGGCAGCAAACCACATTACAGGTGTGTGGCACAGCCTGCTGCCCTGTGGCATTGCGAGATGAGATTTTCCCTCCACATGTCAGCCCAGCCGCCCAAATTTCATTACCTGTACCTGCGAGTTGGAAGTAACAAGACTTTATTGCCAGCATTCAAAATCTGTCACCCAGCAGAGTTGTTTTCATAGCGCCTCACCAGACTTGAAATGATGCTCCAGGAAAAATATCCTGATTCTCCACTGTATCACACACACAGAACTGCTGGCCAACGTGCCGCTCGCTGTCTGACAGCAGCCTTGGCTTGTGTGAGTTTCTAAAGATCTGAGCTGGTCCAGAGGCACATATTCCCCCTGCGCTCCACCACGCCTCCTTTCTCTTTCATAACAGCCCTTTTCACTTAGTCCCTCTGTTGTCACAGGAAAAATTCTTACCCCTAAAAGCCTGTCAGCATTCCCTCACTCACAGCGGAAAACCAACACAGGTAATAAGGACATCAGGTCTGCAGTTACAGCAGTGCGTGAGTGACAGTTGTACTGCAGTGGAAAGGAGGTGGTGGGAGGGAATGAGCTTAATGATACACAGCAGAGCTATAAAAATCCTCTCTTATACCAGGAGGCATGACAGGAAATCCATGCATCTTGGAAGGTCAAGGGCCTCTCTTACTCACTGATGGATGTCACTGATGATGCATGTGAGCATAGGAGCACACTAGGAACAGATAAACAGTATAATATTGAGCTGAGGTATGACGTGTAGATGATAGAAACATACCGCCTCCAGCAGAGAGAGAGAGAGAAAGAGAATAAGGAGCAGATGGCGTTATAAAATGATGACATGAAAAAGAAAAAAACATTCCTTTAAATCAAAGCTTGGCTAAGCTGATGAAGATGTGATGCATCATTTGGCTGTGAAGTACCTCTACATGCTACACACTATACATGCACACATTAGCCATTCATCAGTTCACTAATGACAGGCTAAAGAACCATCTGCATGTGTTGTAATGGATGGAGCTGAGTGCAGATGGGAGAGGCCGGACCTGCCCACCACGTGCATTTCACTGTTACCAGATCTACATCGTGTCATCTCAAATAAGCGCCTTAGATGCTGGCTGCATATCTTTTGTGGCTGTTATCAAAAATCATGCATCAACGCTTCAATAGAAGGACACATTGATTCAAGTACAAGAGGAGAGACTAGTTGCCAACTACTACAAATGAAGTAGAATTTGGTGTAAATATTGAAAGGAAGGAGATATGTTGTCGACTTCTAAAGCCCAGATCTCTCCTCTGAGATGACTCAACTCTGCGATGGTGATTTGTCTCCTGTGTCTCCAACATCAAGAACAGGCATGTGGGCCCAGTGAGGGAAACGTAGGTTTGATGACGCCTCCTCTCCCCTCTCCCCTCTCTCTATCTGTAAACCAATTACCACCAGGCTTTAAGGAACGGGACTGGCAGGAGTGGCGCGTCAGGGGACGATGCCAACATCAAAGATAGACAGATGGTCCTCAGGTTTTACCACCTCAAACCAATCACCTGCAGATATTATTACACGATTATCCGGTGCCGTGTCCCAGATATGAAGCCAGAATGAGGATGTATCGATCGAGAAAGTGGAAAAGATTTAAACTGAACTCAAATTCAGTATCACCGGTGTGTAAGAGTAGCTTCCATGAGCCACTGAGCTCCAAAATTGAGAGCAGCAGAGAGAATTGTGTCCAGTCTGAGGTCCCACCATAGTGGCTCTAAGCGGCGAGCGTCTTCATCCACATCCTCAGAATAGCACAGTGTTATCCAGTGCCACTCACCCGACACTGTCAAACCATTGTCGATTTCCACTTTTACATTTTAGCAGCTTACCTCTGTCTTGCATAACAGGGAACACGCTGTGACTTAGAGGCGAGACTTTTTTTTGTCCCATGACTGAGAGACTAGGGAGGAAAAAAAAGCTGATAAATGATAGAAAACCCTCTCTGGAAAGAACTACTTTGAAACTGACAATCAGGCAGATAGCAGCAGATGCTTTTTGCCCGGTACAATCTGTTCACTTTCTCCACACCGCGCTCTTGCACCCCACCTCTTCCTCTCTGTTGTTTTTTCATTACTCCACACACAAATAGCCTTCCTTTGCTTTTCTCCCCTAATTACAGACCAGTGGCTGTAAGGATACTGAACCTCATTAGGATCCGAACCTCAGTCCCTTGAGTCCCACAGGCACTCAAATGCAGGTGGCGTGAGAGGTGTTGTAGAATGTGAGCGTAGAGTGAAAGTTACCATCCTGCATTTAAATTGCTGTTCGTAAATGATCTCAAAGGTAAATCTTGCAGAGGACTGAACTGCAGGTAATGTGATTATCTCTCTCTCTCTCTCTCTCTCTCTCTCTCTCTCTCTCTCTCTCTCTCTCTCTCTCTCGGAGCAAATGACCTTTTGTGGCTTGTCAAAGCTGCGGTTCATTTTTGACATGTACTGTAATAAAACCAGATCCGTACACAACAGAGTAAAACTGGCTTATAAAAGTAGCCAGTCAGATGTGTCAGACAGGGTCTCTCTTTTAAAAGTAGCCCCTGTATCTGCACTGACCACTTTGTTTTAGAGTGGACTGTCTATTCAGAGGAGCAGCCGACCCCTGTTTTCCCTGCACTCAAGCCCTTAGCAACCTGTGGAGTATCTAACAACAGACATTTACAAGAGGGAGATGATCTTTTTCTGTACTCCTTGAGTCCAATCAACAGAAAAGTGACCTGATGAGTCACTGTGGTTTGTGGGTAGGCTTATACTCTCATGTGCATAGATCGTCTTAACTTGGCAGCGTTTCGTATCTGCATTTTGCTCGCAAGAATTGTGCCAACCCGAAAGCTTTGATTTGATGTATCTCCTTGTGATTTGGGGGAACATAAAGGGAGCTTATTTATTTCTCTTTAAAAAATAAGAGCGTTAGAAAGCAATGACAACAAGATTATCCCTCCCGTCCAAAGAGCTTGATCTGTAATTGTAATTTAGTCAAGCTGGCTTCCTGCCCATGCCGGAGCCAAATTTGAAAAACTTTTAATTGCTTAGCTGCTCTTGCCACTGCGTTGCCATGGAAATGGAGAATCTAAGCTGACACACGCACACGACCCATCCCATCGCCAACTCTCCACATCACACCCAGGTCTGTCACCATAAGGGATCCTCAACTGGCCCCAACAAGGGACCAACTTCCTCATCAACACTCTCCGTCCTAACATTTGGGTGTGGTTGGTTCAAAGGAAAGCACAGCAGCACTGTTGGACGCTTCTCGATGTCAGCATGTTATCCCCGAGGGGCATCCAGCTGGGTGGGCAGTCAAGCAGCGACTAATTAGACTCTTTGTACAGTCCTATACCTCTGGGACTCTTTGTCAGGACAGCGTCTGTGTTGTGCTGTCGCCACTTGAGCTAAAGAGACCGCTAATGCCTAGTATATGATTAAATTACACATGAATCCACAGGGCAACACCTTACTTGAGGAAAGTATGTGACTGGACATTTTGACTCATTTGCGGGGGGGGCTAGTTGGCAGGAATAAATGTGAAAGGGATTTTTATCTCTTTTAATGTGTTGCCTCATCCTTAAAGAAAACCGAAGAAGCCATTTAAGCAGAACAATACAAAGATGAGCTCTAGCCTACATTTAACCTTCAGCAGGATTTTCTTGAAATGTTGTAGCCCAGATTTGGGTGAATAGGATTCCTTTTAGTGCATTCACAATCCATCGCCACTAATGATTACAGGGATTACACATGAAAGGTATTGGCAAAAGGGAAAATGGATTCACTGGAGTGTAAAACATTTTTTTTTTTCAGCTGCAGGACATAATGGGAAAACAGTTGTTTATTGCGGAAGAGAAAAGCTGCAGGGCGGTCCTGTGGAGATGGCAATTTGGAGAAGAGATGGATCAGTGAATATGTCTCTTTTACAACATAGTTGATGCCTCGCTGAAATGCAATGTTGGTAGCAGGTGACTAGTTTTTTTTTGTGATAATGAGAATCGGCAAGAGCTTTGAAGCAACTGTTTATGTCTTTATGCATGTGTTCATACGAACATGTGGTACACATGACTGTGGCTACGTGTCAGTGTGTGATCGAGTGCAAATGTGATTCATTCACACATCTCCAACGCAGTGTAAGTTTCCAACAACACGCTCAGTTGGCAGGGCTTTTCCAGT
Organism: Perca fluviatilis; assembly: GCF_010015445.1. NCBI lineage: Eukaryota > Metazoa > Chordata > Actinopteri > Perciformes > Percidae > Perca > Perca fluviatilis. The sequence continues at coordinate 21,678,958 of NC_053131.1, read as the reverse complement.
CTGCTGTGTTCGCTGCTGTCAGTGTCTCTCCCTGGTGTGTCAGATCCAGCTGAGAAGCTCTCACAGCTCCCTCATCATGACTTGGCATGCTAAGAGAGTTGGATGGTGGTGGGGTGGAGAGAAGGGAGAGAGAAGGGGGGGGTTTTACTCTCTCCAGCAGGCTTTATTCTCACCTCGTTCCCCAGGGCACCACACACCAGCTGGAACTCACTTAATTATGCACACGGCATGGCGCAGAGGTCAACATGGCACTCAAAAATAGTGTTGTGTGACCGGTTGTGTACTTTGGGGAAGTAACTTTATAGTATCTGACAAGTTATAGGCCGGGACAGAATGTGTGCAATGAATATATATGTAATAACTTAGTGATTTGCAGTCATTTTATTATAAAATTTAGTACATTGTAAGCTTAATCATACAAAGTAAAGACAAAGTAACCATTTTGTAAATTGGGGGGAAAGTGAATGGGGAGATGTTGAGAGACATTTTGATGAGACCTCATCGCTATTATATTAGCAATGAAAAAGACTTCATTAACTAGAAATAATTATTGAAATTAAATAATTTTGTTGTCTGTTAAAGAGCTACAGAACACTTTTCACACAGCACATTCAAAGTGAAATGATGTGCCATTTTAATAATTATTTAAAGGAAGATCTAGAACGAGAAATCCGTTTTTAGTATGTAGGAAAGCACAGCAAAGAAAAGGGACATTTATTACATTTGCAAAAATTCAAATACATTCAGAAGTTAGAGTGAACAAGAAGTACATGATGAAACAAAAACGAATGCTACAGGCTAACTGCTAAGGGAGGTTACTATGCTAGTGGTGTCCTAGTAGCCTCTGGAAACAGAAATACTGCAGAAGGCAGTGCTTATGACAACACACTAAGGGCCCTATTTTAACGATCTGAAACGCAAGTATCAAACGCCAAACGCAAGTAGCTTTGTGGGCAGATCTCGGGCGCTGTTGCTATTATACCGGCGGGATAAATGACTCTTGCACCCAACGCAAATCTAAAATGGGTTGGTCTGAAGTACCTTCATAGGTGTGGTTTGGGCGTAACGTGCAATAAACCAATCAGATCGTTATCTGACATTCCCTTTAAAAGCAGGTGCGCTTGTTCCATGGTGGATTGCTGTTATAATGGCGGATTTATTAGGCGCACACTCTTAATACATCCATGGGCGCACGCCAGGAGCGGTTCACAGCCGAGGAGACCGACGTTTGCTATTGATTTTTCATTTTGACAAAATGTAAATAAAGAAATGTCACAAAAACATACTTTCCGATGTTTTAGGCTCACTCTCACTGAATCACGAGGTTATGAATGCATGGTGATATTTTTGCAATGTAGTCTAACATTAGACCGAGATTACCTCACTATAGACGATGCAGCTCTCTTCTTCTGTCTGTCCTCTCCCGTGCTGTTGATGGGGCATTTGGGTTAAGTCGCATCAGCACATGCAGTTCAACATCACATCTCCTCAAGTCCTCTAATATTTCCTCATTTATGTCATCAACACATCCATGATTCATACATGTTGTGTAAAACAAGGTAATATTTTTCCTTGTATTTATGTAGGGTTTTGCAAATAAAACTGCTGGGTCCGTGAGATGAGAGAAGCAAAGTGTATGCGCCTTGTGCACACTCTACATTACGGCCAAGCATGCGCCCTTAAAATAGCATCTGAATAAGCGCCACTGACTTTAGACCAGGTTTTTCCTGGTCTGTGGCGGAATTGTTTTCTGAAACTGCAAAATAGCACCAGGGAACGTTTGTGCCGGAACACGCCTCCTCTTTTTGCTGAACTGCCCCCCGGGAGCGCAGGTTCATTCCCTAATTTACCAACGTGAGTCTGTGGAGGGAAAAGTCCGCTGTGCGTCGGGTGCAAAATAGGAATGATACATGCGTCGGTGTACAAAGTCAATTGCGCTGGGTGAAAGATAGGGCCCTAAGATTGAGAGAGCATGCATTGGGAAGGCTACTGTTCTATGGGCCAGCAGGGGGCTTAGTGCAGCCACAGGCACTCACTGTGAAGGAACAGGAGTTAAAGTTTAACGCAAGACAGGGCAATGCAGCAAACAACATACAAATAGAAAGTGTGCTGTTTAGTACTGCTTTGATACAAGGAAGGCATTAAAAGTAAATAAATCAGTTTATCTCGATGGAGGGCAAAGCTAAACAGTTCATCTAGGTCATAGGAGATGGAGGCTTCCCCACAGGTCTCTCAAATGAAGGCATTATAGTGTTTGTTGTATAGTGAAGTATAGGGAAGTACAGTAAAGGATTCAGGAACTCGTGGTTCAGGACTGCAGGACAATTGCAGCCTCCATCATGTGTGATGTGGTTTTAACAATGCTCCAAACCTCTTTGACGTTAGAATGAACTACCTTTTAAAACAGCCATTCAACTGTGAATATGTACAGTATGTGTCTTAAGGTCAGATGATGAATACTCATTCACGACAGCATTTCCGTTTATTGTTGAATGTCAAGATTTATTCATATTTTATCACTCTAGAGGGTTACAGTGCAGGAACTGTAGATAATGTATTGATTATTTTAATAACTGGAAATTATTTTTGAATGTCACTGGTGTAGTTGAGACTTGTTTAAGATTGTCTTTTAATAGGGCTATTATTTTCTCTTCAGGTTTTAACAAACAGGAGGACTGTGCTCCCTTCTTCTTCTCTAGGAACATTATGTCATGCTGCTGCTGTATTTCCACTGAGCGTTACAATTCAGTCAGATGCTCCCATTTATAATAGCATTATGCATAATATAATACATTCCCAATGAATCCTAATACATTGAAAATATGGTTGTGTTGTTATGTTCTATTATTTGATAATATAGTGGGGTGTCCTGTTATAATGACAAACTAATATATGGTTTTTGAGTACATTTAAACACATATTAATCCTGGGATACTCAAAACAGGACAAGTATTTACACCCTAGAAAAAAAAACATTACTGCTTTAGGTGTTTGAGAATGACTTGGCAAATAGAGGATGGATAACCGAACCAAGCCCGTCGGGGCCGGGCCGGGTTCTGACAGATATTTAGAAATGATGTTCAGGTTCGGGTCGGTCTCATCACATCAGCGCGATAAGGCATTGAACATTTAAAATTTTAAAAAAGCGTATTATGTAGGTGCGCGCCTGTGTTAACGTGCGCTTGTTGCCCGTGTGCACTGATGCGCTCATCTGTTGACATTTCTGAATGCATTCCTACAGTTGCTTAATAAAAGCGGGCTTTCCACACAAACAAATGTACATGTGTCATTACTATGAGAAAAAAACAAGATTTTAACTGTGTCGGGCTCGGGTCGGGCTCGGACATAAATATCTTAATGCCTGTCGGGCTCGGCCGGGTTCGGTTACTGCTCTGTCGGACGCGGGCCGGGCTCGGACAGAAAGATGCGGCCCGATCCGCACTCTATTGGCAAACCAAAAACTTTTTAAAGCCTCAACACTATTTTATCTTCATTCAGCTCCCACTGGCGCGTCATACTTATCTCCAGGCCAGATAAGTATCTTTTCACTCACACCTGGATGTCCGTCGATTTCCTCACAGACATGAATGTCTTTCAACAGTGACAAGTGTGCCCGAGCCCCACTGATGACTGCTGAATCATTAATGACGCTATTACTGCCTGATACATCTTTTAGCAGCCGCTGTCTCATTTCTGAAGACTGGACCAGTTTTTAATAGCTTCATCTCTAGCCTTTTTTGGGAAAAGGGCACAGGGTTTCAATTAGTAGAAGAAGTGAATGTTTCTGCACTTATGGCCTGCCTACCAGAGTTCAACCTGTCGCATTTTCTCAGTGGTTATTTATGTCAGTGAAGCTCTCATTTAGGTTTTATTTCACTTCATTAAGTCCTAATTACAAAAACCATATTACAGGAAGTGGTGATCTTATTTTAAATATTAGAGCATACAGGCCTTTCCTGACATTAATGTGGAGTAAATGCTTTTTATTGACTGGTGGCCTTAGTTGTAGGTATTCATCTCGAGCTGCTCCCTCACATTCTCCCTACACCTATACCCTCCTACATCTGCCATACAGAGTTGCTAGTGCTGCCCTCAGAGCCATAAAAGATAAGATGGACAACACACACACCCCCACACAGACACAGCCATGCATTGGTACAAATTTGCAAACACGTGTGCAGCAAATGCAAACATGCGGTGGCAAGATACACAAGTGTTCTCCTGATAATCATTTATAGAGCTCAGTGGCGAGGGGCAAAGTGCTGTTATCGCATGCTAGCAGCAATTTTCATCTCTCAAAAACCCTCCACACCAAGCTGCAAACACCATTAGCTTGTACATCCAGGAGATACGATGTGCACTTTCTGTAGCTGTGCCAAGTACTTCTTGTCTGCTGTCATCCTGTAGGGAGATAATGAGTCCTTCTTTCTAAAGCCTACTGCTATATGCAGTCCAAGGTCCATTATTACATGAGAACAAAAGGACTTAATCCTTTGCATGTTGCTGTGTCTCAGGGGATTTGAGGAGTCCTTCAGAGTTGGATCGAACAGAGCTGATTTCAAAGCTGTTGCCTTGTTGTTTCACTTCAAAGGAAAGATTGTGATGTGTCAGTGCTAATCTGTCGTGCCCCTGATTGTGCTCATGTAAAACAGTTTATGCTCACATATAGGCGAAAGCAGTCCTAAAATACCAAGGCTCTGTTCACAACACAGAGGGCAGATCCAGCTCTGTCTCCCCCCTCTCTCCTGTGAGAGATTCATCAACAAGAGTTGAGGCAGTAATTCTCCACAGTGGATGTTCAATAATTGATACCAAGACACGCTCTCAAGCTTATGGTGCGAGATTGGTAATTTGACTTGCCACGCAGTGTTCGCTCCCTCCTCTCTGCTCTGCATTATGTGTGTTATTAAATCCATATGCATCAGGGTGTTTTGTTTTTGATTTATGGGCTGCATGTATAAGTCGTCCATTTAATACTTTGCCAGACAGGATGGTAATGGTGGTTTAGTTAATGTGCTTCAGCATGCTGCACTCTCCGCTTGTTGTTCTCTCTTTACCTTCCTATTCACTTTGGTGTTAAGGTTAGAAAAATGTTGCAGAATTAAAGTATATCAAGAAGTGGGTTGAGGACAAATAATATATCTATGAATGTAAAGTTGATAAGAGTGATCCCAGTAAACATTTTACAGGTAAAACACACATTTGACACACAGGCTTGACATACTAAATCCCAATTGGACATGTTGGTCAATTCCAGCATACTGTATCTGTTGGAGGATTCATCCTTTGGCGACCATAAATGTTCATATAGAATTTCACACCAATCGATCCAGTAGTAGTGGTGAACTGACTGACAGACAGGCTCACCGACATTAGTTGTCCATAGAGGCTAACGTGGCTAAAAAACAAAAGTATATACAGTAGCCTGATAGGAGAAAAAGAGGAGTGTTCAGAGCCTGTAAGTTCAACCAAATTCACCCAATCAGCTTTGTCATATGGTAGCAGCATGTGTGCTTGTGTTCATATGCACGTGAGTGTGTACGTGTGCAGGCATCCGAGTGTGCTTAATTACTAGACAGATGCTTAGGGAGTCATAAAGAATGTTATAGCTAGTGCTATCAAACCTTAGCAGCTACTGTACTGCATATGGTTGGCTGCAAGTATGCAAAATCAGGATTTTTTTTAATGTAGATTGATTTCTACAACAGAGCGCTGACTGCTCACATCAATACATGACCTGACCTGACCTGACGGCTTATGCTCTACAAACAACCTGTTCAAGGACTTGACCAAACACTGATTTTAAAAAATAAATGATGTGTTTCTGTATGTTTGTGTGTTTAGGACTCTGTATGTGGATTTCTGCATCGTCATATGCGTGTTTGTGCATGTGTGTCCATGTACTTGAGTGACTTGATGTTCACTTGTTTAATGTACTGTGTTCTCCCCTGTGTAGTGGCAAGCTGTGCCGGGCCTTACTTTAGGCGGCTGATGTGTGATGTGTTTGTGTCTCTGGCTGTGTTGGAGGTGTGATGTTTATTTCTGCCTCTGGGGAGTAGCTGTGACAGCCCTTTTCAATTGGCCAAAGCTTACGACTGAAGCCCTTAAATAAATTAACCCAACCTGTGGTTGTATTACCATGGAAATGTGTGAGTGTGTGTGTTTGGAAAATATTCAATCTATTGAACCTCTGACCCATGCTATCTTTAAGCTTTATAGAGTGCATTCCACAGGGTGTCACGATCACTAGCAAAAGCACATATGTTTAAGTGTTTGTCTTCAACACTTCACCAGTGTTGATATAAGGATGTCCTCAGGTCAAGCATCACTAGCCTTGTGTCCACTGGGAATTACATATATTTCCAAACCCTTTAAGCTACTATCTGTAGAATTTTAAAACGGCAACATATAGCATTTTGTCTTGTCTCATTTTTTTACAAACAAAAATAATGAATATTGTGAGTCAGATAAAAAAACACATCAGAGACTTTACCGAAATCTAATCTCAATTTAAAGCTGCACTAAATTATGTTTTCATGTTGTTAACAATTAATCAGACGACTAGGTGTACTGTGAATGGTCTCAGTCATAGTAACAAACCAACAGAGAGTGATCACCCTACTCTGTAGTTCCCCTTTGCTCTATGGAGCATTTTAGCATCTTTAAGCTCATTGTTTTGGTTTTACAGGCTCCAATTTTACTGTTTTTTAATTTACTATCACCTCTGAGAGAAAATGATAAATTATGGGTTTACTGCTTATTATGCTCCCCCAAGTGGCCAAAATATCAGTAAACTCAATCCTGAATCTATTGTTTGACTTTAAGGAGTCTTATGTAATTATTTGAAACTAGTAAAACATGTCCTCACATTGGATGTTTTTCTGTTCTATCACTGATGAATTTTAATTCCCGAAAAAAAAGAACAAAAAGCATATATGCACTATAATCCGAGTTATGTAGTTAGAACCATTGTAAAGGGTTGCTGTAGAAAATAGAATATGTGATTTTTTTTGTTTTTTTTGTATTTAACAAAGCCTCTGGCCTTCCCACAGATAGAAGACATTGTTACACGAATACAAGATGAGAAAGCAGGAGGTGTAGCCATTCGGACTGTCAAAAGCTTCCTCTCCAAGATCCCCAGTGTGGTTTCAGGTTAGTATTATGTGTGTGTGGACATGCCTGTTTACTGTATGTGATTGCACATTTATCCTTGTGTGACTTGTCTTACTCCTTCACCTCCCTCTTTCAAAACCACTCTTAAATCCCACTTATTTAAATCTGCTTTTAATCTGTAATTATTGTAATTATTATTTTTAGTTGTTTTGTTGTATTTAGTATATTCTTATTGCTTTTACTGTTTCTGTCTTTGTTTTTAAGTGTCTTTGAGTACCTTTTGAAGCTCTATATAGAATAAATGTATTATCATTATTATGATTGTGTGTGTGTTTGCTTTGTTGTCTAGAGAAAACGTATGAGTCAGTATCAGAGAAGCAAATATGACCTTTTGGGCTCATTTAAATTGCTGCTTCTACAGTTGGAGGCAGATGATGTCTTTACCAATAAGCCACTGAGGAAACTGCCTCTGGTGTGCTGCCCTTGTCACACTTTTTTCTCCTTCTCCTTTCTATCTGTGTCCATCTGTGTGTATGCACTGTACTCCTTCTTGTGTTTGTGCATCTGTGTGTGCTTGTGTATGAGGATGAGTCACCAGTGTTGGACGACGAGGTCGCTCCCGCTCTCCCAAGGGTTGTTGCGGACTCACTGCTTTACATGGCTCCCCCAAGCCCGATGCCCTCACAATCATTCTCAGCAGCCTCTGCCAAAGCACAAGGACCGGGCCAAATATAGTGCTGTCGAGGAGCAGAGAGAGAGACAGGACTGCAAACTTGTTAACATTATGTTATATTCAGACACCTACTGAGCTTTGACCCACAGCTTAGAACAGACAAACTCACAAAGACTTCCTCAAAGCTCATTTGTGTTTGTCGATTGCAGCTTTTGTCGAAACTATTGCGCATGTAGAACTGTGACGCCACTTCTAACCATAATCCTTTTATGAATACCAGGGGCCGACATTGTTCAGTGGCTGATGAAAAACCTTTTTATTGAGGATCCAGGTAAGTCTGTTGAGAAATCTATCATTACATAAAAGCACAATTGTGCTCAATTGAAGAGGAAGGCAATTTCAACCTGCCCCCTTCTGTGTGCCTTCTGTCATGTCAACAGCTGAAGCCATCCACCTTGGGAGTCTGATCGCTGCCCATGGTTACATCTTCCCCATCTCTGACCATGTCCTGACACTTAAAGATGACGGAACCCTTTATCGCTTTCAGGTACAGAAAATTGCACCATGGGAATATCCTTGGTATGGATTGGGAGGCCTTTAAATATTGAAAAATGAGATGGTGGTTTATCAGAGGGATATGTTTATTGTGTGATGCTAATGAGAGCAATCCTTGCTAAGCCTATTACTCACCCCACCAAGGTCGAGACTGTATATCCCTGCTGGACGCTGCGTCAGAGCGTGAGGTGGGCCGCAGAACAAGGCCTACGGGCCAGCCATTCAGCTTGTCAGAGTTTTTTTTTTTTTTTTTTGCTCCATCTGATCCAGCATGAACTTTGACAGGTCCCTCTGATAGCTTTCGGGCTCCACGATGACTCATTGCTGTGACTGGGCCATTTGCATCTTAATCCTGGCCAGCTACACTCGCCAGGCTCCCCTATGGGAAGCACTCAGCTGGCTGCACGCTGGCTCTGCACTTTTCACTGTCACCAGCCACTGCTCCTCCCCCTAAATCTACCTCTGAATGCATTTATCTTCACCTCTATTGCTCAAGATTAAAAGCCATTATTGTGCCTGCACAGGGAGGGCAGCGTGTGTCACACTTGCTCATTCAGCAGAGGCTAAAAATATTCCCTCTGATGTTGTCGTAATGCAACAGGCCCATGTGAAATGCATTGGCCAGTCTCCATAGCTGTGCTGTAAGGCATAGTGACGGGAGATTTTTTAGTTTGCTGGTCTGTAAATAGATACTATTCTGGTAGAAGACCCAGATTTAATGACGACTGTCTTCTGTTTGTTACTTTTTTGCGAATGCAGTGAAGTCTTATAGTTCAACTTCATCCTCTCTGTCGATTATAATGGTAATAAGAGCATGTTAACCTTTTGTTCAGAACACTCAAACAGCCACATTCATCAGCGTCAGCCTTTTGCTCTTAAGCTAATTACCGTTATGAGTAATAGTCGGACTAAAATATGTGGTTGAGTGCCACCAATTTCTAATTCTGTCCCGTTATTAAGAATTCATGATAAATGTGAGTGATCCATTATTAATGGACTTGGGAATGAACTTTGAATGTGTAATATCAGTTGCAATAGACAAAAAAAGAAAAAAAAGACATAAATATGGAGAGAAAGAATAAAGTTACCATTGCTCCCCAGATAGTTATGTGCAGGATGGTGGGTGAAATGAGATTCCAACATTTATATTGGAGTAGAATATTATTGTTTATCCCGACACTTATAGCCAGAAAAGAGAGTAATTTGGATTATTTGAGTAAATTAATAAACTCTGTTTATGTTTCATCCCCTTCTGTTCATCATCAGTCTCCCTACTTCTGGCCTTCAAACTGTTGGGAGCCTGAGAACACAGACTATGGTGAGTCACAACTGTCTCAATTTTGCCTTTTTCTCCAAATCATTAAGATCTTGCTAATGCTTTCAGTTGTTTCTCTGAAACAGAACTCACACTGTAGATCGGTTGTTGACACTTACTGAGTATTGATTCACAGAGCCATTCTCTGTAATGTATCTGGCCCCGAGGAGCCCGCACTACAGAGAACCCTGTGGGAAAAGCTTAGACAAACAAAATAAAGGGACAGTCACTTATATGACCACATCTCCGGCTCTTTGCATGGCATTTACTTGAGGCTTGTTATTTAAGAACACATCGCCTGCCTGCTCCAGCAAAACATTCATTAGTGTTGGTTCACACAGCTGAGACCTCAGTTAAAAAAATAGCAGCATCCATTGGAGATATTCCTTTTTTATTTTGTAGTCACAACGCTGACAACCCATCTGACTAACTCTATTACCCTCTTCATGTCTCAATCTTTCTCCCCCCCTCCCCCTCCAGCCATTTACCTGTGCAAGCGCACCATGCAGAATAAGGCCAGGCTTGAGCTAGCTGACTATGAGGCTGTAAGTACACTGTCATTTCTGGTTAAGTGATTGCCAGGAAGCTCTCAGTTCAATGCTATCATTGTGCATGGACCATAATATCATGACACTCTGAATTTCCTGTTTTGTTGCACATCGCTGAAAAACTAAAGAGCTGTAACAGTGTCCTCTGGGGCCTTGAAATGCCAAGATCCATTCATCCCAGCAAAAAGCCATTATCAAATTACAAACTTTTATACAAATCTTTCAAAGGTCCTTTTTGTGGAGCAGCATTTGGCAGACTATAATGCAGTCATTTCCTGGCCCCAAAAATTACTTACTTGACTACTTTGCATCAGCAGATCAATGCAGTCTCAATAGGGGCATTACTGCAGTGCTGATCTCCTGCTGGTATACAATAGCAATCCACTGCACTTTCATATTCTAAATTATTCTGCAACTATATTGTCCAGTAGACTTCCTTTCTCTCCTATTCAGGTCACTTTTGTCTTCAGGACTCATTGTACTTAGACTTTTTTCTGTCTTTGTAATGAGGTCATGTACTGTATCTTCGACAGATGCTTGTTTGAGTGGTCTTATTAAGAATGCCCAATTTGGTATGCAGCTTTGATATGTGTACATTATGGAGTTTTAAAGAGCTTGTGAAGCTTTTATTTCTTTTACTCAAGCAAAATGTATCATGCAATGAGTTTCACTCAATAAAGTCATTAGGTTATGGTATGAGTCGCCACATTTGTTCCTCCGTAAAACCTCAATGCTCCGGGGTGGCCTCTAGCTCACCCAGTAAGAGCATTAGCCGCATGTTGGCTGAGTCCTGCAGCGGCGTGGGTTCGAATCTGACCCGCTGCCCTTTGCTGCGTGTCATGCCCCATCTCTCTCCCCCTTTCTGGTTTATCCACTGTCAACAAAGGGAAAACCCCCAAAAAATAATCTTTACACTTAGTTTTTTTATCGGATTAAACTAATGAGATATAACATGTTAAAGGGGAACACCACCTACATTAAGAATTCCAATATGTTATTTCCATCTACTAGGAAAGTTCAATCAATATTTGTGAATATGAGATACTCTCTCTCAAAGCCAGAAACCAGACAAGTAAATCTCAAATCTGTAAAGTCTGGAGCTGCTCCATAGATAATGAATGGGATTTTTTTCTTCTTTTTTTTTGTATACCCAAATTAGTTTTATTCAATTGAAGTGTTCTCAATTCTGAAAACATAAAATGTACCCATATACTCAGAACATTCCCCTGGGTGCTCTCAGTGTCCTCTCAGTGACAACATTTCCAATTCATTGTCTACGGAGCAGACTTTTTTTACACTTGATGACATCACAAATTTGAGTTTAAGCACTCTAGTTTTTGGATTTTGGATAATTTTTATAATATTTTTGGACTGTCTTAGACCATAGGAATAACATGTATGAATTTTGAAAATGGGTGTGGTTCCCCTTTAATTAGTGAGCCGGGCTAGCTTTTTCCCCGTTTCAAATCTTTATGCTAAGCTAAGCCATCCGGCTGTTTGCAGTAGCTTCAAATTTACAGTACAGACACAAGAGTGGTGTCAATCCTTTCATTTAATCTCAAAAAAGGCGAAAAACGTATTTCCCAAGATGATTTATTCAGTAATAGTGTATATAACAAAACAGTACCTATTCATGAGTGTGGGATCAGCAGCTCAATGACGTGTTCAGGGAAACACTAGTGAGAGGTCGCCTCATCTCAGCATTGGTAATCCAAAAATATTGCAGTTGTGGCCATCACAGTAAATGGACAATGTAATCATCTAAAGGCCTTGAATTCCAGTAACCTTCTCCCCTAATTGGTTGGTTCTGGTTGGTTCCACCAGGAAAACCTTGCCCGGCTGCAGAGGGCTTTTGCCAGGAAGTGGGAATTTATCTTCATGCAAGCTGAGGCTCAAGTCAAGTGAGTACATGAATGTACATGGGAGTTAGCACGTGTCGCCTCTTGACGTCAGAGTCCTACTAACGTGACACATTGACAGCAGGAGATAGAGAGATGTTGGTGAGATCAGGTTTATACATTCATACTAACTTTTGGCATTACATGCATAATTTGAGTGTTATTTCCCCAAGGAAGAGAAAAACGCTTCAGTGTTCAGTGTCAGTCGGGCATTGAGCCAATGCTTTTCTCATTAGCAATGCTCTGTTTTCATGCCCTGCTGTGACTGCAGGGTTACATGCATTAAATACAGCAAGCATCCCCCTATGGAATTCAACACACACAATTCTCCCTAACTTCTATCTCTTAGTAAGGCTTCCATCTGGTGGTTTGCATGTGTAAGCACAGCACTAATATCTCATGCATTTCAGTGAGGAGAGAACCTTCTTCTCCTGTCTAGAAATATCTTCAAAGTTGGCATTGTTTAGTGGCCACTGTTTTGTACAAGTGCTGGCGATATTGTCAAAACCTGACTCAAAGGCCATGACAAAAGAGGGAGCGAGGCATCGTAGATTATCAAAAGTGATTTATTTAACATTAGAATAAACTAAACAAAACTTAACTATAACTTAAATAAACCCAAAACAAGATGTGGCAGGCGGGGTGATCAGACCATGGTTGATGTCTGGAGTGTAGTGAAGAGAAGAGAGTCTATCCTGACCAGGTGGCGCTTTATCAGCTCACAGCTCCCAGGTGCACCAGATCTGCAATCAACTCAAACAAAGATGGAAACAAAGATGGGTAAGACCAGAGAGGTATCACTCCCACAGAGAGGCCCTGCCAGATTACACAGGGCCGTCACAATATGGAAAGCAATAAGTCTTTTAATATCTGGGGAGTAAACAATACCTAGCGAGGGCCGTCAGTAAATGTCAGTTATGTAAGAGCTCGGCCCCACCGGCAGCAAAACCTGGAATCGCTAAGTGAGGCGAGCAGACAGGTTAAGACCTGCACTCTTCAGCTTTTTGCTCCCTAGTCTGGCCTGTCAGTAGTAACATGTACGTGGCTGGGTGTGTTTGTGAGCGTGTGTGACTTATTAATGGAGCCTGATTTATTGTGTTTGACCTGATATTTCCGAGGTATGTGTTCTATATATAAGTGGCCTGTTTCCTCTGTTGACAGGATTGACAGGAAGAAGGACAAGGCAGAGAGGAAGATCCTGGACAGCCAGGAGAGGGCATTCTGGGACGTCCATCGGCCAGTGGTGAGTACGGGCCAAAACCATGACAAAAGAAAAAGAAGGGAGGGTCAGATGCTCCAACAGTGTAACAATGGTAATGAACAAAGAAGAATGAAAAAAGAGGGACTGTTATGTGGATAAACAATTTTAGCATTAAAAGCCTGAAAAAAAGCAGACTCAGCTCCGCACACTGTTTAACTGAGAACTCTGTTCTATTGTTGGCAACAGAATCAGATTTGGTACCAGTTACTTTGCATACACGCCTTTGGTGAGCGTGGCATTGCTGAATAGAGAAACAGCATCATATTGTGTGAGGAGCACAGACAATGCATGCTGGAGAAACACTGTTATCTGACCCAGAAACACACTGTCTTCTGTTGTCTCCCACAGCCAGGCTGTGTCAACACTACAGAGATGGACATCCGCAAGTGCCGGAGAGAGAGGAACCCTCACAGGGTAAAAAAGGTGAGGAGACGATGGCAGGTTAGCTTTCCAAACCTAATTATTATTTCAACACTAGTTTTTAGCAATCGTTTGCTATAAACCAGTGGTTTATGACCTCAGTAGTTAAGAAATACTGATGTCCAGCACCACCTCATCACCTGAAGAATGTTTTTGCCACCAAAACCTTTAATTTAAATGTTTTATTCATTTAACTGCTCATTACATTTTGTCAATTTTATCTCCCTAAATGGTTCAAAGTCTTTTACAGTGTCCACTTCCACTATTTTCTTTTACAAAATGACAAAAATCTAAATTTATCTCAAATATATATATTTTTTTGCTTAGTCATAAAGATATTTGTATAAGATATTGTAATTTTTCTAAAACATTTTGATAAGAAAAACTGTACGTACATTTCTTTTAGATGTTGTGTAATGTTTTGTAAAGTACTTTAAATCATTTTTTGTTGACTTTTGTTGACTATTTTATCTTACTAAATGGCAATATGAAATGGATGGTGTTATAAAAATATTTTAATAATAAATATATTTACATATATATATATATATATATATATATATATATATATATATATATATATATATATTAAAATAAGAATATACAGTATATATATATATACTGTATATTCTTATTTTAATTCATAATATGACAATGCCTGTATATATGTTTTTGTTTAGTTAGTAGTAAACCTCTTCTAATTTTTTACAAATGTACAAATATATGTGGGTAAAAGCAATCAAAAATCTAAGGATCTAAGATTCAACGGATTCTAAAAATTCAAACCCACTATGTGTAATCTGTGTGTAATTGTAAAATATATAACTACTCTTCAGGTCGGTAAAACCCCTTGATTCCCAGTCATAATACTGAGGCCATGATGGTGCTAATGGTAGTAGCCATGGCCCCAGAACTATTACCTGACATTCATCAAACTACAATATAGAGTCCCTGATCTGTCATGGTTTATCCAAACAACAACAATGGCATCAAAGCAAAACAACATGTCTCTCCTCTCATCTGCTCCAGTCGGTCTACGGGGTTCCAGATGACGGCCAGAGCCAGCCAAGTCCCGTCCACATCAGCTCCCAGCCGACCAGGAAGGCCACCAAAGAGGACGTTCAGAAGGAGGTAACTCACGGTGTGACCTTCTTCTCCATAGGTCATTACCAGCATTCTGCCTCACCCATCCATCATAGCGACAGTCTGGGACACAGACTGATGAGCTGTTACCTTATTTAGCTTCCTCATTATTCGCTCTCCCTCTCCATCAGATTACCTTCCTGAACATTCAGCTGGACAGACACTGTATGAAGGTTTCCAAAGTGGCCGACAGCCTGATGAGCTACACGGACCAGTTCGTGGAATATGACCCATTTGTGTCGGCCACAGAGCCTTCCAACCCCTGGATCAGTGATGACACTACCTTCTGGGACTTGGAGGGAAGGTGAGGCTGGAGGGGTCATGTTGGGATGTGGGCTGAGAGTTCACAGGAGGCTGATAATTCTTTAAACCAACGCGGAGGTCAGGTGGAGTGTAGAGGCCTCGGTGACGGTGAACTTTTGTTGTCCTGAATTAGGAGGCATATCATCTTAAATGAGAACTAATGCTGGCATTCCCAAAGGTTTACTGTGCTCTGACATTCTGGTATCTGCTCTCTGTACACCATGAGGAAAAATGACCTATTTTATTCCATTCTTCTCTAATGTGTTTTATTCTGAGCAGTCGTGACCCCAGCCAGCAGCGTGTGAAGAAATGGGGCTTCTCTCTGGAGGAGGCGCTGAAAGATCCGGCAGGAAGAGACCAGTTCCTGAAGTTCCTGGAGTCAGAGTTCAGCTCAGAGAACCTGCGGTGAGGCTGACATGCCTTTCTTAAAGCGACTATAATCAATATTTTATATTAACAATGGATCACATGATTATGTATGTATGTGAAATGGGTCACACCTGATGATGCAGTTGCTGTGGATACAATAACTAAACAATAATAGAAATGTAATGATCTAATTAGATTTGGGGCATCTTTCTGCATAGATACTAAGGTTTTTATGATCACTACTACAACTCCTTAATACTTTTAAATGCACAGAGATTATATTAGTACCACAGACAGTGGTGGGAAGTACATTTAATAAAGTATCATACTTAAGTACAGTTTTGAGGTACTTGTACTTTACTTTACTACTTTATACTCCACTACATTTCATAGGGAAATAATGGACTTTTACTCTACATTTGTGTGACAACTATAGTTACTATAGAATTTCTTTTTTTACATATAAAGCCTTGTAAAATATGAGGAACAGTATACAAAACGTTGCTTCACTTTGACCTGCCAGAAGCCAAAAGACTCAAAAATAAAACTACAACACTTCTCAAATACACAAACAAACCCACATCAATCACCTTTCCAATGATATCAGGCACACCCCTGAGTGTCAAAGCATATGGGAGCTGTACCACTTTTAATTTGGGTATGATGTTTAGCAATAATTGCTACTTTTACGTAAATAATTCCACCATTGTTAAGTCAAAACAAGTGTGTTAACATATTGTAGAAATATTCATATTTCATCAATATTCTAATTAATTCAGTAATCACATTAAATGGCATTGTCAGCATACAAGTTAATGTAACAAAACAGGCAGATGAACTGCCAATTTTATATACACTGTGTGTGTATGTGTGTGTGTATATATATATATATATATATATATATATATATATATATATATATATATATCTCTCTCTATCTCTATCTCTATCTCATATTTTGGGAAAGTTGTTATTGATTAGATGTGATGCTGCTTTAGGTTCTGGTTAGCAGTGCAGGATCTGAAGCGGCGGCCGCTCCAGGAAGTGTCCTCCAGGGCGCAGGAGATCTGGCAGGAGTTTCTGGCCGAGGGAGCACCGAGCTCCATCAACCTGGACTCTCACAGCTACGAACGCACCAGCCAGAACCTCAAAGACCCCGCACGATACAGCTACGAGGACGCTCAGGTGGACTGTGTTGTTTCTTTACTCATGGACGAATTCACATGACTACACACACTCGCACACACTCACACTGATCTGAATAAACACATAGAGTGCCAACACACCTGCGCCTGTACACATCAAACCAATACTTCTCTAGCGCTACATAGAAAGGGATTTAGTGGTACATATAGGGTGCTAAAACTGTAGCCTTCATAAGACAATCAGACAAAAAAAAATATATATATATATATATATGTGTATATGTGTATATATATATGTGTGTATATATATATATATATATGTATATATATATATATATATATGTATATGTATGTATGTATATGTATGTATGTATATATATATATATATATATATATATATATATATATATATATATATATATATATATATATTATTTTTTTTTTTTTTTTTTTTTCTGTATGTATAAGCTCTAAGTAAAAAGGTCCTGAGTTCAGATGGGTTTACCATCCATTATATCCCTGTTACATCACACACAAACACACGCACACTCAAACATGCGCACACACACACACTGCAGCCATTTATTTCCTCTCCCATCCGCTTGCCCACAGAAACACTGAACCTTTCCACCCCACTCATGTTACACTGGTGAATGAATGAGAGGGCACGGAGGAACAGAATGAGAGAGGATTGAAGATGAATGACGTGTGTTTGTGCCAGGGCCTAATGAGGCGAGTAATGCCATGAATAGGTTGTTCGGTCGGTTCACCATGGATTCCTCTGGTTCAAAGTGGGTTGGCGATGCGATGTGTGACGTGGAACGCCTCTCACTGGCAGGACATTACTCAGCTCTTTCTCACAGGACTCTGCCGTTCATGTCAGCCCGCTCGGTTTGCATCACCGCCTCCAAATCACACATGCATGCAATGCATTACCATAATCAGACCTCCTTTATTACTCTGCACTTCTCTTTATTGTTTCACTCCCTTTTATTCCAAAGCCAACACACACTCATCAGTTTTTCTTTCTATTGCAGGAGCACATATTCAAGCTAATGAAAAGTGACAGCTATGCACGCTTTTTGCGATCCAACATCTACCAAGACCTCCTGTTAGCCAGAAAGAAGGTGAGCTGCACTCTCTGACCCCTTTTCTTTTTTACAAAAGTTTGTCACTTTTATTGCATTTCTCATATTGGTTTGATTCTTCTGGAAAAAAACATTCCAGTTTCATATCTAATGTAGTATGTAGTCAGTAATAATTAGACAAAGGACCCTATTTTAATCGCACAAGCGCAATGACAAGTGCTAAACGTTTTTTGGTTCATATACTGTATGTGCAGCAGGGCTGGGTGAAGTGGAACATAGATCAGAGGTGCAGTGATTAATAAATACTCTCACTGGTCTAATCACTCTGAAAAAGCTGTGCCAATTTGTCAAACAGTAGAAATTAGCTGAGAACAGAAGATACTGATAGATCTACTGACTGGGGAGGGTTTAATTAAATTAAATTTAAAGTTTATTTCCGACATTCTATTCTCTGCTTGCGCTGGTCGTTGCGCCGCCACGAAATTATGGCCCCTATGTGACCAAGTACATTTACTCAAGTAAATGTTTGAGGTATTTGTACTTTACTTGAGTATTTCCTTTTTATATACTACATCCATTTTGGAGGCGTATTGTACTTTTCACTCCACAACATTAATTTGACAGCTTTAGTTACTTATATATGTGTATATATATATATATATATATATATATATATATATATATAATGCAGTTACAATTAGTCCCAACTTTACCAGCTGCAACATTAGTGATGTTTACACATAATAATAATAATAATAATAATAATAATAATAATAATAATAATAATCATCATAACTTTATTTTACTTTTTACATTTTACATACTTTATTAACTTTAAAAACAATACTTTAGTTAAGTGCTTTGACAGTGGAAACAAAAAGCACATACAAATCAATACATAAATATACACATCCATTTAATACACATACCCATAAATGCACAACAAAGTGATAGAGAAAAGGAGAGATGGGGCAGCACTAAAGTACAGGTTCAATAACAGAATGGAGTTAACAGGCAGACAATGAGAAAGATGATAAAAAGACTGCATCACATAAAAGCAAGTCTATAAAAGTGTGTTTTAAAAAGGGTTTTAAAAGAAGTCACTGATTCAGCGAGCCCTATCTCCTCGGGCAGGGTGTTCCAAAGCCGAGGCACTGATGGAGAAGACGCGGCCACCTCTGGTTTTGAGCCTCAACTTTGGAACAGTTAAAAGGGCCCCGCCCGAGGATCTAGGGCTGCGAACAGGCTCATAAGGGGTCATCATCACTGAGCTATAGTCTAGGACTAGACCTTGACGAGGTTAAGCAAAAGTAATCAGTTAAATCGTTTAATCAATTCTAAAACCGACAGGGAGCCAGTGAAGCGAAGCTAGGTTTTGGAGTGATGTGATGCCGTCTGTTAAAACCGGGGAGAAGCCTGGCTGCTGAGCTCTGGACCAGCTGGAGGCAAGAGAGGGATTTGTGGTTAATGCCGGTTAAAAGAGAGTTGCAATAGTCTAGACGGGAGAATATGAGAGCACGCATGAATGCATCAATGATTATAATCCAATAGTAGAATATATATAATTGTGTAATGTGCCATACTGCATGAAGTATTTCTACACTGTGGTATTGCTACCTTTACTTGAGTAAAAGATCTGAATACTTCTTCCACCACTAGTTAGGGATAATATAATATACATGGGAAAAGTCATTCAAACAACTCAAGGTTTAGGATTTAAGGTAATCTGATCACACTTACATGCTACAAAAGCAGGCCATTTCAATGTCATTTGGCAGCTACTAACAAGGTCTGGCATTCTGCAGTTTGATGCTCTCATGAGAAGACTAACAGAGCCCTAAAAAGGCAAAACTGCAGTGTCCAAGATGCAGGTGCAAAGAAACTGCTAAATTATGTAAAACGTCAAGGAAACAGTCTCGAAAAACAGGCCAAACAGGCAAACTGCTGTGTAAAAGAGGAACAACAGTCATGCTAAATAGCAGCAACATATAAGCAACATATAGTACATAGATATGACAAAGTATAGTAGTTATTGACAGTGATGGTGATTTGGTATGTTATTTTCTGACTCCCGTAGGTTATCAGTGTAGTTTCTAAGGTTTCTAAGTCATTTAGCTGTTACTGTGTAATATGGAGCTTTTCAGCAAATCACAGCTGCCTCTGTTCATGCTAGCCTTTCTGCCCTTTCCCGTTTGGACACTGCTCCTTCTGCTGGCCTGTCACTGACCCCACTCCATTTCCTAAAAAAATGCAACCTTCACATTGTCCTCGGCCCTCATTTTTGCAATGCTTGGCCTCTTTTTTACTACATCACCCCCTGACTCCCCGTCAACACCCGTACCTGACCCAAACACTCACCCTGCTTCCCCCCCTCCCAAAACAGCAGCCAGCAGACACTGAACAGGGCCGCCGCACCTCCTTGGAGAAGTTCACCCGCAGTGTGGTAAGTCATTTGGAGCTGGGGCTGTTCATATCACAAACCACACTGGCTGGCTCACTATCAGTGGCTTTTGCAAAGTATAACCATATTACACTCTATTGTGGCTCTTTATACCTGTAATAGGATGTGTATTAAGTGAAAAAGATAACATGCTAGTCACATGAATGGTTGCAACCAGGCATTTTAGATTTTAAAAGAAGCACCTTGTTTGTAGAGGCTTTTTGTGACTTATAAAGTACTTGTACTTTTATCATCTCAGTCTAGTAATGTGTTTTTGTTTTAATTGACCTTGTAGGGCAAGTCATTGACGGGAAAGCGCCTGACAGGCCTGATGCAGTCATCCTGACACAGCCTGTGCTGGAGGGGCACAGCCAGACCCTGTTGGAGTGGTGACCGCCACACAGGGGCGGGGGCTGGGGCACAGACAGTGGAGCTGGGCTGGACATGGCTGCTGTGGATGCTCTCATACACTGCTCCGAGGACTGCTGCCACACTGCTACTGCAGCACTGGGCCTGCCGGGGCGAACGCCCCAAACTGAACCACTGAGGAAATGCTGACAAGGGAACCTCACACCACATGGCATGCAGCATACAGTATAAGCACATTCAGACTAGGGCTGCCCTCTTTTCATCACTTAGTCGGCAAACTGGTTGTTAGGCTCTTTGTCAACTAAGCTGACCAGTTTATATTGTTTTGATTTTGTTTTATATACGTGTTTATTGGATATTAAAGCACATCTGTGGTGTCGCAACAATATTCTGTGATAAAAACTACATTTAAAAGCTACTTGCCACAACATTTGCAATGCATTGACTTTTGATTTAGTTGTCCTAAAACAGCTGGGGTCAAAGAGGCACTTCAACAGACACAAATCGACATTCTAGTTTGCATATGTCTCTGTACTGACAAGACAGCCAGCAATAAATAAAGTGTGAGACCACTTCCATTTTTTTTTAAAGAAAAATATCCTTTTTATATCCTTAAAATTTCTATTATATCGGTTCCTTATAAAGCACATGACATGTCAGTTAAATAGTGAACATAGTTTTGGCAGTAATCAAGAATATACAAAATAGTTGTTTCCCCATAAGTTATATTTAACAACGTCTACAAAATGGATTTTTGAAGGTATAACTTTTCAGGCTTCATTACATTCCAAAATCTGGCATAAGGGCTTAATGTAGCATTCACACTGCACTGTTGTCTTTTGATTTATTAATTCGGTTTACTGAACTTCTGGGCTTCAAGTTCCAAAATGTTCAGGCTGCACAGTCAAATTAGTCAATTCCAAAGTCTGTGTGAATAACTGAGAAGCTTAAACAAAAACATGGCTCACATGGTGGTGTAAATCGCAGTGATTTCAGCTTTTACTTTAGTCATAGTTCTAGTGTGCACAGTCACACGTGTAATAGCATCCACATGCTTTTTGGGGCTCTTACTATAGTGTAGTTTTTAAGGTTCCCAGTGCCATGGGTCCATCTAGTGGTGGTTAAACCACAGGACCAGCAACAGAGTGTTACAAGACTGTATTAAACTAGGTTCACATATCGCAGGACATCATGATGTCAGACCTAGTTCTCTGATCATGGAGATATTACAAGGCCTGCAGCCCAATATGGGATCACTTAATGTTTTGTTGCTTTTTTACTGCATGAATATCTCATCTTTGGTTTTGTCAAAACAATTAAACCTGCCCACGTTTGTTTGGCAAAATGTATGCTGTGACTCTCCATCTAATAATCGTAATGTGTTTTAATGACTATGGGGGAAATGGTGCATGTTATTGGACCATAATGGAGTTGGGGGAAGATGGTTTGGCTCTCCAAAGACAGCACACAGATGAGGAAAAGCACTGGAGCAACACATCTCAGTGAATGGACATCAAAGCCCTTAAATGCAACTGGGAACAATATTTGACCTGTAATGGGTGCCGCACACTGAACATTAAGGCATCTGTGCTCCACTGTGGCTTCAGACTTCTTCTACAGACAGAAAGTGCTTGAACAGACATGTCCCCCCACGATCCCAGGGACTGCTACAATGGCAGACTGCTGAATGAGTGAATCGCCTATTATTTACTGTTAGAGTCGTAATGCACTGTACAGGTCATATTAATAGTTGTCATAAACCAATAACCTCTTGATTATAAGGTAGAGAGAGATGCTTAACTTGAGTCGATGTACCAAATGTTATTCTCAGCACAAACACAATGACACTAAGTACAGGGTGCATTGTAGATGTAAATTGGCTACATTTCATTATCCAAAAGCACACTTTATTATGATATGGGCACATTACTATGCATGTAACATATTCAGGGCATTTAGAGCTTTTAGTTTCTCAATCAGCAAGATGACTACTGGCACTCTAAAACACTCAAGCACCTGCTATCTATTCATGGGTACCAAATAATAATAAAAAAAACTCTGGATCTGTCTCTTCTGTTGGTGTTTGCTGTTCTGCGTCAAGAAACAAAGAAGGCAACTGTCTCCTTTGTTTCACTTAGATCTGATGTCTTTTTCAGGAGTATCACAATACCATGTCCCAGATGTATGTGCAAAAGTAAATCACAAAACACTTTTTCTACGATGGACCTGAGAACTCACATATGCACTTGCAAATAGACACAAGCACATAAAGAACACATTAAGCAAACAAGGGGCTGCAAGTAGCAAATATGGAAACAGTCTTTTGCTTATCATATGCCTACCAATTCCAAAAACCTGACGAAATACACATAACTATAAACAAGGCCATCGTTATGTTAGCTGGCTATAGTTGCTTTTAGAATTGTTGCAAAGGATCGTTCAAGGACAAATTGTTTAATTAATGCTTTAAAACAAAATAAGTTGCAGTTTGACGGAGTGAATGAATGAATTTATACTATGACTTTTTATGACTTTTTGACATACTATACTATGACTTTTTATGATGTTTAAGGACATAGAATTCTATAATATTTTTGACTGTTTTATGACACTATATTAGCACTTTTTTATGACTTTTACATACTATGTGACATTTTTATGATTTTAATAACATACTATACTATGACTTTTTATGACTTTTGATGAAATACTGTACTATGGCTTTTTTATGACATACTATACTATGACTTTTTATGACTGTTCATGACATACTATACTATGATTTTTATGAAATACTATACTATAACTTTTTTATGAGTTTTTGACATACTATACTTTGACTTTTATGACTTTTTGTGACAAATTATACAATGACTTTTTCTGACTTTTTACAAAATACTATGTATACTATGACTTTTTTCTGACTTTTTCTGACTGGATTTTTAGGACTTTTTGATATACTATACTATGACTTTTTAAGACACAACATACTATAACTTTTTTATGACTGTTTTATGACATACTACACTGTGACTTTTTCTGACCTTTTATGACATACTATACTATAACATTTTGATAACTTTTTATCACTTTTTGAAATACTATACTATGACTTTTTTATGACTTTTTATGACATACCGGTACTTGTCATGGTTGTGGTTTTCAGTTGTAGTTTTTCCTGTTTTATTGTGTTAATTAATTTTCTGTTTCCTTGTTGTTTACTGTCTCATGTGTTTCTGTATTCTCTGTGTTTCACCATGTTCCATGTGTGTATGTTTTATGCTTCAGTTTCCTGTTTTACTTTGTAGTGTCTGTTTCTCTGTGTCGTGTCTTGCGTTCCTTCCTGTCTTGTGTTTTCCCGTCTCTGTGATTGTCTGCCCTGCCCTGATATGTTCCACCTGTTCAGCAGCCTCCATGTCACCTGTCTTTCGTTCCTACCCTCGTTGCCTTGTGTATTTAGTCTCTGCTTTATTTGTAGCTTGTCTGTTTGTCATTGTTTCTTCCAGTGTCATTGCATGCATCTCTCCTGCCTTTTGGATTTGTTACCTTCTGTGTCTTCAGTTTTGTAAGTGTTTTTTTGATTTTGTTTTGGACTTTTCTTTTGCCTGTCTGCTTACCTCAGGACCCCTTCTGTTTGTAATCCTTTTCATTTCTTTCAACTCTGCTTGCTGCCTCCTTGTCGCTATACTCTGCATTTTGGGTCCAAGCCTGCTATTCTCCAGACCTGACAATACTATAATATGACTTTTTGACATATATACTCTGACCTTTTTCATCACTTTTTTTGACATCCTATACTATGACTTGTTTATCCCTTTCTTCAACGTACTATAATATTGACTATATCACTTTTTTCGGCATACTATAACATGACTATCACTTTTTTTTATATACTATAGTATAACTTTTATCACTTTTCTCGACATACTTATGACATTTATCACTCTTTTCAACATACTATACTATGACTTTTATTACTTTTTTTGAAATGCTATAATGACTTTTTATCACTTTCTTTGATATACTACAATATGATTTTTATCGCTTTATTCAACATACTATACTATGACTATTTTTGACATACTATAACATGACTTTTTTCGATCTATTATACTATGACTTCTCACTTTTCTCGACATACTATACTATTGACTTTTTTATCACGTTTTTTGACATACTATACTATGACTTTTAATACTTTCATCCAACATACTCTATGACTTTTTCGGACATACTAATGACTTTTTATCAATTTTTTTTTACATACTGTTCTATCAATTTTTTCAATGTACTATACTATGACTTTTTTTATAACTTATTTCAACATATTCTACTATGACTTTTTAATAACTTTTTTCAACATACTATACTATGACTTTTTTATTCACTTTTCGACATACTATACTAATACTTTTTAAAAACTTTTTCTGACATATGACTTTTTATAACTTTTTTCGACATACTATGATTTTTTTCATATATATGAAAAAAATGAAAATTGAAAATATGAAATATATAAAAAAATATATGAACATTTTTTCATATATATACATATATATACTATGACTTTTATCACTTTTTCCGACATACTCTATTTCTTTTTGACATGCTACACTGTGACTTTTTAATCACTTTTTTCGACATACTATACTATTCATTTTCTATCACTTTTCCGACATACTCTAATATGACTTTTTATCACTTTTTCCGAAATACTCTACAATAAAAGTTTTTCGACACTGACTTTTTTCGACATATTATACTATGACTATTTTCAACATACTATACTATGACATTTTCCACTTTTTTCGAATTACTATACTATGAATTTTTTTCATAGCATATTATTTTGAGATTTAAAAATAAAAGTCATAGTATGTCGAAGATTTTGAGAAAAAAGTTGTATGTCAAAATTTCTGAAAAAAGTTATAGTATTGTATGTTGAAAAAAAATCATAGTATTGTATGTTGAAAAAAAGTCATAGTATGTCAAATTTTGAGAAAAAAGTCATAGTATAGTATGTCAGAAAAAAAACATAACCTAGTATAGTATGTCGAAACAAGTCATAGTGTAGTATGTTGAAAAGTCATAGCATAATTCACTTCAATTTTATTTATAGTATCAAATCATAACAAGTTATCTCAAGACACTTTACAGATAGAGTAGGTCTAGACCACACTCTATAATTTACAAAGACCCAACAGTTCCAGTAATTCCCCCAAGAGCAAGCATTTAGTGCAAGGAAAACCTCGGACAGACCCAGGCTGTTGGTAGGCGGTGTCTGACGGTGCCAGTTGGGGGTGTGATGAAAAGTGGCAATAACAGTCACAATAAAGATAATAGAACAGTGACTAGAAGTAGTAGTCGTAGTAGTTCCTGGCATAGCAGGGCACTGCAGGGCGTTACAGGATGTAGCATGGCACAGCAGAGCATAGATGGACGTAGCATAGTATGTCAAATGTTGGGGAGAAAAAGTCATAGTATAATATGTTGAAAATTAAAAAAAAAGTTATAGCATAGTATGTCGAAAAAAAGTCATAGCATAGTATGTCAAATTTTGAAAAAAGTCTGTATATTATGTGGAAATTTTTGAAAAAACGTCACGGTATAGTATGTCGATAAAAGTCATAGTATAGTATGTCAAATAATGTAAAAAAAAAATAATGGTATAGTATGTCGAACATTTTGAATAAAAGTCATAGTATAGTATGGCCCAAAAAAAAGTCATAGTATGTCGAAAAAAGTCATAGTATAGTATGTTGAAAATTTAGGAAAAACAATTCATATTATAATATGTCAATTTTTGAAAGAGTCAAAATATAGTATGTCGAAAACTGAGAACAAATTCGTAGTATAGTATGTCAACATTTTTTAGAAAAAGTTATAGTATTGTATGTCAAAAAAAGTCATAGTATTGTATGTCAAAAAAAGTCATAGTAAAGTGTGTCAAATTTTGGGGAAAAAAGTCATAGTATAGCATGTCGAAAACTCAAAGTCACAGTATAGTATGTCGAAAAAATTATAGTATTATGTCAAAAAGTCATATTATAGTATGTCGAAAAAAAGTGATAGTATAGCATGTCGAAAAGTCATAGTATTGTATGTCGAAAAAAGTCTTAATAAGTCATATAGTTTGTCGAATTTTTTTGAATAAAGGTATAGTATGTCAAATTTTGAAAATTCTGTATAGTATGTCAAATTTTGAAAAAAAGTCAGTAGTATATAGTCATAGTATAGCATATCGAAAAAAAGTCAGTATATTGAAAAAAGTCATAGTCATGGTATAGCATGTCGAAAAAAAAGTCATAGTATGTCAAATTTTGAAAAAAAAGTCATAGTATAGTATGTTAAACATTTTGAATAAAAGTCATAGCATAGTATGTCGGAAAAAGTCATAGTATGTTGAAAACAGTCATATTATGTACACTACTGGTCAAAAGTTTTAGAACACAACATTTTTTTAGTTTTTTATTGAAATTTTAGCAGTTCAAGTCCAATGAATAGCTTGAAATGGTACAAAGGTAAGTGGTGAAATGCCTGAGGTTAAAAAAAAAGTAAGGTTACCCAAAACTGAAAAATAATGTACATTTCAATATTTTACAAAAAGGCCTTTTTCAGGGAACAGGAAATGTGTAAACAATGTAAAGCTGTTCTGCAGCAATGGAGGTTGATCAAGCTTTGAAAGTTGGTGCAACCAAATTCCCACAGGTGTTCCAACTTGTCTGGATTACTTACAACCCCCTCCGTTTGTATAAAAGTATTGTTGGAACACACTGTGGTACCGTACCCTCGTGAGCATTATTTGAACAGTACTGTACTGCAGAAAGTAGTGTGTTGCCATAAAAATGGCGGGAAAAAGGCAACTAACAATGGAAGAGAGACAGACCATCATAACACTTAAGAATGTTAAAAATCATGTTATAGCATGCTGTAAAAAGTCATAGTATGTCGAAAAAAATTCATAGTATGTCGAAAATTTTGAAATAAAGTCATAGTATAGTATGTCGAAAAAATTATTTAACACAAAGGTGGTTTATACTTTTTTTACTTTATCATTTCAAGTATTCATAGTAAGAACATGTGTGTTATAGTTTATTAAACAGATGTTTTCATTTGTCTTCAGGGTCACATCAACCACATCCTGGGCCAGCCGGCCAATCACAGTCCTCTCCTGCAGCACGACGTCATCATCACCTTACCGCTGAAAGGACCAATCAGACGCTTCCATTTCAGATTGTTTTAATACTCCTGTTGATCAATCCAGTTCTCAGATGTCCTTTAACACACCATCAGCTAATCAATGCTAACACTAAAGGGCTTTTTCACTGTTTTTAATGGTGTCTCTAGACACTCAGCGTTAAGCTGTATTTATTTGTTTTGAGAACATTGAATTAGATTAGATTGTTTCCAGAAACAAAAAGTTGTTTCTTAAAAATCTAATACGTTCCAGTACGTTCAGATCGTTTTTTTTTTTTTGTGTCCAAAAGGGACTCAATTTAAAAACCAGTTTAAATGAGTTTTTAATGATGTTTAAGAGTTTGATTAAGGGCCTGATATCTTCCTATTTGTAGATTTATGTTTTATATGAATTGAATTAATTATGATCATTAAACTGTTTGAGATGTTGTGATTTCTAAAAAAGGATCCATTCAGATGGTTGGTTGTTCTCTAAAACGGACTGAGTTGTGTAAAAGGGTTTGTTGATTTGTTCTGAAATCTTCCTGTTTGAAGATTTTTTATTTTTATATTTCTGACTGAATGTACTGCAGAGCTCTATTTTTTTTTTTTTTATGACATCATTACCTGCTTCGGTGCTGACCAGAGTGCAGCATTTCTAACGCACACTGATTTTAAAAAATAAAACATTTGATTGAATTTTTGACTCGTGTTTCAAAAACTTTATTAAAAAACAGTTTGTAAGAATAAGAAATGTGTCCAGAAGCCCCGCCCTCCTCAGCTGTCTGTCACTCTGTCAGCTGAGGCTTGGCTCGCTTGGCTGCGGGAGCTTCACCTGTTTAGGGTAGAAACACAGAAGCACAACTGGAACATCGATCACTCATTAACCAGCTGCTCTTCTGTCTCAAGTGATGGAGGCGGGGCTTATAGTCTGCAGGCGGCCAATCGCTGCAGCTCTTCATGGTTTACATGATCCCACCATAGATCCCACCATTGGATCCCACTCGCCGTCTTCCTGGTTTCTGACAACAAACGCCACAGAATCAAATATGTTTCAGAAACAAATTCATGTTCTATCGTCCAGCTTTATTCACAATAATAGTATTTACCTGTGTGTAGAACAACGGATCGACAGGTAGAGGAAGCGGCTTCCTTTGCTTCTCCGTCTGACAAACCTCTGAGGAACCAGATCAGGACAACAACGGGACACACACACACGCATACACACACATACACACACACACACACACACACACACACACACACACACACACACACACACACACACACACACACACACACACACACACACACACACACACAGAGCACTGTTGTTTTTGTTGAACACTACAGTTTGTGTCTGAACCAATAGGAAGGATACAGGTTGGTGATGTCATATTGGCCCTCTGAGCTCCAGAGGCTGAGGACATACAGACAAATTTAATTATTATTTATGACTGAACATGCTGCACATATCATCACCAACCTTCTCCGCGGCGCTGGACAGGATCACACTCTGAAACACAAAGAGGTGAGTCAAGACAGAGCCAATCGGGACATCCTGTCACAGGTACAGGAAATGTGTTGGGACAGGGACAGAAGAGGCTGTACCTTCCCTTTACAACGCACAGCGTTGGCGATGGTGTAGCGCCTCCTGGTGGAGTCTTTGATGGCTGCAGGGTACGACACCAAACACCAAACCCCTCTTTATATAGTTATATACACACACACACACACACACACACACACACACACACACACACACACACACACACACACACTATTATTAATAAACACGTTACTATACTATGACTAGTATTTCGACATACTATTCTATTACTTTTTCGACATACTATACTATGACTTTTTTTCAACTTTTTTCGACATACTATTCTATTACTTTTTCGACTTTTTCGACATACTATACTATGACTTTTTCAACTTTTTTCGACATACTATACTATGACTTTTTTTTCAACTTTTTTCAACATACTATGCTATGACTTTTTTATCACTTTTTTCGACGTACTATGCTATTACTTTTTTTCAACTTTTTTCAACATACTATACTATGATTTTTTTTCGACATACTATACTATGACTTTTTTTCAACTTTTTTCAACATACTATTCTATTACTTTTTCGACTTTTTCGACATACTATACTATGACTTTTTTTTCAACTTTTTTCAACATACTATTCTATTACTTTTTCGACTTTTTCGACATACTATACTATGACTTTTTTCAACATACTATTCTATTACTTTTTCGACTTTTTCAACATACTATACTATGACTTTTTTTCAACTTTTTTCAACATACTATTCTATTACTTTTTCGACTTTTTCAACATACTATACCATGACTTTTTTTCAACTTTTTTCAACATACTATACTATGATTTTTTTTCGACATACTATACTATGACTTTTTTTTCAACTTTTTTCAACATACTATTCTATTACTTTTTCGACTTTTTCGACATACTATACTATGACTATGACTTTTTCAACATATTCTACTATGACTATTTTCGACATACTATACTATGATTTTTTTTTTGACATACTATACTATGACTTTTTTTCAACTTTTGTCAACATACTATTCTATTACTTTTTCAACTTTTTCGACATACTATACTATGACTTTTTTTCAATATACTATTCTATTACTTTTTCGACTTTTTCGACATACTAAACTATGACTTTTTTTCAACTTTTTTCAACATACTATTCTATTAATTTTTCGACTTTTTCAACATACTACACTATGATTTTTTTTCGACATACTATACTATGACTTTTTTTCAACTTTTTTCAACATACTATTCTATTAATTTTTTGACTTTTTCAACATACTACACTATGATTTTTTTTCGACATACTATACTATGACTTTTTTTCAACTTTTTCAACACACTATTCTATTAATTTTTCGACTTTTTCAACATACTATACTATGATTTTTTTTCGACATACTATACTATGACTTTTTTTCAACTTTTTTCAACATACTATTCTATTAATTTTTTTACTTTTTCAACATACTATACTATGACTTTTTTTCAGTTTTTTTCAACATACTATTCTATTACTTTTTCGACTTTTTCAACATACTATACTATGACTTTTTTCAACTTTTTTCAACATACTATACTATGATTTTTTTTCAACTTTTTTCAACATATTCTACTATGACTATTTTCGACATACTATACTATGATTTTTTTTTGACATACTATACTATGACTTTTTTCAACTTTTTTCAACATACTATACTATGATTTTTTTTCGACATACTATACTATGACTTTTTTTTCAACTTTTTTCAACATACTATTCTATTACTTTTTCGACTTTTTCGACATACTATACTATGACTTTTTTTCAACTTTTTTCAACATACTATACTATGATTTTTTTTCGACATACTATACTATGACTTTTTTTCAACTTTTTTCAACATACTATTCTATTACTTTTTCGACTTTTTCGACATACTATACTGACTTTTTTTCAACTTTTTTCAACATACTATTCTATTACTTTTTCGACTTTTTCGACATACTATACTATGACTTTTTCAACTTTTTTCAACATACTATGCTATGACTTTTTTATCACTTTTTTCAACGTACTATGCTATTACTTTTTTTCAACTTTTTTCAATATACTATACTATGATTTTTTTTCGACATACTATACTATGAATTTTTTTCAACTTTTTTCAACATACTATTCTATTACTTTTTGGCTTTTTGACATACTAATACTATGACTTTTTTTCAACTTTTTCAACATACTATTCTATTACTTTTTCGACTTTTGCGGCATACTATACTATGACTTTTTCAACTTTTTTCAACATACTATTCTATTCTTTTTCGACTTTTTTCAAATACTAATACTATGACTTTTTCAACTTTTTCAACATACTATTCTATT
This sequence comes from Perca fluviatilis, assembly GCF_010015445.1. Lineage (NCBI taxonomy): Eukaryota > Metazoa > Chordata > Actinopteri > Perciformes > Percidae > Perca > Perca fluviatilis. The sequence continues at coordinate 21,647,193 of NC_053131.1, read as the reverse complement.
ACTTTTCGGCTTTTTCGACATACTATACTATGACTTTTCAACTTTTTTCGACATACTATGCTATTACTTTTTGACTTTTTCGACATACTATACTATATGGACTTTTTCAACATATTCTACTATGACTATTTTCGACATACTATACTATGATTTTTTGACATACTAATACTATGACTTTTTTTCAACTTTTTCAACATACTATTCTATTACTTTTCAACTTTTTCGACATACTATACTATGACTTTTTTTCAATATACTATTCTATTACTTTTTCGACTTTTTCGACATACTATACTATGACTTTTTTTTCAACTTTTTTCAACATACTATTCTATTACTTTTTCGACTTTTTCGACATACTATACTATGACTTTTTTCAACTTTTTTCAACATACTATTCTATTACTTTTTCGACTTTTTCGACATACTATACTATGACTTTTTCAACTTTTTCCACATACTATTCTATTACTTTTTTCACTTTTTTCAACATACTATACTCTATTACTTTTTCAACTTTTTCAACATACTATACTATGATTTTTTTTCGACATACTATACTATGACTTTTTTCAACTTTTTTTCAACATACATTCTATTTTACTTTTTTCACATACTATACTATACTTTTTCAACTTTTCAACATACTATTCTATTATTTTTCGACTTTTTCGACATACTATAACTATGATCATGACTTTTTTCAACATATTCTACTATGACTATTTCGACATACTATACTATGATTTTTTTGACATACTATACTATGACTTTTTTCAACTTTTGTCAACATACTATTCTATTACTTTCAACTTTTCGACATACTTATACTATGACTTTTTTTCGATATACTATTCTATTACTTTTTCGACTTTTTCGACATACTATACCTATGATTTTTTTCGACATACTATTCTATTACTTTTTTTTCAATTTTTTTCGGACATACTAAACTATGACTTTTTTCAACTTTTTCAACATAATTATATTATTTTTCAACTTTTTCGACATAATTATACTATGACTATGACTTTTTCAACATATTCTACTATGACTTTTTCAACATACCTATACTATGATTTTTGACATACCATACTATGACTTCTAACTTTTTCAACATACTTATTCTATTACTTTTGCACTTTTTCAACATACTATACTATGATCTCTTTTTCAACATACCATCCTATTACTTTCGACTACATACTAAACTATGACTTTTTCAACTTTTTCAACATACTATTCTATTAATTTTTGACTTTTTCAACATACTATACTATGATTTTTCGACAACATACTATACTATGACTTTTTCTAACTTTTTCAACACATATTATTCTTATTAATTTTTCACTTTTTCAACATACTATACTATGATTTTTTTGACATACTATACTCATGACTTTTTCAACTTTTTTCAACATACTATTCTATTACTTTTTTGACTTTAACATACTATACTATGACTTTTTTTCGTTTTTCAACATACTATTCTATTACTTTTTCGCAACTTTTTCAACATACTATACTATGACTTTTTCAACCTTTTTTCAACATACTATACTATGACTTTTCAACTTTTTCATAACATACTCTACTATGACTTTTTCACATACTATACTTAATATTTTTGACATACTATACTATATTTTTCAACTTTTTTCAACATACTATACTATGATTTTTCGACATACTATACTTATGACTTTTTTTCAATTTCAACATACTATTCTATTACTTTTTCGACTTTTTGACATAATTATACTTGCATCTTTTATCACTTTTTTTAACATACTATTCTTATGATTTTGTAATAATGTAACTTCAACTTAGCTACCAATAAAACATCTGTCTTTCGGTGCTGTGACCCATTTATTTTCTTTTTCACACTAATCTAATAATGGCACGCAAACCTGACATGGTGAAAAGCTATACAGTTTTCCCCCTAGCCACACACCTGTGTATCCCTGGCTGTTAATTACCTATATGCCTTTCCAAAGGCAATGCTCCGCACAGTGCTTAAACATAAAACTGCAGATTAATTAGCAAACCAACATTGTATATAAACAAAAAAAAACAAAGTGGTGTAATGGCTCCAACAACTTTCTTTTTTATATCTTTTTCCAACATACTATGCTGACTTTTTTCGACATATTTTACTATGACTATTTTCAACATACTATACATTGACTTTTTCCACTTTTTTCGAAATACTATACTATTACTTTTTCCACCATTCCAACTATGTTTTATCACTAAGTGATAAAACATAAAACACACTTTTTTCGATATCCTATACTATGACTTTTAATCACTTATTTCGACACACTATGACTTTTCCACTTTTTCCATTATTCCTATTATTACTTTTTTCGACATACTATTCTGTGACTTTTTTCACTTTCCGGCAAACTCTACTATGAAATTTTCGACATGCTATACTATGACTTGTTATCACTTTTGTCGACATGCTAAACAATTACTTTTTTATAACTCCTCTATGGAACTACTCTATGGGGGGCGTCAAACTCAATTTCGCTAAGGGCCACACTGGAAAAAGAGAATCACATCAAGGGCCAGACACGTATAGTTTATTTACATGATTTTATTTCATCGAAAAAGTAAAATATCTTTGACTCAATTATTGCATGTCCCATAGTCTTCTCATTTACAGTTTGGTCCACATTTGGCTTTAGCCCTGAAAAAGTGAGCAAAAAAGTTCCAAAGCCATCCTAGAATTTAGCAAATCAAGCAAACCAATGATTACATTTTCTAAGTAGGCTACCACACAGCTGAACCACAACAACCTGTTTCACAGCCTGAATATGCAAACTCTCTGGTTCCGTGGGAATTTCTGAGTCTCAAAGTTGGCAAATTTGCCAAATTCTGCTTTGAGCTTTTTTATGACATTTTATGCCATACTATACCATATATATTTGTTATGACTTTTTATAACATACTATAATTTTTTTATGAAATGCTATAACTTTTATGAGTTTTTGACATAGTATACTATCAAATTTTATGTATTTTTATGACATATTATACTATGGCTTTAACATTACTGTTTACAACATATTATACTGAGTTTTTATGACTTTTTGAGATACTATACTGTGACTTTTTATCACTTTTTATGAAATACTATATTATGTTTTTGACTTTTTATGACATACTATACTATGACTTTTTATTACATTTTCTGACACGATGACTTTTTATTACATTTTCTGACACTATACTTTGACTTTTTATGACTTTTTATGATATACTATACTATAGCTTTTTATGACTCTATACTATACTATGGCTTATTATGACATTTTATGACACTATACTTTGACTTTTTATGACTTTTTAACATACTATACAATGTTTTTTTTATGATATACTATACTATAGCTTTTTATGACTCTATGACATACTATACTATGGCTTTTTATGACATTTTATTACATACTATACTACAAAGATTTTTTATGACTTTTTAACAAATTATACTGTTTTTTATGACTTTTTATGACACACTATCCTATTTCTTTTTGAAGACTTTTCATGAAATATACTATGACTTTATGACATACTATATTATAACTTCTTTATTACATACTATGCTGACTTTTTATGACTTCATGATATAATATGCTATGGTTTTAATGTTTTTTTTATGACATACTATACTATGTACCTTTTTGTGACATGTTATGACTTTTTGACATACTTTACTGTGACTTTTTCACAACTTTTTCTGACATATACTATGACTTTTTCTGACATACTATACTGTTTTTTTTCTGACACCATACTATGACTTTCTGAATACTAATGACTTTATTATGACATTTATGGCATACTATACTAACATACTATAATATTTTTATGAAATGCTATAACTTTTGAGTTTTTGACATAGTATACTATTACTACTATTTAATGACTTTTCGAGATACTATACTATGACTTTTTATAATTTTTTATGACTACTATACTATGGTTTTTTAATGACTTTTTACGACATACTATACTGTCACTTTTTATAAAATTTTCTGACACTATACTTTATGACATTTTATGACATACTTACTTAAAATATTTTGGCCCAAAATTGTGCCTTGCTTGCTAACATATCTTATGATTAATTCCTCCTTTACAGCTAGTCTTATTCGTAAGTTGTTGCGTTGACCTTTAAGGGTTTCTCTTTTCCAAGAATTGTCCTATCTAGCTTGCTATTGCAATCTCTTGCTCCTGTTTAAATGCTACTTTACTGCCACTCTGTGATGAAGTAATTTGACACATTTAATAGGATCCCATAAGAAACCTTCTCCCATAACAGTTCTTCCCTTAGTTCCCTTAAATCTTTTTTAAGACTCCAAACCTTTCTACTTTATACCTGCAGTTTATATTCAGATCCCATTTACTGTTAATAGTAAATATCCATCTCTACAGGCAGACTATTGCTCATATGACTTCTACCGACAAGCAGCACCTACCGATCAATAAGAGCTCCCTGTGCTGGATCCTCTTTTAGTCGTTTAAAAAAAAATATATAAATAAAAAAATAAAAAATCCTTTTCGTCTGCTTACTGTGAGGGTCACTCCAACATATTGATCCAGTCTAGGATTCGTCTGCTTATCAGCTGCATTTTCAAAATGACCCCTGGTCTTTCTCAAAAAAAAGCACAGAGCATTACCATTCATTCTTTTTCTTTATTTTTTCAGAACAATAAAAATAGTTTAACAAACAAAGACTTCTTCATTCTCTCCATTTCGATTTCGTATTTACAGCTGAAGATGAAACAAATGCCCAGTCATGTCCATTTCATCTCCTCCTGGCTCCGTTCCCACCTTTATCCTCCCTCTCCACCCCCGGCAGGCTTTGACAAGAGAATACCAGGGCCTATTGCTGTGTTGTTGACGAGGTATACAGGCTATTCAATGATTGGTGACACATACGGTAAGTCGAAGCAGACATCACTGACTTTTGCATTTAGGAGCGTCTCCTTTTGTTCAGAACTGCACCACACTAGGCCTGTTCATATACGGTAGGTAACATTAAGCAGGTTATGATTGAGGAACACATGCTTTCACTTACTGGCATGACTTTGGAAGAAAAAAAGACAATGACCCATTTAACTGTGGAAACACCAAATAACTGATACAAGAGAAGAAGACAAGATAATTGAGAAGTCTCAGATTCATTCTTTCTCCAAAGGAGAAACTGTTGTGTGGAGGGTCCCTGAGGGAAGTGAAGAAAGATGGTTTGAATGCACAAGCATTTACGCAAGTCATACCAGACACATAGGATTAATGGTTAGCTTAAAAAACGGAGCAGCTAATAATACATTGCAGAAATACTTTATAATCACATGGAAGGACCCAGACCTCTTACACAGTATGTGCAACCTATCGCCCTAAAATGCTTTTTGATACAGTACTGCAAGCACCTTCTAAATGTCATAAAGCAATTAGTCCCTCTAAAGCACTCAACAGAAATGTCACATAACTTTGATATACAGTTTTCACTTCTCCCTAAGCATGTGGATCGGAGCAAAGTTATGTCTCTTTAGCAACAATATTGTTTTCAAATGCATCGGAGACGATTCCCACTGCTGTCACAATCTGCCGAGACTGTAGATTTGAAACGGAAAGCCGACAAAGTCGAAGTTTGTTATAGCAATGTTTTCCTATACAATGAGACTGCAACAACCCAAATGCCTCTTGGGAGTTGATTATAATGGTATCCTTTTGTGGCGTTATTGTCCCTCCTTGCCAACTGAATACAATCACATGAACCAGGGCTGAACAATCAACAGCAAAGAAAATGAAAGATGCCTGAGTAGTTGTGGCTATTGTGCACCTGATCAGAACCGAGGTATTAATACAGTCTGAACAAACCCAAGAAGTCATACTAATCAAACTTTAAAGAGTTCAAAACATAGAAATATTATACAACAGAGAAAAGATGAAAATAAAATGAGCTAAATTACTGCGACGCATTCAAATTTAGAATGAGATCAGAGAGGCTCAGGAAATCTAGAGCAAAAACAGACAGAGGGGCAGAGGCAGAAAGATAAAACCTTTGCGTCCATGTCAGGCTATTAATACAGTAGTCCAGAGGTCTGCATGTAATAGTGGTGGATTTGAGCACCATGTCTATGGCTGGGGTCAGGGGTCACTGGTCCAATCAGGTTGGAGGGGTCATGGCTGTCAGAGCTGGTTTCCAGTGCAGAGCGGCAGGCTGGCACAGTGATGAGGATTATGACGTCTTAGTGTCACATCGGATCACACGGCAGATACAGAGTCACAGAGCAGGAGTGGGCAGGCTGGGCCGAGGGGCAAAAACAGTCCAAAGGCCTGGCCTTTAGTGTTCCCATAGCTCAGCAGAGCTCCAGCACAGTGCAGAAAGGATGAAATGAAGCTGGATCTACTCGCATATCAAATGTTCAGAAGGGATCAATACATATCATCAAGGGAGCAGTTGCTTCAATTAAGCCACATGGCCTGTTAAAGTGGTGGATGTCTGTTGATCCGTTTCAGTCAGTTATTTTAGGCCCAAATCAGAAGGGACATGAAGGCTCATTAGTTTTTCCAGAGTAAAATCCTCTTCTTCACTGGTCACCCCCACCTGTGGGCCACATGACAATGTGCTGAGTGCTCCTACAGTATAAAGCATACAATATGGGTTAGACGCACATATGTCTGAACAACAATCGACAGCCATGCTAGCAGCTCTGTGGTGCTGTACTCAGCATGGTAACCTGCTCACAATGACAATGCTAACATGCTGGTATTTAGCAGGTATAACATTTAGCATGTTCATCATCTTGGTTTAGTTTACACAAAGTACAGCTGAAGCTGATTGGAATGTCATTAGTTTGGCAGGTATTTGATCATAAACCAAATACTGGACAAATTGAAATGGTGACCTGCTGGTGGCACAAGAAGGGAAAAGGTCAGGGTATCACCATCATCATTTTACGGCAACCCATGCAGTATTTGTTGAGATTATTTAGTATGGACCAAAGTGGTGGACTAACCAACGGAGAGACAGAAATTGCCATCCCTAGTGAATCTGTCTGACTGTCCAATAAATACACAACAATTTATTTAGATGCTAATCAAGCATCTGCAGAATTTCTTATATTTCTAAAAAGGAGAAAAAAAAACCTGTTGCTTACCTTTCTTTTATTTAGTCCTCTTTATCTGTAAAGACTATATTTAAAGGCTTCTTCATTTTCAAACATTTCCAGTGGCCTGTGGCAGTTCTTTCATTGGTTCCTTCATTTTCATACAAGTTTAATCCAGATTTAGAGCAGAAGCAGAGACCTTCATGGTCGCGCCCGACTACTGATTCAAAAACACCCAGTAGCTTAAGAATGGGTCTGCAATGACATTCAATCATCTTTCAAACGTACTGTATCATTTATGCCTTTCAAATTTTCAATTGTTCAAATTTCTCCAGTGTTTTTTGTTCATAACGTTTATGCTCCTCCTGCTCCAGTGACGGGGGGAAAAAAAACACTCCATCTTCTGTTTTGCATGGAGACCGAGTCACTTTTCAAGAAACACTGTCCTTCATAGCCTTGAAAGTTAATATATATATATATATATATATATTTATATATAAAAAGGGGTTCATAAATTATTCAACAATGTTCAGTAGATAAAATACCACTTGCATTTCTGTCCTGAAATTATCACTTTGTGCTTTCTGCAAACAAAAAACATTGAAAAAGAAGCAGCAGATTTTTGCCAGAGGTTAATCCATATAAAAAAAAAATGTTTCTTTGAATCTAAAAAGGTTCTTTTTATCTGTGTCGGTTGGATATTCCATTGCCGTTTGTGGCGGGCTCTTCCAGATCGTCGTCTTCAAAGCCGTGAAAGGTGGAAGTGTCGCTCTCCGAGGTGGTGCCGAACAGCTCCTCTGCTCCAGTAAAAGTCCCATCTTCCTTCTCTTCTCCACGGTCAGCTGGCACACGGGACAGCAGAGGAACAGAGTCGGTGCACAGGTGATGGATAACAAGCGAGAGCACCATCATGAGGCAAGAGCATCCATTTCTTCCCACCATACATTACTACCCATCCACACACTTTGTATTAGTTTGGATGGAAAAGTTATGCATTGTATGTATATTATACTTTGGTGTACTCACTTTTGCATTGGCAGGTTGAGTAGGGAGATCCAGATTTACCCGTTTTCTTGATCGAGCCCTGGCATTTATTACAGTAGTTGTTGGAAATATTGGTCCCACCTGGACCCTTTGGACCTACATGGATATTTAAAAAAAAGTTACAGCTGAGCATGTCAAACCTTTTCCATACAATACTTGTATTCTGGTACAAAAATAAGCATTAGTTGTGTAGATGCAATGTTTTGTAGATTATTTCTCTAATTTGAATGTAAGATGTTTTCTATTTTGACTTTGTGCTTGTTGATTTCTTGATTATGAGGAAATGTTTTCAGGGGAATCACTTTGATTTTTAATACCTGTCCCAAGTTTGTACAAATGCTTTTTCTTTGTATCTCTACTATGACCTATCTATTAAAAAGGCAAGATGCCCCAAAAACATCTTTAAAATATAAAATTGTTATTTAAAAAAATAAATAAATAAATAAAATAAATCAAAGAAAAAGTCTTAAAAACTTGACCTAAAATATGACAAAGCATTCAGTGACAACTTTTTGTATATGACATTATTTCAATACAAATACAGCATTGGAGTAGAGCAATCTAATGGGACAGACATATATATATATATATATACACAGTATGTAATGGTGAGCGATAGTTTGTCTGATGAAACCAAACAGTACACTCCTTACGTTTGTGTCTGTCAGTCTGTTGTGCAGAGGGGGATTTAGATGCCACTGAGCTTCTCTCTCCGGCTCTGCCCTCCTCTGCCAGGTGCGAATGGGTGTAGTGGTAGCTTAGTCCTGTACGGTTCCTGTAGCGCTTCGCACAGACTGCAACAGAGGGCAGATGTTCAGTCCTACTACTATAACTGGTTGCATTTCAGTATCTAAAAATAATTTAGGCAACACAGCATTTCTAAATGCAGTGTGTGTGTGTGTGTGTGTGTGTGTGTGTGTGTGTGTGTGTGTAGGATAAAGGCCTGAATATGCTTTGATTGTAATCCTTCACAAAGCAAAGAGTCAAACATCCAAGTGTCTGGTGAGCTTGTAATGACTGAGTTATAAAGCAACATAACAAAAACATATCTACATGCAGTTTTTTTTAATATGCAAGAAAAACAAAGTGCAGAACAGGGCTCCTGGTGTTTAATAGAGGTAACTATTCTACTTCAGACTCCAAAAAGGGGAAAAAGTAAGCACTTCTGATCTGATTACAATAGTCAGTCACAAAGCACAGACAACATAATAACCATGTCTCGGTTTCACCAACCCAAGGGCACTTGTCAGCTTGAGAAAAGTAAGATACTATAGGGGCTACATCAATAAGCACAGCACGTGTGACACTACCACTCAACAATCTATCAAAACAAATTTGCTGAAAAAAAAAAAACCAACTAAAAAACTACGCTCAAAAACAGTCACCAAATCAAGGTACCTGAGGCCGAAGATTTTGAGTTCTGCTTTTGTTTGTATCTGTCTAAAACAGAAAAGACACAAAGAACAGCATTAGTTTTGTGTCTTTCAAGAAGAGTCACAACATCCAATACCCTCTACCTGGAGTTTCCACATACAAATTGCATGTACAGTGACACTAGTTCACCTTGCTTCATCCTGTGGTTCCATCTCAAAAAACTGTGTTGGTGATTGAGTTACAGTGGGTTGACTTTCTGACAACAGAGGCCCTGACAGTATTTTGGGAATAACCTTTTGATCTGTTGCTATTCTTTACATGTACAGTATAACGCTAATAGGTAAGAAGGGGGGCAAGTCAGACTATTGGCCTCTTTTATAACAGGTCCTCGAGCAAAAATTAGCAAACATACTACAACTATACAAACAGATCTTGTACTTTTTCACTAATTTTTATAATATGGACAAGAAAACTTCCTGTTAGATCCAATAAAAGGAACTGAATTTATGGAGAGGGGAATTAATACAAAGATCTTACAAAAGTAAGAGTAGATTTAGTTTATATACAGTAAATATCAAACTAAGACTCTTATAATAAAAAAGCCCCAGAACATGCCTGAGAAATTATCAGATTATACAGAAACTACCATATTGTAAACTCAGCATTGCAAATTCACCAATTAAAAAGGATAGGACACTAAAACAAACCTCATGTTTCAGAATTCATCTCTACTTACTGTCACAGACATATGGCTTGTCGTCATCCATATCTGCCTTCCTGCGGCCTGAACCCCGACCCTGAGGAAAAACATCCAGATACAGTTACTATCTGCAATAACATGTATGCCCAGACTCTTTCAAACATGCACAGCGGCAGCACCACAGGTGTGTATAATACAACCACTATCTATGCAAAGCAAATCACACTGAGTTGAATGTGATTTGATGTGATTAAGGTGTAGAATATAATAGAGAAACTTTATTTGTTTACCGTTATGTTTTATAAAGAAACAAAACTGTTCAAGAAACTTCATACTAATGAAATTATTCTTTAACCTCTAGTGGAGCCCAGACTACTGTGCAACTGGAGTACAAGACTGTGTAATGTGACTGTGACGGTGTAAAATAACTTACTCTTCCTTTGCCCCGATGTCTCCTCTTGGGAGTGTCCACCTCATAGTCGTCGTCATCGTTGAAAGCATCTTCTGCTGCGTCTGCCTCCAGAACTCTCTGAGACAGAAAGAAAGAGAAAGGACAGACCCTTTCAATACTCAGCTCCGATTAAAGCACCAACTTGCTGAAAAGAAAAAAAAAAAAAAAAAAAAAACTAAGCAGCAACAACAGAGAGGAAAGAAAAATCCATGTTTCAGTTCTCGACATAACCCGGGTGTTTTTGACACGTTGCTCACAGATCATACAGGTACTTAAAATGACAGGAGACTATTTCTTTATTGCAGTAATTTGTTAAGTACAAGGAGCAAGAATTCATAAAAAAATAAATAAAAAAAAGACTCAAGAGGAGGGATAAAGCCATTTCACGGCAAGCCCTTCCTTCTTCTTTCCCGTGATGTTGAGATATGACCACTTTTGACTTTCAACAAGAGACGACAGAGATCAGCAATGTTGTACACAAACAAAGCTACTGTATATGAACTGAAGATTCATACTGTTATATGCGGGCATTTTTTTTAAATTATAATTATATTAATTCAATGGAGTTCAAGCCGCTCCTTTCTGGTCGTAGATATAGATACCCTAACGTCAGAACCAACCGAGCAAAAAACTCATTCATTCCTATGGCAATAACCCAATTAAATAAGGTGTAGGGAGGGGTATGACTGAAGGAATAGATGTGAAGTAGGATAATGTGCAGTAGTTTTATTTTATTTATTTATGACATTGTGCAATATACTCCTTTTACTGTATTCTATTTATTGATGTGTTAGATAAACAGCCCTGTAGATGTCTGGTTCAATGTTTGTGTTGTGGATTATGTGTCAATATGCCTGTACTGTACAACAAATTGCCTCTCGGGGACATTAACGTTTTCTAAGTCTAACCATATAATCATCAAATGGGAATTCAAAGTTGAAGCCGTCTCCTTGGCCAAAATGCCTCAAACGAGGCCTGCAGGTCAGCTGGAAAATGTGGCAAGTTGCCTTGACAACAGTTTGGGGTGCAACACTTCACTCTCAGTGCCAGGCTCCTCAATCCAGTGATTTACCTGGATCTCCAGCAGGCTCTCCTCATCGTTCTTAGAGTTGTTCCTCTTGTCTAGACCCTCTCCTCGTAGCAGAGCCTCCAGCGTGGTGCTCTGGGTGGGCAAGGTGTCCTTCACGCTGTCTGCACATAGACAAAAACAGGCAACATGTAATGAATCATCAAAATACTGTGTTTTTCAAGGGTATGCAAACTATTCTAATCTATTGTTCACAAAAATCCACAGCTATATAATGGAAGCAAGTATATTGCTAATGATCCAAAAGCTGCCGTATGGGACAGTCTTCCGTGCCGTTCGTGTGCCCCTTCATCACCATCCAGAACTGTAATTGTGGTAAGAAGCATAAGAGCTAGTCTCTGACCTGTGGGAGCAGCTTTCTATCAGCATTCATTTCCATTATGTCTCTTCTCTTCCACTCACACTACACCTAATAAAAGCATGAGGCAAATTGCTGGAGCCTTTGTTTTTATTATAGCGACTGTCATCTATTTTTTTGCAACAGAATGTGTCATCATAACTATTTTCACAGAACCATATTACTGAAATAAATGTATATATTCATTCTGAAAGGCAATGTATTGTCATTGATGAACTCTCATTGATGCTGCACTATGCAGACATTAGGCTGGCTTTGTCCACAGGAATCTCAGAGGTACAATGTAGTTAAGTGGCTTATCGCTTGAACCTGAACACATCATGCAGATATCTCCTCCTACAGTACAGCAGAGGATCCAAACAAACAGTGTAGGAGGCAAGCACGTTGAGCAGACAAAGCAGAGCAAACAAAAGCTTTGACAGTCAGTCAGATCTGCAGATCTTATTTACACAATCTCTTCTCCACAGACAGCTTCATGATCATCCAGTTGCTTTGTGGGTGTCTGAAAAGAGGACACGCTTTAAAGCCCCCTGACTCCAGCTTTCTATCAGCCCTTCATCTTACCACTGTGCCCACAAGAAATACTTTTGCAGAATATTGAACATGAAGTGCTAAAGCGACAGAAGACTGGATAGGTAAGAGGCAGATATAGGAGGGTAGTTTGTGAGAAGCAGATACAACACGCTCCTCTAAAATGGGCCCCTCCACCATGCGGCGGCAGCCCCTCACCATTGTGTCTGTGTCTGCACACGTTGACTTTCAACTCTCCGCGACGAGACAGACACCCCCCCTCCCAACACATGGGAGCTGGGGGGGCTAAAAATAGAGCCGGCAGCAGCCTGCAGCAGGGAGCTGATTCTGAATGCAGCCCCTGTCTCTAGCACACCATCAGTTAGACAGCCTGCCGAGGCAGCGAGACAGATTCTGGCTGCTGCCCTGTGCTGGCCACCTCTGGCCAGCTGCACAACGTGCTCCGTATAAGAGACGCCAGGTTAAATCAGGGTATGTTTCCCCTCCGCTGGGCACTGGCAGACAGCACATACAATCCACTGTTGCTGGAGAAGGGAAGGGGACAGCAGGGTGGTGGTGGTGGGGTCTTAGCCAGCGCAAGCTCAGTGGAAAACAATAGGCTACAGTGGGATGTGTTTGGGAAACAAAGGCTTGGTTCATATGCTATCTCTCCATCTTGCTTTCTCTGTCCAGGCACGGTCCCTCTTTCTCACTTTCACAACTTCCCAAACATTTGTCTTTCCACCATGCAATGCAGAAATTACATTTTAACTAAAGCATCATGATCAAGGATAGTTCTATCAAAACACAATGGATTTCTCAGTCTTTTATAGAAACTACTAGAAAGTGAAAGATGAACATGATGTTTTTTGTGTGAGATTTTCTCAGTCGCCTGTTCATTCCTATGGATAGTGTAACATCCCAGTGGGTATGCAAGCCTTAAGCACAGAATGGACCAGTTACTTCACTGGCTACACAAACACACACAGACTGCATGGCAGACTACGGGGAGAGATGGAGAGATGAAAGAGATGTCAGAGTAAAAGAGACAAAAACCAATCAGGGAGGTGGTAAGGAGAAAATAAGATAGAGGGAGAATATAGAGGAGAGGGTAAATGTGTTGAGTGAGCAGTTTCAAGTGGCAGCCAGAGAAGGCCAAACTTCATTCCATAACATTTATTAAATAGTGTTTGCAGTGGCCGAACTCTGTCTCGCTGCTCCCAGCAGCGGTAAATCTAATTACATGTTCTACTTCTCACAAAACAAGTTTACGAGCCAGGGTGAACACAGCCACATTTCATCCTGTGAAAAATGACTGGCAGCCTTTTCTGCTTAGTGCGCTGAGACAGAGTGATATGCTTTTATACAGATTATTCCAGATCATCACCAGTAATCACATGAGCTGAAGTAGGTGGTGGAGGTGGGTGGGAGACGGGTGGGTAGAGACGACTGAGCAGGAAGAGAAACTGAGAGGAGCAGAAAGCGACAGGCAGGTGGTTGGTGGAGAAGAGGCAGCAGGATCTTACCGAGCTTGAGACCGTAGATGCCCAGGCGGGGATCCGTGGTGTTGTGCAGCCGTCTCTTCTTTCTCCAGCAGCGGGCGGGGTATGTGTACATCTGCCCGGCTTCGACCCCTGTACAATAACAGTTGTAAACATGCCAACAAGACAGTTTCAGGTGAAACACACTGATAACAAAAAGTTATAGGATCTCTGTTTGCAATGTAGAAACACCGAATTACACTTTACAGATATGAAAGAAGAAAAACAGATCTGGTATGTTACAAGACATGAAGATCTTCGTATCTTCGAGTCAAATTGTCACACTGATTATATTGATGTGTGTGTTGTTAGAGATATCTTTATTAAGATTTACACAATTTTAATTTCCAATTAATAGATTGAGGCCGCTCAAAACTTGACTGAGTAGCTTCAAAATTATTATTTGATTGACAGATTTGATATAATTTTGGACTGATTAGCTTTTGGGGTTTGGACTGTTGGATGAACAAAAAAAAGTTTGAAGATGTGACCTTGTGCTGTGTTAAAATTGTGAGGGGCATTTTACACTATTTTCTGACATTGTATTAACTAAATACTTGACCGATTACTTAAAAAAAATATATTATATAAATTATTTGCAACCCTAGTTGGATAACATAGCTTTGGATAATGTAGACACTAGGGTTGGGTATTGTTTGGGTTTTTTCCGATACCGGTGCTAAAACGATACTTTTAGAAACGGTGCCGGTGCCTAAACCGAAATATATATATATATAAAAAAAAAAGAGCACAAAACGACAGTTGGCGACATTAAAGAACAGCTTGTTTATTGCTAAGGCCATATGGTCAAAATTAAATGATTGATTAATTAATTAATTAATGTAATAACAATAGCTTACAATTTCTTATTTCACCAGTAAATTGCTGGTAAACGACAAAAACAAGCACCAGATGGGAAAAGGGTATTTTACAATAACTTTGAATGTACCACAAGGCTGGCGAGTTTCAAGCAAACGCACCGTCTGCGTTGTTTTTCCGACAACGGCAGCTGTGGACTGTGAAATGTGGTGTATACTCGCCGCAGCCGACCTGTCGAGCGCCGGTGTGACGTCATGGGAGCGCCGTAACGGTTTATACTCGTTTACACTCAAAATCCTGGCACGCCAGCAAGATCTACGTCATTTTGACGGCACACTGGCGCACGCAAACTCGGCTGCGGCGACTGTATAACGGCCCTTACATCCCGGTGTTGGAATCCTCTACAGGGAAATACAGTCACACTTTACACCGCTTAACGTAAGCTGTCAGCATTTTAACCATTGTGTTTAATCCAGCTACTAGCTAACGGTAAAAAAAAAAAAGTCAGGCACTGAAATTTTCATTCTTATTTGGTGTCGTTACTACCGTTAATGTCGGAACCGGTGCCCTATTGGCACTGCGTTTCGGTACCCAACCCTAGTAGACACAGACATTTTTACAAGCTTAATGGACCAAAAACACACACATTAACTCTCATTTAAACATTATCTGTAAGCATGTGTGTATGTTTACCCACCGGGGCTGCGGTGGTGTCGTTCCATCCAGATGTAGCAGTTGTTCTGGGCCACACCGGTTTGTGAGTCCAGGAATGGCAGGCGGACGCTGCGTTCAGCACACAGCGAGCATTGTAGCTGCGGCACTGCTCTATGGCGTCCTTATAGAACTGGTCGCCCAACCTGCAGGGGGGGGGGTAACGTAATGAGCAGAGGTCAGTGACAGGATGTGGTTGACACAGCTGATGTGGCAGCTGGTTTGAAGAATAACCATAACATCATCACATTTGCAGAATGTCTGACATGGAGATGAGCCTTTATGTTATGTATGAATGCCTTGATAATGGCCTGTTGCTTTGCTGGCTGCAGATCATTAAATCAGTGAGCGGAGGCAGCTACAAGATTTGTATCCCTTAGAAACTCTCTTCCACCCAAATAATGCTGTTAACGTCTGCTCAAACTTCTAATCCGTATTGTTCAATGTAGGTCTCAAAATGACAGCTGAGCTTCTCTCTCCTCTTCCAGCTTGCCATCGTGGAGAATTGCAACCCAGTTACAACAACAACTTCTGATGTTAAACATACTATTACCTCTGTGTGCTTTGTCTAATCTCATTCTAGATAGGCTGTGAGCTATGGTGGCGTTGACTGAGTCACATTATCACAACAGCATAGAAACTGGGCTCTGATACGAAGTCATTCCTCCGATCAGCAAGCCGCTAAGACTCACACTTTAGTTCTACTTTTCTTCACGCCACTGAGATTTTGGCAGTCCCTCCGGGTTTCAATGTTAATATTCAGAGTGAAATGGGGGAGGATATTTCACATTCAAGCCCTCAATCGCTGCCACACGCCTGGTATGGTAATTAGCCTACTTAATTAATCTCAGCAGAGTGCCTAGCACAAGGGCAGGTTCTAATTTGACTATATCAAAGATGGGGGTAAATGCTGAAACTCTGAAATCCTGGCAAGGTACTCTGTATGCGATTTCCACGGTCTGCTGTTCTATCACAGAGACAACAGGGCAAATTAGAGCTACTGGTTCTCGGAGTATGAACATCTCCACACCAGCATAATGAAGTTCCTCCACGTGTTCTCAATTACTATTAGGAAGACGGCCATTTTGAAGTGGAACTAATGAGCTACGGGCTGCGAGTCGAGCCTTGAATCCTAAACTGGAGGTGGGAGCCTGATTTGTCAGCGTCTTCTAGATCCTGCTCTCCCTCCTTCACTTCGTCTTTACCCCTACCCCTTGATGAGACAACGTCCAGCAGATGAACAGCCATGTTAGGAATGCTGTCCCGCACAAAGCCCACTGCTCTGCGGTTCAGACAAAGCCACAGTGTGTGAGGCTTCTGGGAAAGAGATGGCTTCGTGTCAGTGTGACTGAGAAGAGTAAACAGTCCCAGGTACTGAACGAGCACAGGGAGGAGTGGAAAGGTGTGAGAAAGATAAAAGGAGATTGAAAGCGAAAAATAAAAGAAAGAAAGATTAAAGAAAGGGTTCAAAAGGACAAGAGGTGAGAAAAGGAGGTTAAAAGCTAACAGGCAGATCATGACTAATAACTATGTGACTTTGTTTTTCCTTCCTCGTGTTACAATCATACAGAGATAGTGGCTTTATTGTAGTTAATAATCACATCACTACATTCTGTGCTTGTGAAGATGTCATACAGTTTTTTTAGTGGATGCAAAACACCAATTTCCGAGATGTACCGGCACTTTCTCACCCTTTAAGATACAGGAATTTTTACAAGGAGTCACACAGGGATATACTCAAAACAGATTGGCCACAAAGCTGAACACACAAGTTCTGGCATTTGACATCTTTACCAGTAGCTAGCTTGCTCAAGGATTTTTTTTAAAGATAGGTATTTGGCTCACAACAAATAACAACACACAGCTGTGTAATAATATGTATAAATCTCAGAACTATACCATGTGGGCTGTCGTTTCCAACAGTAAATTCCTGTTAAACGAACCTGTGTGCTCCACTGCCATTCCTTGATATCAACACACAGCTCTGTCGGGACGCAAAGCGCGACATATCAGTTTACTAAAAGCTCAAAAGGGTACACACCGTGGGGTGCCAAGAAACTCCTGAGTTTACTCGAGCTGAACAAACCAAGAGATGATGCTGATCCGTCTCAGGTGAAACCATAGAGTGAAACATGCAGGGAGGGGTCGGAGGGGAAACAAATAAGTGGTGAAAGTCTTCTGGTGGGTGCTGGCTGAATGTACATCGACACGCTCTCCATCAGAGCCCCGCTGCCCCGAGCAGCAGGTGCACTGGCTTAGGTGAGAGATCTTCCTGACACTTGTAATGAGTGACGAGACCCACACATCCAACAACACAGAAGGGGTGACAGTGTCGCAGTCGCGCACACGCGCACACGCACACACACACACACACACACACGTCAGTTGAGGCGCATGTTTCTGTTTTTCCACTGTCCTTTGAAATCGCTGTCGAGTCAGATGAGTCAAAAAAAAAAAACACAAGCAACCTGACAATCATACCGGTTTTAAAACAACCCCAACCTGGAAGAGAAAACAGAGGCAAACAGTAAACTAGTAAACAGTATAATGTACACTGTCTATAGTAAACATCCAACACTGTTTACAGACCAGCTGGTTCACTGTGACCTACCGTACTTGCCAGAGATGTGTGCACACACAGTTTCCTGTACAATGAATTATTACCAACATTTCAAGCACTCACTTTTAGTTTCACTTCTAAATAAAGTGTTTAATATTAGTGGTTCCCAACCGTGTTGACAATGAAACAACGTCTACTTTTAAACCATTACAAAAAACAACAACAAAGTAAATTTAAGGAAAGTCAGACAAAACATCGGTAGAACAGAAATATATAGCTGTCTGCTTAGGTTGGGTACCACTGGTTTAGATAATATGTTGGCTTGTGTATAAACTGTCTGATTGCTCATTTCTAACACAATTGGACGTTTTGTGTTTCTCCTGTGTTCCCAGATCTCAACAATTCATTTTGAAACTGCAATAAAAAGACCCTAGCTGTAATAAAGCATAATTACCCTTTAAAGTCTAGCTCTGCCTGGCAAAATTGTGTTGAATCAAACTGAACTAGAAACACTCGTATGCGTTTTTAGGGCTTAAAAAAGGTGCCTCAGCGGTATGTGCTACACATCCTCAACATCTTCCAGTTGAATAGAGAAGGTGAGTGTGTGCATGAGGGCGAGGAACAAAAGCAAATATTGTGGCCAGTGGGGCCTCCGCTATCAGCCTGTTCCTGTCAACGGTTCGTTGTGTCACATGGCTGCATCCGTAATGTGAGCATGTGTCAACACTAATTTTGCATATCTGACGATAAACTTTAGTTTGCAGGGGAGCAGCTCACAGAGGCAAAGTGATCGTGACAGTCATGACAAAGCTCCGGTGTCTACTTTAAAATTGTCCAGCACTCCACTGATGTAAAGAACAAAAATCTGATCCTCAAACACCACTTCAGCTCTGTTTGAGATGTTTCTCAAATTTGCAGGTGCACTGTTTCTTCACAGGAAGCTAGAGCTGTCTACCACATAACAAGAGAGGGGGAAGAGGAGGGAGGAGGAGGAGGAGGGCCTACAGAGTCACTGCATCCTGACAACAACCGCTGATTACACCAATCAGAACAACACAGACTGGGTGAGGGCAGGAGTAAAACCAGACCATACACCTCCACACTGAAGTGCCAATAAACAGCAGGCCTGACTCACTCAAAGTCTACTCAACACCAATGACCAGGTAGCTGCCGAATGGGGAAGGAACTCGCCGATATAATCTCAGGAGAGCTGTGGCCGGAAGATGTGTCCAACTCCAGCTGAGGCTAACATTTTAATGAGCAGCTTTATGAGCTTCTTTATTAATCAAATATTCCAGACTCCATTTTAATCAGCAGATTCTGGAGATTACTGTCCTTCCATGCTCATAGGAGGGACAGACCTCACACAGCGTGCACAGGCTTGCACGCTGCAGCTTCATCCGCTACATCTCTACAGCAAAGTCAAAACAGTGTTTCATTTCCCTAAAGTGAATCATCTTAATACAAAAAAAAAGGTCAAACTGGTCCACGGGAGCGACATCCAATTAGTGTCAAGTGTGACTAATTATAATCTGACAAACGTGTGAAATGAAGTCAGAAACCAGAGACAGAGGCTAATTATAGCACATTGAAACACTTCATTAAGCACAGTTTACAGCAAGGAGACATTCCACATCAGAATGCTAAAGCGTCTCCAAGATGGAACTGCAGCTTGACAGTAGACGCACGCTGAAGCATGTTGGGACACAAGAGAGAAATAGTCCAACAAGGTAATAATGAAAATGTACTTTATAATAATAATAATAATAATAATAATCAGGCTTTTATGAAGAAAAAAACAAACATATATGTGTTGAGAAAACGGAAGGAGCTACAAGGAAGTAATTTTCATTTAACATTTACATTGAGCACTTTACAATCAAGTGCTTCAATGATCTGTTCAGGTGCGAACAGAGGGAGGCTGTGATTGTATTGGGTTAGGCATTTACCTGTGAAACGGGAGCAAGGCATTGCATGAAAAGTGCAGTCAACCAATGTAAAAATACAGACTCAAACATTTTGCATTTAGCCACCACCCAGAGCATCATACAATGAGTGTGCACGTCGGAGGTTGTCTTGCTAAAGGCCACACTGACAGCACACATGGCCTCTGTATTTATTCCTACTAAATTATTATAGGTAACTAGTCTCCGAACTGGACACATGCAAAAGTATCTTTAGCAGAAAATTTGAATGTCCAATGGAAATAAATAGTTTGAAGTGGACAATCAGCTGTCAAAAATGATTCTGCATCCTTCCCTTGGTGTAGTAATAATGTCATAATAACAATGGCAACAGAGTGGGTGACGTGTGGTCCACTACTTGCGCTTACAGTCCACACAGGTGCCAGGGTAACGTTACCTCTATGGAGGAGCAGATGGTTCTCCTGCTTGTGCCCAACACTTCCTCTCTGTCGGAGCATCTCTCTGACAGATGGGCCCAGGATCCTGGACCAAGCTAATCTCCAGCACTCCTCCACTTAAAGGCACAGTGGAGTGCCTGCTCTACCTCCACAGTCCCAAAGAGCCGTGATGATGATGATAACACATCAATACAGGCTGAAGGCTTTTGTCGCGTCCAACTTAATGTGCGTGTCAACAAATGCTAAATTATTAGACAAGAAGCAGGAGGCTAAATGTGTCTAAATTATAGTAATATGTTAACCAGTGGAATTGGTGAAGCAATAGAGAAGAACAAAGGGGAAATGGAGAAAAAGGTGGAGCATTCCTTTGAAGTTGAGGGATAAAAACGACTATAGCATGTGCTATTTGAGCACACAGTGACAAGCTATTTTCAACGGGGGACTCAAATTGCTGTCACTTTTGTCGATTTCGCCAGCAAGCATGCAAATACAAAATGCCTCCTCCCTTGCTTTACCAGGTCCAGACCACGTCTGCGCTCAGAGGAGCCAAAGTTGACATGTCGACAATTCACACCAACTATAAACGACTTTCGGAATGTCAGATATCCCCCTACTATGCCCAACCGAGCACGAAGGAAATCGTCTTTTAATTATTCGGTGCAGCGCAAAGGCACATTGTCGCCAGTTTTCAAATAAATGTATAGCCTAGGAAAGATGACACTCTTGTGTTGAAATCATAGCCGTACGGAGGAAAAGCTCCTCGAGTGCAGACAAATGTCAGGCAGCCTATCGCACATGTGATAAGACTAAATGTTAAAATCTTGTGGAATAAAAGAACTATACGAGGCTACTTTGCCATGCAAGAAGTAGACAAAAATGAATTTTGGCAGCCTAATCTGTCATATGCACACGGCTGGAAAACACATGCGCGAACAGACACTTTTAATGTACAAGTTGGCAACAAAGTAATTGTTCACAATTTCCTAAATGTCTAAATTACTTACGCTTTTAGTGGATTCTGAATGACAGCCGCCATTTTGCTACAATGTAACGCAATATCGGCGTCTTGCAGTTCTGAGGGAAACCTACGGGAATTGACCAATCAGAGCTCGGGGTGAAATCGTAGACCAATACATCGGCAGCATACGCGGATGGGGCGTGGCTTTATGTGTAAACTGTCAAAATTATTTTAAAGGGTTTTCCCTTGTATTTATATTGTACACAAATGAATAACAG
This sequence comes from Perca fluviatilis, assembly GCF_010015445.1. NCBI lineage: Eukaryota > Metazoa > Chordata > Actinopteri > Perciformes > Percidae > Perca > Perca fluviatilis. Next base: position 21,625,313 of record NC_053131.1, on the reverse strand, counting down.
CACTTTTAAAGAGACCCTTACTGGAGCTTGGATACATATCAAGTGAAATGTCCCTTGCTGACGTACTGACACCATGCAGTGCAAGTGGCACAGAATATCAACATGGAAGCTTGTGTTTAATTATTTATTAAAATAATTATAAATCATTTATCATCATCGATAAGTACCAAGCAAATAATGTTCCCTCACTTTATCTAAAGCTGCAATGTTGGAGAGGAGTGGAAGCAAGGCTCACAATACACAGGCGTGCACATGATCTATTCCTCCCACGTAAAGAAGAGTAAGTGGTTTGACACAGGGAGATTTAAACACAAACACACACTTAAGACATGGAGACAATTTCAGATTATGTTTTGACAGATGGTAGCTGATACAACTTTAATCTTTAATCTTCAAGTTAGTTTCCAACAGTTTTAAATGTATCAATCATTTCTGCTTGATTTGTAGTCTGTATGTGAGAAGTGTTGATGATAGCACCAAACCTAATTGAAAAAACTGGACATCACAATGCAAATATCTGAAGCAACAGACTGCACAATTTGGATGGGAATAAACTACAGGACAAGTAATTTGACATAATGTATTTCCTATTCTGTACTGTGCAATATACATGTACACATTTTAGAGGAGGGTGTGTGATGCAACATTCAGACAAATAAATCTATTTTCAGGCAAGGCAGACACATTTTCTCATCAGAACCAAAAAGTTCCACGTTAGGAGAAAGCAAACGGAGAATTCACTCAGCTTACAATTAACAAAGACCCGGTTTTTCATTTTTAACAACTAGAGACAAGCATGTGTTAAAGGCATCACCTTGTGCTTTGTATGATATCCAGATGTAAAGCTCTCAGTCACTAAATATGGTTTAACATCTCATCATTGCCACATTCAAGCATACATTTTTCTGTGTTTAAAGACAAAAAAATAAAGACAAACAATATGGGGGGGGGGAAAAAAAAAGTAGTTTGCATACCAGTCGCTACAGAGTATAATAAATATCCATACAGTAAAATAGTGTCAAACAAAAAAACAAAATACTTAATATCAATAATGGATGTATAATAACGGAAACACAAGCTGTGAAGAGCTAAAACAGAACTAAAATGTGTTACCATGAGTCTGTGCCTACGTAGACCTGGAGGCATGAGTGTAATATGTAAAACTTGTTTGAAGAAATATTTGGATATTCTTCAGTTCTGCAAATCAATATCCATACAACCAAGCAGACAACTGTACATATTTAGAAAAAAAACTTAAATCAAGGTGTCAAGAGAACAAATATGAACATGAAATACATACATTTTATAACATGGATACACTAAAATGCCACTTGGTAAATAAGATAGTGAGGTTTATTCAGAGATCATCCTCTGAACAAGTAAAAGGCCATGGATCTCTCAGACTGTCATGCATGCCAGAGTATTAATATGTCGTTTTTAAATTTTTTTTATCCTCGACACATAAATAATTTTCAACGTTTTAAATGTACACTCCTATAACATAGTTCTATGTTTTCATACAACCACAAATTACATGATAAAATATAGACATTATACCAGCACAGACACAGTGACCTGAATGATTTTTGGCACACCAGATATCCACAATCTAGACCTACTGTTGTAGACTACTTTCAGCTCAGTTTGGGACAGACTACTTGATCATCTGGATATCTGGATTTTGGCCATGGTAAGCAACAGCCTATAACAGCTGAAAAAGGCTTAGTGCAAAAACTAAAATGTTGCAATACAGCATGCAATGGACCCTGCAGTTATACCTGCACGGATATAAAATATCTCCTTGTCATTACACGTGCGACATCAGAGAAACAATGCTCAATAATAAGAATTGCTGGAAACTAATCACATCAACCCCACGGGGTTCTCAACTAACTAATATTCTTTAAATGATACTTTTTTTTTTAATTATATTTTCTGATAGTAGAAAAATAGCTCAACAGCCTTATTTAACGTAAAATTAGGGACTTGTGTCAATACCAATCAAAATAATCACTCTGTAAATAATCAGAGTGGAAATGCAGGTTTCACACTCAGTCAAGTAACTCACATGTTCTGGCTGTTCTACAAAGGCCACAGGAACTCAGCTAAATGTTCTATATATTATTTATGCCTAAAAACTTCCTTTCCACAGATACAAGACAGAACCATTAGATTAACAGAGGTAAAGCAGTGACAGACTGCGAGCTGAGTGAGTGAGTGGTTCTCTCCGGTGCTCTGAGGAAGGAAGGCCGTCCCTGTTAAAGTTCTCCAGGTTTCTGGTTGCAGCTGGTGCACACCCGCACAGGGTGGTCCCAGCCCCGCGATGGAACCGGCCGACGCTCCGGGGAGCAGTCATCACACACTCCTTGGCCACAGGCGCGGCAGTGGTGCTTTGACAGCTTGGCAGTGAACTCGCGCTGGCAGTTGTGACAGGACAGGATGTCCTGGTCAGGCACCCAGTAGGCAGGACGGGCGGCATCTTTCACAAGGCCTACAGGGTAACACGTAACATAAATACACACACATACACAAGCACGTATCAGTTGTAGTATAAGGGGACACTTACACTTGCAAAACACATGGTAGTAACTGTAGGGACGCAACTAACGATTATTTTCATAGTTGATTATTTTCGCTCAATGGTGTTTTAAGCCCCCAACGTCTCCTTCCAGGCAACGCTGCGATTGTTGACTTCAAGGCACCTAACCCTAACCCTAGCCATAACCATTGCCTAATCCTAGTTCGACATTGGGGGCTTAAAAAACACTGATAAACATTATTTTCTGGATTAACATTAACAGGAACAGCTCGACCTTTTGGGAAATTTGCTTATTCATCAAGCTGAGAAAATCTCATGTCTGTTAGTTAGCTTAGCATAAAAACTGGACACAGAGGAAAACTGCTAGCCAGGCTCTGTTCAAAGGATACTGTAGACCTACACTATATTTACTGGTAAAGGGCATAGATGAATAACCTGATTGAAAACCTGATATACTGCAGAGGATATCAGGTTATTATTGTCTCTGTCCAAAGGTAACAAATTCTGCCTAGTAGCTCTGAAGCTCACTAATTAACACAATATATCTTGTTTGTTTAATCTGTACAAAAACTGAAGTGTAACACTGGCAAGTTGTGGCTTTACGGGGGGGGGGGGGGGGTTATGTCCTGAACATTTACTTGGCAGGGAGCAATAACCTCCTGGAATCTCAGCTGGTTGCCTGGTAACTGCTCCCAGCAAAGAAATAGTTCAGCACCTCCTAAAATTTCCCAAAATGTTGAGCTATTCCTTCAATTTAGAGGTACATTTACTAACTCTAAAATACTAGACTGATGACTGTTTGATTCTCATCTGCCTCTGCTTTACTTTAGCTCTATCCGTGCTTGTTTTTCCTCACTAATGTTCTACTAGTCCTAAACTGTCTTGGTTGGAGTATCCATGGAAACATGGAAACAAGATTTGGAAATAAGTATTTTGTTGTGATTGGAGCAGACTTTGCTCTAAGGTATTTTTGGGGTGGCAATGGATATGAAGATGTTTTCAGCAGGACATCAGGTTATCAAACACATATTCATCTATGCCTGTTACTAGTCAATAAAGGTCTACGGTAGACTAATGACGCAGCCTAATATACATATACCTGTGCTTTGAATTAAACAAATATGTTTAAGACATGTGTGAAACAACAACCTAAAGGCAAAATAAGAGCTATGATTTGTGGTGTGTATTTGAGTGAGTACAGCCCTTATTCTTGCCAACTCTTTGCAATCTCTTCCCATGCAGCTGAGCCAATTTACTTGATCTACAACACCTTTTGGATTATTTTGACAGAAACACAAAAATGTTCTTCTAATAAACACTGGACCAAAGTGCATTCTAGACTAGTGCAGAGAGTGACTGATCCAGGCTACTGCAAAGTCTACGAGACATCTTTATGTATGCCATGTCAAGAAACCTCAAAATATGTATTTTTGACTCAATAAACATATGGCAAAGGAGTTTACAACAGTCCCATAAAATGAAATGGATAAACAGGGTAACTGGTCAACTATCTCACCTTTGCACTAAGACTAAACAATAGAAAAAATAACTGAACGGTTAAACATTAGGTAGCAGAGCACTTCTACATGGAAGCACTGCCACTGTCAGGTGCTGAAAAGATTGTCAAAGGCAATTTTAGGTTCTGTAGAGAGCGTGTGTGGGAGGATTTTAAGTTTACGTTTTTTAAGTCCATAAAAAAAATGTATTGGCAAGAATAACAAGTTACAGACAAATGCAAATTCCGTATTTGAACTTCTGCTTGACAAACATAATTTCAGTCACTTGTCGGAGACGACTCCAAAAAACATCATGTTAAAGCGGTAGAACACACTAAGCAGGTTGGGAATCCATTGGCCCTGTTTGGACTGTGAGCTTTTGGTAATTGTACAGGCTCTATTACAGCTAGGCCATTGGGGCATCCCATACTGCTTATAAGGGAGGCTTTGCCAGTCAGACTTCTGCATAACATCTTTGAGAGTTCAAACTAGAAACAAGACCTCACGGCTTTTCTTTCTTACTGTAAATAAGCAGGTTATGCCTCTGCCACCAGAGGTCATTGTAACCAGTCACTCACAACTACTGGGTCATTTATTCCTGCTACGCAACAATCCTCTAGGTTTTTTTTGGGCAACACTCACCAAGTGGGATGTCAATAGCAGTGACCACAACCCCAATAGTGTTGGTGACTGCTTCTCCAACCTTCCTGGCGAGGGTTCCACCTTCTTCCTCCTCAAGCTCTGCCTCAATCAGCTCTGTATAAAGAAAACATCTCGAGCTCACCCAAATGTTACATGGCTGCATAACGGGAACATTTGACATCTTTGAAAGCGTGTGTACCTGCGTATGTAGCTCTCTGCTCGAAGCAGATGTCACAGACTCTAACGGGGGCAAGACCCCAGCCTCTCTCAGGGACGGGTGCAGCTTTGGAAGAGCAGCCATCGCAGAAGCCCTCCCCACAGGCACGGCAGTGATGCTTGGTGTCGTTGTCCTGGAAGACTGCGTGACACTTATGGCACACCTTGTACGAGAACAAATACAATAACAACTGAAGTTGTTATTCTGAGGCAGTCTAAGTTGTATCTTATGACCTGCAAAAATATATTGTGTAATAGGCAGAGAGCAAGTAAACATAGCCCTGGACACGAAAGTGTTGACTTGGCTGTTGGTGGCGGGTGGCAGAGGGTGGGGCTGTGTGTGTCACTCACCAAGATGAGGGAGTTGGGTTTCCAGTAGGCTGGGGCGATCTGATCTGTCAGCCAAGAGGTGACGGCCTTAGCAGGCTTGACACTGAGCTCTGACACAGACTGGGCCACTAGGTTGACTCCATCCAGCAGACGTTGTGCTGCATTGCTATTGTCCTTTAAAAAGCCATCCGACTGCAAAAAGCAGACAGCTTTTTACTACATGTATGTACATAAATAATTACCTTAAGCCATAATTCTAGGTCTGTATGATTACAGACAATTAATCTCCATCTGATAAATAAATTAAAAAGCCTGTTTCCCTTACCCCTGGCCATACATGCTGGATCTCAGTGCGGACAACTGTATCCACAGGGTCCTGGTTCCCATACCAGTATTGACGGCTCCGATAGATCACTCCACAGTTGGGACATTCAATAACGTACCTTAACATACAGTAGATACATAAATGTACAAGTCCCTGGAAATATAAATGTAAATATCTGAGGTATGACATTGAACATGTAAGCTAATAGAACATTTTTATTTTAGGACAGAGTCTAGAACACAAGTGCTAAAATTAGGCTCTGTATACAAGGTAACAAAAGTCTAACCCAGACCTTGTTATGCATGACCTGCAGGTCATTTAACTGATACTTACCCAGACCAGGCATATTTGGCGAGGCCCATCCATGGAGAGTCTGAGGAAGCGGAGGTCTTAGGGACAACTATCACTTCCTTTCCCCCTTCATAGCAAGCCTAAAGTGATGCACCACACAATAACGTGATACTAATTAGCCATGGAACACGAGTAATTACACAGTCAATGGTATAGAGAGAAGGATTTGTTCTATCTAAGAGCAACTGTGCTTACCTTACAGGTGTAAATGCGATTATCATACTGAACAGAATAACGACAACGATGCTTTGCCTCATGGCACACTCCTTCTCCTAAGTGGTTCATGCTGTTCTTGCAGCCAGATCTGGGATAGAAGTAAAAAGCAGATGTTAAACAATCTGAAAAGCAAGATATTGAAGAAGAGATTATAAAGGGAGGAAGGCACTGACCCACAGCTGAGGCACAGGCTGGAGCAGGTGAAGTACTCATCAGGAAAGAAGCAGCTGTGGGCTACAAGCTCACCTGTAATTTCCCCATTAAAACGCTCACTCAATGCCTGTGGGAGAATCAAGGTGCAGCAAAATTAATCTATATTAAAAATACATCTTTATCCAGGAACCAGTTTTTCCGCAAATTGTGTATCAATTAATTTCAATGCAACAACCAGCCAGTCTGAAGCAGGCCGTAAGCTGGCTGATATTCAAACTATATACAGCCGTACCTGCAGGGCTTTGAAGATGACCACAGGGGTGCGTGGGGAACGGGTGGCGTTGTTATCCAGGAGCTGCTCCAGTTTATTCTGCAGGCCACGGAAGTCAGTCGGAGGGCTGAGAGTCTGCGTGCCCCAGTACTGGACAGAGCTAAAGGCCTCTGGGAAACGGGAAAGCTTCTTAAAGCGCTCCGATAGCAGCCGATCTACTGACTCAGATGACTTATCTAAAACAAGACACAGATGGAGAGGTTACCATAGCCATTTTTATTATCACTATTAAAAGTGTCAAGAATGTTGCAATGTTGCCTATCAGTATAAAAAAAAAATAATAATAATATTTTTTTAATAATTAATCATTAATAATAATAATAATTTATGAGCAAAGACATGTAGCTCACTCATTAATATTAGGCTACATTTGTCCCAAGTCTTGAAGTCTCATACCACTGTTCCTTCATGTTTTAGCACATTTACTACAAATTATGCACACTTTACACTCCAAGGCCTACTATATTTTTTATGTTTTTTTTCTTCCTCAGCAGTAACTACATTTGACTTGGAGTGAATTGCGTGCATTGGAAAATGGACAGCAATGTAAAGTATGAGTTGTAGTAACTGGACTAAAACATGCAAATTGCTAAATTGTTTTTTAAGTGTCAAGTCACTACAGCTATAAATATGTGACATTTTTGACTTCACTACACGGTTTTCTTTTTAGTCCAAAAATTTGTATTTCACAAAAAGTTGGAATGCAGATTGCTACCTCCAGTAATGTAAAGGTAGGCTGTAGGTTAATATTTCCTAAACCTGTAATTATCTGCAGGGCTTAATCTTTACTTTAAAGGCCCCCGCTCTCATCCCTTACGGTGATGCAGACCTAAATTCAGGGTGATACAGTCACAATGTATTGTTTTAATAGACGTTTTCCTGAAAAATTAAAGGTTTGACTTGTCTAATAAATGTGTAACAGATGAAGTAATGAAACATCTATTACTAGTGGGACCTGGGAGGAACAGAAATGAGATATGTTACCTGAACCAAGCAGCTTAGTGTGGACTGTTTCATGGAAGATGACCACTGCAGGGCCCAAGGTGGACAGAGGGACATCCAGGCCACAGCGGGCCGTTGTGGCCTTCAGTTCCTTAGTGAAATGCTTCAAGTAAGCATCTGAGGCATCCCCAAGGAACTTGAAGAGGTCATCATGGAGACGGTCAGCATGGGTGCGGTAGATGATGAGGTCGGAGATGGCGAGCACCTTGAGCAAGAGACGGGTTCTTTGGCCCTGTTTGGAACTGTTCCCAAGCAGCCCCTCTGTGTCGATGACTACTACTTTACGGAAGGGGTCAAATGCTGCCCACACACCCACCGTACAGGACTCTTGTGTGGGAGAAGTTTTGAACACTTCTCTGCCCATGAAGAACGCGTGATTCAGGGTGTGAGATTTGCCCTCTCCCGTGTTGCCAAAGATGGACACCACCTTCAGCAGCTGGTCAGGGTTACAGCTCAGGGTCTTTACAAATGAAGATTCATCTTTTATCTTTGGAGAAACAAGAGTTTAGAAGTGAAAATGTGTTTGTTTGTTTAGATATTTTGATTCTGTTTCTATTCAATGACAAGTGTGACTTTTGCACAACTCACCTGCATTTCCTCATTTTCATCAACTAAGAGAAAACTGGATATCTTCTCCAGAAGTTTTGTTTTCTGAGATTTGGTCTCATCTGCTATTTGGACAGTGGGCGGGACAGATGCCTGGACAGATTTGGGTGGTGGAGGATAAGATGTGAGCTGGTGTTTCTTCTTGTTGCCTCCACTGTGTGTGCGTTTCTGGCAGTCTTGGCACAAGTTAACTTTGCAGTTCTGGCAGCGGACCACAGATCTATGGCGTTTGCCATTGTCTCCATTACCTCCTTTACAGATGTCACAGCAAGGGACATGCCCAGGTCTTATCTGAACCCGCTCATGGTTCTTCAGACTCTCCTGCCTGTGGAGCTCGAGCTCACAACGAACACACTGCAAGCTTTTGCATTCATCACACTCAAATGCAGCCTCCTCAGAGCCACCACAGACATAACTCTCTTGACATATTAGGCTAGTATTGACTCCTTTTTCTGAAGATGAGCCATGCCCGCTCATCGTTTCTTACAAGTTGAACTTGAATACAGAGCAGTGCTTATTTGAACAGCTTTGACAACAGTACCAGCTATTTCCAACAGCAGTTACTTAAAATGTGGTAATACTGACAACTGAAGTGCCCAAATACAACGACTAAATCAATTTAAAATAGCTGCATGGTAAAAGGGGAGGTGATCCACTCACTGTAACAACTAACTCTCAACAATAATACAATATATCAAACTACTTTCCGCAACATGAATTTCAAACACAACGGTTTTAATAATGTAATTTAGTGCAACTAACAGTGAGGCAATGAAGCAGAAACAGCCGTCTCCTTGAGTTACACTGGATATATGTTTACCACTAATAGTTAGCTTGTTCAGAAACCAAAGTTAGCATTTAGCTGCAGTATTACATCAATTATATTAAAGGTTAGCTCTAAAAAAGCTCTAAAATAATACAGAAACATGTACAGGCAGCCAGTACCTACTGAGACAATGAACTCTCCCTGAAAGGATGAATGTGCAAATGTTGATGCTAACAACAGGCTAGCTAGCAAACTGACCCTTAACAGCTTACTGGCAAACTAGGCAGATAATTTGGCATACAAGCAGCAAATTAGCTCACAGCTAGTAGCTAGGTTTCGACGGACAGTTTCAACTTTGTCCAAAGAAAAGCTGTAATTAGCGGACCAGCGAGCCCCAGTTCATAGCCGTCCAAACAAGCAGCTAGCATCCAGTCTGTCAACTGAGCTGTAACAACATATCAACAAAAACAACCACCAGTCGATGTCAAAAGCTCGGATATCAGCGGACTCTTTTACTTTAAAACTGGAGGGTAATCCGCGCTATTATTCCGTTTAAAAAAGTCTTTTAAAGTGTTACTGTATTTGAACCCTTCCGAGCAGTGTCATTGTTTTGTTCCTCAGCCCCCTCCCAGGCAGATTTCTCTAGCTACGTTATTTTGTTGCCAGGTCAGATCAGCTGATCAGATTATTTTCAGTCACAGGGTCAGAGGAGGGTAACGTGCGGATGCATGATGGGAAACGTATTTCCACATTCAGACTAGCTGTGAGGCGACAGATTCTGTGAAGCTTCCAAAATGTTTTCATGTGCTCAAAATCAAACTTGTTTGCTATTTAATTGAACTTTTAAACAATAACTTCTATAACCTAATTCTAGGCTATAACTTTGTCTGCAGGGCTGCAGATCTTAAGGTGTCTTGCATGTAATGTTGAGGGAGAGAAAAAGGTAATTTTTTTGCAACCAAATCAGCTTAACCTCTAGGATTTACCCCAAAGCACAGTGACATACCACTACGTTTTACAAGCTGAAAGCAAGAAGCACAAACACATTTAAAATGTCTTTGCAGATAATTTGTGCAATTTAATTTGTGTTTAACTTGTGTTTTTTTCTTTAGTGTTTTTTTGTGCTCTCCTGACACATACAAATAAATAAGATACAGACAATGTGAAATAATAACATCTTGATCTTAGTTGGTATAGAAAATTGCTCCAAATATCACAATACATTTTAATGAATATTATCCTTTGTAATAGTTTCTTTTGGGCAAATCTTAATTACTGTAATTAAAAATACATCTTTGATCATCATTTTACCACAGAAAATTCCATATGGGGGGCTGTTTTAAAAGTAACTGTGGTATGCCTCAGCATAAGCTTTGAAATTGATGGATTTAAATGGCTTTTGACTTGTAAAGTAGCACTTCAAAGTATCAGCAGGTGACCATTTGTCTCAAATGGCACTTTGTGTTTTCCCTCCATTTCTTCACTGACAGTACCTTCCACTGCAGGATCTACAGACTATGTTTTCACATCCATTCATTAAAGCAATTCTTTAAGAAAAAACACAAAATGAAATACACTGTAGTGCATTTATTACAAACCACATACAACACAAACACATACACAAAAATATGAACAACAGCAAATAAAACATGAAACAAAGGAAAGGGAAGATGAAAAAGAGCAGAAAATGTATCCTTCTTATTGCAATGCAGGTTGTCAACGATCTAAAATCATGTGGTTTTAGTGCACAATTCACATCCTCTAGAGAAATATTTAGATAAAAATGCATGATTTGTCATAAGAATCCCCAGACACACCGTGTCCACTAAGCAGAGTACATTCAATCAACTATTTGATTCCACATCAGATGAATCTGAAGATTTTCCTCCATCCACAATCACAAAAAGTCTTTAAACGTTTGAGCAGGCTGAGCTTTTTAGATGTTTTGCCAGTGTGCTTGTGCTTTGTGGCAGCAAATATAGCACAGTCAAACACATCTTTGAGGTTGTGTTGTGTCAGAGCTGAACACTCCACATAGTCATGAGCTCTGATCCTGTGTGCCAGCCTTCTGGCCCGGCTGAAGGGCACCGGCTTGGTGCTCCGCTGGTCCAGATGAATAAGGACGTCCATATTGTGGTGAAGGTCTGACTGAGTTCCAACCAGTACAATGGGAGAGGTCGGGTTGCCTGCTCGGATCTGTGGGATCCACTTGGAGGTGATGTTGTCAAAGGAGATGGGGTTGACCAGGCTGAAGCAGAGGATGAAGACGTCCACATGGGCATAGCACAGAGAGCGAAGGTGGTCAAACTCCTCCTGTCAGATCAAATAATGAGAGATGAGGAGGAAAGGACTAACTAGTCTGGTCAAAAACAATCTCAATGTGGTTTTAAAAAACATTTACCTGTCCAGCAGTATCTATCAGTTTCATACGAGTTGGGATTCCATTCACATGAACCAAACCTGGAAGTAATGTAGAAATCAGTTTTATTGCTGAGTCAAGTAGCCATTAACCTTTGAAAAATAACCTTCACTCACCAGTGAAAACATCAAAAGCTGTTTGTCTGTACTCGCTGTTGTATCCATTGAAGATGTAACTGATGATCATGCTAGTCTTCCCCACAGCTCCATCACCAACCAGCATGCAGCTCAGCTCATCCCTAAATCTGTTTGGTTTATCATGTCTCTGACAGGCCATTTTTCCTTATATTAGCTGTTAGACTACTCCATTATCCCCGCAGTTTGAAAGTCCTTGCAGGAGTACAGCATTACTGTAAACGTTGTCTTCTCCCCCAGAGGTCCGTTGGGGCCAATAAAGAAGAGAGGACACCTCGATTTGAAAGAACAAAGGCACCCAATCAGACGAGTGATGCCCCAGCACTTTGCCTGTTTCCGTTTGATGATGATTAACATAGTCACTCCCACCAAGACGGGTCTTGAACGCCCCACGATAAAGAACCTACAGTAGGCTAACTGATAATGAGATTTTCTGTTGCTATCTGTCAAAAATGAAGAGTTCATTTGTAAAAACAGATCAAATTCGTTCCAAAAATTAAAAAAACCCAAACTAGCTTGATCGATTTTCCCTGGATTGGACATAAAAAAAATGATTTAGGAAAAAAGAATAGGCTAGCCTACTAATAAATGAGATCTTAAAAACAATCCAACACACATATTATCGATATTCCCTGGATTGGACACAGAAAATGAACCCTTCATAGGCTACTCCAGTTGACAGCTCCAAGTAAAAAAACCAACCTATTATAATGCAAAATAGTCTTTAAAAGCCAATCATAGCTTATCTTGTTATGTATTTTTTTGTAATATTGCGCTGTCATTTGTAAGGTTTTGGAAAACGTTATTGCCAGGCTACTGCGTCTTGTTTAATCATCGTTGTCTTCCCGTTGACCAACAAGCAACTTTTTGTTTTTCTGGGTCAAAATTTTAAATTAAAACTTTTTGGTCAACGTTTTGGTCGTCTTATTCGACACTTTTGTCACTTTCCCCTGATGTTTTTGGCACTTTTTTATCTTTTATTTTTTCTTCAAATGCCATAAAATTGAATACAACACCCAAATCCAATGAACGTAGTAGGAATTTGGTTTAAAGAAACCCACATTTGTGATATAGAAACTTTTTGAAAATGGGCCCGACGACAACAGGAGGGTTAAAACTAATGCTACTTCAATATTTGCTTCTCAGTCTACGTCTTGATAGGCCTACTTAATAAATGTACCCAATAATTGAGTGTAATACCACTATTGGTCAAAAGAGGGGGGTGTTGCACCAGCGTTGGCTTTTGCATGTTGTACACCTTGCGCTTCATCCAGACCATAGACTGTATATTATACAGTCTATGATCCAGACGCTGCTTTCAGTTTCTTCTGAACAGACTACAACTATCCGAGTATTCACGGTTAGTCAGACACGTAATGAACTTTTATGTGTGTCAATGTATAGTGTATTCTAATAGGACAGATATGTTTCCCAAAAAGACCATTTCATTTCATAATGTATTTATTAATGGTTGATCCATGCTCTCTTAACATCACACCTCAGTAACTTTGGTATCAGAGAATTGTTTTATTTTCCCTGACTTGGATACCACCTTGTTGTACTAATTGTTCATGTGTTTTCAATCTATAAATTTAATTTTCTGAAGGCAGTTTTATTCTCCCATGTAAAAGGGGCAAAGAGCACAGCTGATGGGGCATTGTTAGACTGTCACCAGCTGCAGTTTATAGCAGAAACTTCATGTGCCATGTTTCATCCTGTCTTTTTCAGGGTGACTGGGTTCATAAATACACACAAATAATACATTTAATGAAAATAAAACCCCTATTATTAACATTCACTTGCAGATTACACTGCAAAACTACCACTAATGACAATAATAATACCTTAATAAAAACACTGCACTAGATGCACCCTGACCACTACACCGGTGCAATGACTAGTGCAGCACACTATGCACAAAGGGGTGTATTATTGTTTGTTTCTCAGCTAGTCACACCTCAATACAGTCTAAAATGAGTTGGGATGTAATATACAGGCATTTACCCTGTTAATCTTTGGCTCCGTACAGACTGCTCAACTGGCATTCTTGCTAATATAACAATGAACTTGTATTTCTGATGAGGATCTTAATGTGTCTACTTATTGGAGAATATCTATTCAAAGTGTTTATTTGCATTTCTTGACATTATTATGTCAAAATAGTTGCTCCAAGTTGTACTGCCTCTTTTGCATGGAACTGCTTTTGGTGCACAGCTGTATGATTTATGATTGTTTTTATGAAAATAAGAAATGTGCAGGTGATGATGCTTATGATCAAGCCTTCAGATCATCATCACACACCAATCCTCGTGTCTCCCCACTGACCTTATGAAGTAGGTCTACATTGTCATAATGTTAATAATAGCAATGGCTATAATAATAATTAGACATTGTATTTTGGTTGTATTGAACTCACTATTGCAGTTATATATTTTCAAGATATTATGGCTGAGGGTATACATTCAAAAACTCAAAATCTGCATGATCACACAAGAATTGTACGAGCATTGTAAGATGTGGTTTTAGAGATCGGGAAACGTTTGTGGTTGAAAATACAGCTTTAAACAAAGTGTTGTTCCTTATCTGTCTGAGCCTGCAGGAAACTCTGCGTGCATTGTGTTGTAAGGTCTCTGCTTCCTGTTTGTCGTTGTTTCTTGCTCACTCATTCTCTTCTCCCTTTCTCTCCCCCTTTTTCCCACCACCTGCACTGAGAGTGATAGAGTTTATTCCCCATGGTAGGAGGACAACATCTGGTCCCCCCCACCCCCTTGCCCCTGACACACGTCATGTCAGCTCCCATGCTACACCTCTGGCAGCTGTGAGTCACAATGCTCGTGTTCCTTAATTCAAGGTAAATGTCAAACACAGGAAAAGGTCTTTAAATATCTCCACATCCAAAGATTGTCTTTCCTGTAACAGCCTTTTATCATCATAGATCAACCAGTAAGCTGCTCTTCAATGCTACAAAGGCATACTTGCACTGTGTAGCTATATGCAGATGTCTTTGCAAGGTTTGCATGTACCTTAACCTGTGCAGCAGATGTCAGCAGCGTGCTGGCGACTTTAACAGTGGCTCAGTGTCTAGAGATAATCAATTGGGATGCATATCTGATACTGTTAACATGTTTTGGTTCTGCATTCTCATGCTCTCTCTCTCTGCATGACGAGACATGCAGAAATGTATCCTGACATAGATTTATTGAGGTAATCTGCTTAGTAACAGTCTCTCAATGTGTGCAGCTTAGGGAGAGCCCCCAATATACACACAGCACACTTCAAAATGAATTTCACTTGTGTTGACTAACTCAAGTGAATTAATGCAAATACGATAAATTCATGTCTCCCTGAACTATTGCTCTGGTTGTTAAAAAGTAAACCCCAGCAACTGACTCAAATTCCTGTTGCATCTCAAATCTGACAACAATAGAGAAATCTGCCAGATAGGTGTTAAAAGATTATGCTCTTCCCTAAGCCAGAGAGAGATCAGCATGGCACACTGTAGACAGGCCACAAAACAAGTGGCTGACACAAAGATGGAGTGATAAACACCCATTTGCATAACATTCGCTTCATAATGTCTCTTTAAGTAGATATTGCCTAGGCTCTTAAGTGGTGAGGATTAGAGCAGGATCGGTGCTTCCATCACACTGAGACCTCATTTCCCTCTTCTTCTTTAGTTCCTAGGTGTGACTTTAGGGTCACCACCAGGACACACTGTCACTTGCTATACATATATTCAACATAATCTCAGTGATACCGTTTGCATCCTGATGTCAACCTGAGGCCTATACCACAAAGCAAGATTTGGGGTTACCGAGGTAACTTCAGGGTCAATCCAGGGTTTTGTGTATCACAACGGTGGGTCACTTGTTACCGGGTTACATCGCCCTGACCTGCTTGCTTGAATTTGACACAAAACATAGGCTGTGGTGGAATAAGTTATTTTGTGTTCAATGATAATGTGCAGTTAGTTTGAATAAGTTTTGATCCCCTTTACTGATGCACAGACACATTTTTGCATGTTCTGCCACTAAATATTACTGCACATTAAATGATGGGAATGTCATTAGTTTAGCAGGTATTTAAATAGTATTGGGATAAATGCAAAGTTTGACCTGATGATTCTAGATGAATCATTCAAATGCGTTTTCCAAATTTAATGAAAAACTACCAATAATAGTTGTCGAGACTTCAAAACCTCAATGTGAACTGTACCGTGGTACTAGAGTCAAGGGATCACCAAAGCCATTAGGATTCACCCTCTGAGGACCATTAATGTCTGTACCAGATTTCATGGCAGTCCATCCAATCGTTGTCAAGCTATTTTGGTCTGGGGCTATAACTTTGTCCTCATATTGATGTGTGGGGTTTCTGCTTCACATGAGAGTCATATCATGCATCTCTCCAGTTTATTAGCAACAGGATACAGCCCCCTTCCCAGGACAACTCGAATTCTAGCACCTTATAGTCACTGCACCAAGTGATTCATGGGAATTCAGACCTGTGTGGATCCCTGCCCTACCTCCTCGCTCCCACCCCGGCTGTTCACATTCTTGGCGTGTAGCCAGTTATTGCAGGAAAGCATAACAGTCTGTGAATACATTGCAATTGTTTGAGTGAGGATATACATGCCATGTCTTTTTTGTTGGATCAGTGCATTTGCAGTTAATCTGAATTAATATTATAACCAGTATAGTATCCTTTGGATGTGAACCAGCTTAGGGTAAGTCAGCATGTCCCCATTTCTAAGTAAAGCTTAAGTGTTTTTTGGCTTTTGTTGCCCAGCAAGCAGACCCGTCAATTTAGTTACTCCTGCTCCATTAAACCCTGGCAGGGGTCCAGGAGGGACTAATCCCACTTTACCCTCCAGAAAGCATCACAGGGGGTCTGTCCTCTGTGGCTCATGGGATAGCCCTGCTCCAAAACAGTTAAACAAGCATCCTTCAATTGGGCTGCTTGGTGACAGCAGCTGATAAGCAGAAGCAGATCGCAGATCAATATAAAACTGAATTGGAATAGAAAATATTATTGTGGTCTTCCAAAGCTGCAATTTCCATAGCAAACAAAATGGTAACTGCATTCTTCTCTATCAGGTGTGTTTTTCACCAAACTGGTGAATCACATGTATCTGTGCATAACTAATATCTCATGTTTTAGTTGTCTGTGGAGCCATCGGTTGTCAAAAGTAGAACAATGCCTCTTACCTTTTGTCAATGTCAGAGTAGCAGATGACTGTACACATCTGGAATGCCGATTGATGTGCTGTCAATACACACCTACATCTACGTCAAGGGAAAAACTGACTTTTTTTTTTCCAAGTAGGTGTGATGACACAGATGTATTTGTCATTTTATTTATTGTCCATTCTGTCACAATCAAGAGAAGGGTTATAATTTAAATGAAATGCTTGCTGCATGAAAAATACATGCACAGACATTACACTAAAGACATTTCTTTTAAAAGCTATTCAAGGTATGATGATTCCATGTACAAAAGCAAATCCACATCAATCCTTCAATGTCTGAATGTTTGATCCGATGCATTTCAGGGAACTGATAACAATATCACCAGGGGCCTCACCCTTTGGTCTTTGAAACATCTGTTTTTTCTTCTTTAGTTTCAATTGGCTCCACATCAATCCACACAGCAGCATATGTTCTCATAGAGCCTGATTAGAATCTATTTAAACAGGAAACTCTGCCGCAATTGGCTGATTAACATGAGAACACAATCTTTTTAAAAGGGATTAAACTTTCCAAACAAACAGAGCATCATTACTTGCCATTACACACTTGAAAATGAAATAAAAGTGTTTAAAAAGCTTGTTTATGTTAGTCAACAAGAACACATTCATGGTTATGTTGAGATTGTTAATGAATTGGTTACAAAACTAGTGTGTTAAATAAGTGCATTTTCATTGCATGAGTGTACCAAATGTTCCAGAGAAGGGGAGTGGGCAAAAGATTAAAGACATTGATGGTAAATTTCTCACTTAGAAGGTACTCAAATGAACAAATGAAGTGAGAACAAATATTTGGTATCAACATAGACAGATCTTATAATCAGTGCTAAAAGACATTTGCAAGCAGACCGAGGCTATAACCATAATGTTGCAAAGACACTTTTCCCTCTAAAAGATACAAACCAGCGTCACCTTAGTGTGCTATTGAAGCATAAAGTCTCTGAGACTCTCACAATGACTCTGCAGCTGCTTGATAAAATGCCATTGATATCCAACCTCTGTGAGTGTATGGGAAACAGAGCTGCCTTTTCCTGTTTCTTTGAGAGAAAACACTCCAGAGAAAAATGGCAGGAAATCTCCAGGGCCTTTTGATTCAGGCTGAGAAAGTAAGTCATAGTACCTAAGACCTTTGAGTCCTTATGATGTCAGGGCCATCTTAGGAGGGAAATGTCAAGCAGTGGGTAAGAAAGTCCAACACGTTTTCATTATTCACAAGGTCATTTGAGAGTCCCTGATTACATAGTGCAGTTTGTGTTACACATATTAAACTAACTTTTAAGTTGTGCTTGCTATTCGAATACAGCTTGTGTCTGCCAACACCGCCTGATCTCATGAAGTGGCGTATGTATGACATGCCAATTTGTATGCCATTTTTGGCGTGTTATCAAGACACATACTCGCTTTTTAGCGTGTTTATCAACGCTGTTTGGCCTCCATTGACTTACATTACCTTGCGATTGTGTGTGAATTTACGCCGTAGCGATTAGTATGAAAGGGCGAAAATCCGTGTAGGGAGGTTGGTTAGGGTGGTGGATGGGTCAAACACAGGACTTTCACCCAGGAGACCGGTGATCGTGTCCCGCGTGTCACGTTTCCTTTGTGTCACGTGTATCACGTTTCCTAAACTCAACAGTCGCGTTCTTCTTTTACTAAACCCAACCCGTCCGCTGTATACGGCGCTCAAAATGCGTACAGATAACACTCCATTTGGCTTAAGAAAGTGGGCGTGTATGTTTACGAAGTCATGATGTCATGTTGGCCAACAGGACATACACGGTATAGCTGATCACTTTATCTGTATAACTTCCACTAAAGGCCTTAGTGAAGGCACTAAAACAGATTAATTCCCATATTTCCCTTTTTTTCCAAAGATTACATTAATCTTTAATTGTGTAAGATAATATTCCAAACACAGAGCAAATGTTTGAGGCAGGAATCTTCAATCAAATGACACACAACCATCTTAATATTCCCTTGACGTCGTGGTTGTTCCCTTGCTTGCTTTCACCATCTACATTTAGCAGCTGCCCATGTCTCTAAGCAGTTGGGCAATCATTTTATTTTTGGCATGTGTTGACATGCAGAGAGAGAAAGGTAACGTCATTCAATAAGTACGCATAGCATTATTCTGAGTTGGCCAATCATTTTGTGGCACAGGCTGCTATGCAAACACGGTGTGCTGTTTTGACCAAAACAAGCACCTGTCCCTCTCCGCACAGAGCGTGAGTACCACACAGCTGGGCATGAGAAGCTGTCTAGGCCAAAATTTAAAACTTTACTTGCGCATACATATTCGTACTAAACACTTCCACATACATGCATATTTATACATATGCCTGCCATACATAATGTGAGAATGTGTATGAGGGTATGAGAGTGAATATTTTTGTATGTGTGCTTGAGGATGTATTTTGGAGGCAGATGTATCACCTCTAGCCTCTTGGATAAACTGTACTTGTGTAACGTATTCCTCTTAGAGATTTAACCCGATTGACTTAAACATTGGTCAGTACAATCTATAGACCTTGGCAAAGCTAAATTGCAAAGCTTTGAGTTTGTCGTATGGCATGGGCGTGGCATAAAATTTCCATGTTAAGCTGCAAAACAGGTTGTGGTCAGACTGTTTGCCAAAATGCCACTGTGGCACTGCGCGTGGCACTGAAAAAACCCCACCTGCTTCAGCCAATTGTTGGGCCTTCTGAAATTTAACCACAAGAGGTTTATTTAGCTTCACAACGTGATAGGGTAGAACCTAGATCGCACCACATACACGTTTTGACGTCAACATGGGCATACTGCACAAGCGTCAACACTTGGACCCAGATTTGCACAACGCAACTCTGTTAATGTTATCGTCTGTCGTTGCAGCTGAAGACGGACTGTTAGAGAGCATAGTGGCCCTTTATCGTGAAAAATTACCAATAGAAGATTATAAACCAAAAACTACACAACTGGACATGTTGCAACCATGGCTGATGCCGACATGTGTATCGGGTGTGATCTAGGATCTACTCTGTAGATGCTCATGCTGAGCCATCTGCAAAAGCAAAACAAGTTTGCATTGCTTAACTGAGTTGGACTCAGAGGTTTCCTGGCATTCCTGCAAAGCAGACCAGGAAGCATATGCACAGCCTGCTACCTCTCCTCCCCAATACCATTGTTTGCTCAAATGCTTTTAAGAAAGGTTTAGTGGTCTCATGTACAATAAAACTGAAACATAAATCCCCTGGGAAAATATCCAACTCTGTGGCCCTTGATGCACAGTCACAACCATTGTCACAAAACCAGGATATTTCATTGATGAATGCTACACTGGCTTAGGAAGCTGCTTCTAATTTGTCCACCATAGCATCCCAGAAAGTCAATTCAAAGACCATTTTTTCATTTATTTGATAGCTCCTCGACTCGGCTGAACCGGAAGTTGTTCTGTCCCTCCTCGGTGAAGGCCGTCTCAAAGCTCTTATTTCATCCCCGAGGACCAAACATCGAGGAGGGATCGTCAAGGAGCTATAGCTGTGGATACACAGGAGCAGCCTTCCTGGAAGCCGTGCACCTGAAGGAGTTGCTAACTCCACCGAAACAGCTGACGTATTTATGGGACACTTCAGAAGTAAGGACGTCTCATCCCTCTAAAACGCATTTGCTTGTTGCCTCTCTCCTCCAATGAGTTCATCGCGTCTCTCCTGGGCCTCCTCTGTGGTGCAAGGAAGGGAGGCAAGTGGAGGAGACGGGTATGCAATTTAAGGGCTTTGGGACGTACCCATGGTGGGTTTTTTCACTCAAAATGGAGGTGCAAATAACCTACAACTAAAGACACACAGCTGGTGAAATCTGAAAGAACACAAATTGGACTAAGTCAAATATTCTCACAAGTCCATCTTAAAGGGGTGATAGAATGCAAAACCGATTTTACCCTGTCATAGTTGAATAACGACAGTTCTGTGGGTAAATAGGACATACATAGAAGCTCAAAGTCCCACTGACACCCCTTTACTATGAAAATTTCATATTTTGAAACTGCCGCTGAAAACGGGCGAATCCCAACAAAGCTGGAAGTTGACGTCAACCTCCCAAAAACCGGAACCTTTGTCAGCCCATGGGTGTATTAATTGAACGGTCACGCCCCAATATTTACATAGGCTACACAACTGACCTGAGATCAGGTAGTCTTCAGAATCTAGGTCGCGCATATCTCTGCTATTCCATTACAAAATTCACTTCTGAAACTTTTTTCACTTTACGAAAATGGATGGCTAATTGCAAATTTTGTCCAACTGTGTGTCGGAATTCAGCTGCCGGTGCTGCCTGTGTTGCTGCCTCGCCGCCCGACCTGCCTTCCTTCACAGACCCCGGCCTGCTCTGAGGTACTTGGAGCTCCGTCACGACTGGCAGCCCACAGCACTCCATACCCACGCAAAGTCACCGGTTTTCACAAATATTCATTATCTTGAAATCGGACACCGTTGTTAGCTTTAAGGGAGATGTTGTATAAGTGGCGTGACGAAATTCAAACTAAATATACTCAAATTAAGGCGAAAAGGAAGCTAACTATCCGTGATTTGTAGCTAGGATTGAAGGGACAGTCACAGCTAACGAAACACCTAGTATTCACAAATATTCATTAACTTGAAATCGGACACCGTTGTTAGCTTTATAAGACATATAGTTAGATTTTGTGTAAGTGGCGTGACGAAATTCAAACTGTAAATATAATCGAATCAAGGCGAAAAGGAAGCTAGCTAACTAACCGTGGTTTGTAGCTACACATAGCTAAGATTGAAGGGACAGTCGCAGCTAACGAAACACCTAGTTTTCACAAATATTCATTAAATTGAAATCAGACACCGTTGTTAGGTTTATAAGACATATATTTAGATGTTGTGTAAGTGGCGTGACGAAATTCAAACTAAATATAATCGAATTAAGGCGAAAAGGAAGCTAACTATCCGTGGTTTGTAGCTACACATAGCTAGGATTGAAGGGACAGTCACAGCTAACAAAACACTTTGTCTTCACAAATATTCATTAACTTGAAATCGGACACCGTTGTTAGCTTTATAAGACCTTTAATTAGATTTTGTATAAGTGGCGTGACATGTGTGTAACATGTGGTAACAGATTGCTGGTGTAACAAGCTCGCTGACGGCGCTCTCACTCTCACACAACGGGCCATTTAGCTAGCAGGAAGAGGGGAGTTGAAGGCCCTGGAGCTCTGTCAGGGCAGCGGTGTTGGTAGTCCCTGCTGTGGGCTGCAGCCGTGACCAAGCTCCAAGTACCTCATAGCAGGCCGGGGTACCTCATAGCAGGCCGGGGTCTGTGAAGGAAGGCAGGCCGGGCGAAGAGGCAGCACCGGCGGCTGAACTCCGACACACAGTCTTACCAAATTTGCAATTAGCCATCAATTTTCGTAAAACGGCCCATATAGTTGATTTCTCGCTTAAAAAAGTATCAGAAGTGAATTTAATAACGAAATAGCCCGATAAACAATGTATAACTTTGCAGTGTCTGAAATATGAGAGTCTCCCATGTGTTTGTAGTTTGCTCAAACCAATCAGCGCGTAGCTCATTCTGAATATTCATGAGCATACCATATTTGGAAGAAAAGCTCTTGTTCCAAATAGAGCCATATTCACAGGGTAGTTAAGGGCCTAATAAAATATCATTTGGGCAATTTTCAGCCCAACCAATGTTACATACCCCATTAGGAGACCTTAATGAACAGTGTAAAATACCCTATATAATCATTCTATCACCCCTTTAAGTAAATAAGGATACCATGAAGCTATCAGTTAAAACTAACTTGAACATGTGATTAAAAATTAAGGTGTAAAGTATAACTCATCTTACCAACTGCCACCCTATGCGAAGGTGAAAAAGAGTGACTGAGATGGAGTGCAGTCTTTAAATAAGGAGTGACCAGGTGAACGCAATCAGGTAATTAGGGGTGACAGTAGGAAGCATATGGAAAGGAAAGGAAGTGAAGTAAAGGAAGTGCCAAAAATAGGATAATATAGGATTGTTACAACAAATATACCTGCTGAACATCAGCATTTTATCATTTTCACTATGAGCCTGTTAACATGCTGATGATTGCATTTAGTTTAATTACAGCCACACAGAGCAGCTAGTGTGGCTGTGTACTCTTCTAATAAAACATTGAGAACAAAGAGGTCATGTTTCCACCATTTCAACAACGCAGTGGCATATTGTTTTTTTCTTGAGATAATGTGGATTCTTTACACATGCAACTGTGAAATGTTATTTATATGCTACATGGTAATTAGCTATTATTGATTTCAATGCAACAAAAACTCAGTTCATGTTTATACATCATACAGTACAACATAAAATGTGTACATTTTCTAAATACTTTCAAGATAAAACAGAGGAAAAGTTCACTCACAGATTATCTCAAAGAGCCATTTTCCCTCAGGGCCTGACACCCCTCGGCCAGGTGCAGGCAGCTGTGGTGGGTTTGAGTGTAAAAGAGATTAAGAAAATGAAATTAAGAGCAGCAATGAAGAAGGAGGCAGCTCTCTGTCTGGAGCTTTAATTTTGCCAAGCCTGGTTCTGTCCCTAGACCTGCTCCAAATAGATTGGATTAAAGATCCAGTGGGTGTGAGACTGACTCATGTTCTGTTCAGATGAGAAGAAACAGTTTTGACATCAACCACTGGCCAGGATGAATGGATTCAAGAATTGTGTTTATCTTTGCGCAATGATGGATGAGTCTAAACTGTTCTTTGGACCGAGATGAGCAGCAGCCCAAGCCCAAACCAGATTCAGTCTTTTGATCTAAGTATTTCAAATAAAATATATAACATATGGAACATCAGTTTCTGTTTCTTCTTTGTTGATTGATAGAGGGTTGAAAGAAGGCATGTGGTTTACTGCCAAATCATTAGCCATTGTTTGTGCCTTTTTAATGAATGGTCTTCCTCTTGTGGTGAAGTGGCCTTCATGACCGCACAGCATTTATGTCCACTGGCAGGAACCTAGTGATTGGTGAGGTGACCCTCAGCAGCCAGAGTTGACCTACTAATAGAAGAGGGCTATGGCTCTAAAGCGGATGGACTCCATTAGTGGCACAATCACTTTCTCTTTAACACACTTCCAGGGGGACCTTCAGCCCTGCACTGACCCAGCAAGGGTCAAGAGTCAGGGTTCAGGCTAGAAACACATTAGCATGCAGGTGGAGGCTCCAAAATGCATCAATATTTGTGGGGATGTGTGACCACTATTCTGGGTTGTGATAGGCCAAATGTACATCCTTAGGACGTGACCTCAACCTCCACTTTGCAGTATTATGTGCGTTTTGTTCAAAAGGATAACGGCTGACATCTTTTCCTGGTTAGCAAGTGACCTCAGGAAGGGTAATGTTATTGATTAGGGGTTCAAATTGCATTGGGAGCACAGTGCATCCATGTATGTATATGTTTTGCAAATGTAAATGTTATGTCAATATAATACACTTTTTATGTTATTTTATGTGGTTTCATAGTCATATTCACTGCAAATGCACAAAGAATAGACAAAGTCGTGTGGACATGTTTTGCTCCTCTCTAAGTGAGTGAGTCTCCTCTAACTTTGTGACCCCAGGGTTTCATATTCCCTCTGCACGTCTCCAAAGAGCCCTAACAGTGTGGTAAGGGGCATTTAGTGATTTACTTATCTTTATTGTTGTATCTCTAATGAGAGTGAGTTGTAAATCCTAATGCTCTAGTCCAGCAAAATTGAACTTTAATTGCAAATAGATAAATAAATGTTTATTTCAGACTTCATAAACACAATAAAATAGCCTTTAAAGAGCAGCAGATTTTGCAGCTACAGTTTTCTCCGTACAGTGGGAGCTGTTGTTGTTGATGTGTTTTTGTGCCACATTGTTTTGTACCAAGATGTGTAGGTGGGTGGCATGAGCTTTAGTATTGTTAGTATGAGCAATAGGGAGTGGATAGAAACTCCTACAATTAAAATAACTGAACATCAAACGAAACAAAAACAAATGAACATGGAGATAGCAAATACAATGAAGGGTTTGGTCCAGGACACATCAAATATACTGAGTCAACAGGTATTTTTCTTGTGAACTACGTATACCACATGTTACCATGACATGTCATGTTGTAGGAATCCACAAACAAACATCCTTGTTGTTGACTCATCACTGTCTGTCTCAATCTCATTAGTTTTATTGAAAACAAAACACTGTGTCCCAGAAAGTACAGAACATGGCGTATGTTGCTCTGAGTAGTAAACTGTTTTTTTTGCAACATTTAGCAACAGCAGGGAGCCATAAACTGTTCTCCCATATATCGTTTTTATCATTGCTTCCAGGAAAAGGACAACCACTGGACACCGTGCTTTAGTTATGTGATGACACATTAGTGATCTGTCCATACCAGGAGACTTTCTGTCCATGTCTTTTTACAGTACATGATCTGTTAATGTGAGCTTTTGTTATACTGTACATTCCTGTGCTGCTCTCTCTCACATCTCGAACCTTTGACCTAATTTTGGGCTGATTTGTAGGAAAGTAGAATGGTGTGCCACAGAACTGTGCAGCTTAAAATGTCTGCTTGTTTATCTATTGATGAAAATACTTTTTTTAAAGTCTGACATGTGGCATGTGCACATGCTATTGCAACGTGATCAAAGTCCAGAAAGGGAAAGAAACCCTATCTGTACCAACCCACCTCCCAGCTCAGCCCCTATACACTCTGTACTGTAAGAGCATGCATGCAGTCTTCCATGGTCTGTGGTTTCTTCTATAGCTGACTGTGTGCACTCTTAATACACAGATTTTCTACCAACTCCAGCACTACTTGACATTACTTACAAGCAGTGCATGACTTTCTCTTGATTTTTAGGATCACCGTTCTATCAAATGCAAATATTCCAGATGTTTGCATGCATATTTCTTGTCACTGACAACTCCAGAATAGTAAAGTTTTATATGTTTAAGGAATGTTTTTAAAGATCGACCCACTTCTGGGTCTGGCAGACATTAGGACCCTGCCAATCCTGGTATTATGAAAGAAAATATTTTTTAGCCTGCTGGTTGTGAGAATGAACTCAAGAATTGCAAAGAACAGCCGTGTCCTCCACAAAACATCCAGAGTAAAAAAAATTTGAGTAAATGCATGTATACAATACAGTGTAATTGCACAAAAGATATCAAAAGCTGCTCAGTCTGTGTAGTTAACAAGTCTGGAGAAA
This sequence comes from Perca fluviatilis, assembly GCF_010015445.1. NCBI lineage: Eukaryota > Metazoa > Chordata > Actinopteri > Perciformes > Percidae > Perca > Perca fluviatilis. Next base: position 21,599,329 of record NC_053131.1, on the reverse strand, counting down.
TACAGCATTTCCTGTGAGAGGCTCCAACTGTACATTCCTTGGCCACGTGATGTGGGAGCATGAAGCATGCGAGCAAGCATTCAACTGTTAACATAACTATAGGAGACTCGTGTGAGCATGAGCCATAGACAAATAAACACTATTCACTTCATGCAGATTTCTGTGTTTTTATTAGAATAAATGTATACCAATATAAGAATAAAACTGTTTCTGAGAGCCTTTTACAACAAAGGTGTAAGATATTCTGTATTCATCTCTTAGTGTGATGTTTTAAAAGCACCACCTGAATCTGGAGTTCGTATACAGTATGTAATAAAGCCGACATTATTTAAAATTTACACAGTAGAAATATCTCAAGTATGAAGATCAGAAGGTCTTGTTGAGGTTATGTTAAGACCTAAACCTGTTAGCCACAGAAAATGTATATATTATATTTTTTTCAGGTAGTCATCTTTCAAGCACCCAGTACCCTTAAACATGGGTTGCAGGACTTCATTTCCCTTTCACCTAGTATAAAAACATTAACATTCTTATGATGTGGAGGGCCTTATGTAGTCTTTTATGAAGCTCCCATCAGAAGGCACTTTTGGTCTGGGGGTTTGATCCCTCCGCAATGGTGGAAAATGTTCAGAACAGCTGCCTCAATAGAGAAGAGGTGCTCGTCCTCTACTTCGGGACAGTAGAGCCTCATGAACTCTGCCAGGCGGACCAGGTATTCAATATTGTGGCCCGTGTTGCCTCTACAGATGGCAATCTGGGCGGCGATCTCCTTGTCAGAGGCCGGGCCGAGGTAGATGGGGTTGTCGGAAGTAGCGATGTAGACGAGGGCCAACAGAGCACCCTCACCCTTCTCCTTAGGGATGAACTCCACCATCTCTGTTATGTAACCCCCCAACACAACCTCTCTCATGTTCAGGTACTGAAGGGACTCTTCAATCTGGGAGTCAGTCACCTCATAGGCCACTCCCCATGTGCAAGCCTGCAGGATAAACAAGTGGAAGAGGAATGTTAATGGTATAAATAATACAGTACACTATGTTATACATGTCAAGTACGACAAATAAAAGACCTCATTTGACAACCAAGGAGAGTTTGATCTAGATTTAGTGAAAATTCACAGCTGGAAAAGTACCTTTTTAGCTCCATATAAATGATGCATGACATAATTGTATAGAATAAATCACTGTAGTAGTATGCATCTTGTATCAAACTGATATAAGGATAAGGTTTCTTGAGGAAAGGTTAAGGTTATGGGTTTACCCATTATTTGTTTCACAGCATCACTGCATGTAATATTATATACAACTATATAAATATTGCATAGGTAGGTAGGTTGTATGGTAGGTCTTTTTGTGTGGGTATTTAGCTGTTGCACATTTGAAAACGGTCTCTACCAGCTCTTTGGGACAGTTGCTTATGTTTACTAATAGTGATTGGGTTAAATGATATTTCTCACTTTTGTTATCAGTTGTCATAAAATGGTAATGGTAGGAATATAGAAAGTGGATTCACTACAGTGTGCTGTATACAGGCTCAGAATAGACTGGGCTCTTACCTCCTGATCCTCCACCAGTGTGGCCACTCTGCCTGGCTGTAGAAAGCAGGAACACAGGCAGTGAGGACATGACTACACAAAGTAATACATAATAAACAGAAAAAAATCTAAAAAGCAATTTATCAGAAAATATTTGAATCAGTTGGAGAGCAATACAATAGAACATGTGTGTTAGAGGCTACGAATCTCACATTTTCCTTGTCCCCTCGATAAAAATCATCTCCATGCCAGAAGCGCCTTTTGTATCCTTTAATGCAGCCAACTTTGCTCCTCTTGTATGCAAAATCAGGTTTCCACACTAAGGAACCATATCCAAATATCCACAGCTCGCTCTTTTCATTGATAACAACGTCCCGAGGTTTCATAGTAATCGTAAAAAGGCAGAAATATTCTTCCAGTAATCTTAATGCAATCTAGTCGAAAGCGTCGCGTCTATTAAGATGCCATCAAAAGCAGCGTTTGGACGTGTACATGCTGTCTGTTTCTCGGTATAAAACACGTGTATTTGTTGTTCAGAGCACGTCAGAGCAAAACGTTGTCGACAAATAAAATCACCGGAGGGGCGGGCTTATCTAACGGATAAAAACCAATCACTGTGGTTTTAGTTGGAACACTTTACATATTTACCAGTGAACATGGGAAACAGTACTCCAGACATTATTGGCTGCTGCACTTACAGTACATGTAGAAAAACAGTAGGTTTCAGTTAGAACTGATGAATTCAGGCCTGGTAACGAAATAGAATTCTTTCTTTCTTTCTTTCTTTCTTTCTTTCTTTCTTTCTTTCTTTCTTTCTTTCTTTCTTTCTTTCTTTCTTTCTTTCTTTTTCAAAACTTTCCTTTCATATGCAAATGTGACATGACAGAGATTTGATTTTTTTCTTTTCACAACCTTTTTGTTTTTTTCACATCATGGTCAAAGGCATACTATTGTTGCTACTGTTTTATTTTTTTTCATTTTGTGTCAAACAGTCAGTGAAAGTCCAACAGGTAATCACTCAACCTATAAATAGCTGGGACTGTTATATATGTGCTCTCATTAAGCTCATTACATGTCTGTGTTCTGCTCAGGTCTGTCTAGCACAGGCTGATCACTCATTTGTCCCCACCTGTCACTTACTGTGCATTATATTTGATCAGCTAAGCTGTGAAAGAAACTCTTTTCTTCCAACTTCACAAAAAGCTTACTGTCCCCAAGTGGTAGTAACAAGACGAGACATTTCTGCGTTCAATCTGATGCCCTATTATTGGCTGCAGGAGTTGAGGTGAATAAAATGTAAGATGTTCATATTGACAGTGGAATTTGCTGGTGTGTGCTGGATTGTTATGGTTCTTTGCCTCATTGGGCCTTGGCAGTGACTGGGCTGTGGGCCCCTGTTTGCTGTGCTCAGTAGTGAAATGGCATATGCAGATTTCCTTATTGACACATGTGCAAGCATATGCGGTGTTTTGTTGAGTTTCTCACATCTCACTCCATCCCCTTCCCCTTTCAGCTCGCAGCCATAAGAGATAGCTTATCACCAGAGATCATATCTAGTCTCTTTGTTCCTCAGTGATATGTAAAAATACAGTAGGAGTTCAAAGAAGCAGTGACATACTGTAGAAGGACCACATAGATTCTTTATTTTCACATACAGATGTTTTTTGTTTTTTAAATATATCTTTTTGTTTGAGTATTTCCTTACATTGCTTCCAATTACACTACTGTCCACTGAATGATTGCTAGCATGTCATGTTGTAGGAATCCACAGACAAACATCTGTGTTGTTGACTCATCGCTGTCTGTCTCAATGATCTCATTAGTTTTATTGAAAACAAAACACTGTGTCAGACAGTACAGAACATGGCGTATACTTTTTTTCAGTGGTGATTTAGCAACGTCAGGGAGACACAAACTGTTCTCCCATATATCGTTTTTATCATTGCTTCCAGGAAAAGGACAACCACTGGACACCGTGCTTTAGTTATGTGATGACACATTAGTGATCTGTCCATACCAGGAGACTTTCTGTCCATGTCTTTTTACAGTACATGATCTGTTAATGTGAGCTTTTGTTATACTGTACATTCCTGTGCTGCTCTCTCTCACATCTCGAACCTTTGACCTAATTTTGGGCTGATTTGTAGGAAAGTAGAATGGTGTGCCACAGAACTGTGCAGCTTAAAATGTCTGCTTGTTTATCTATTGATGAAAATACTTTTTTTAAAGTCTGACATGTGGCATGTGCACATGCTATTGCAACTTGAACAAAGTCCAGAAAGGGAAAGAAACCCTATCTGTACCAACCCACCTCCCAGCTCAGCCCCTATACACTCTGTACTGTAAGAGCATGCATGCAGTCTTCCATGGTCTGTGGTTTCTTCTATAGCTGACTGTGTGCACTCTTAATACACAGATTTTCTACCAACTCCAGCACTACTTGACATTACTTACAAGCAGTGCATGACTTTTGCTTGATTTTTAGGATCACCGTTCTATCAAATGCAAATATTCCAGATGTTTCATGCATATTTGTTGTCACTGACAACTCCAGAATAGTAAAGTTTTATATGTTTAAGGAATGTTTTTAAAGATCGACCTTCTGGGTCTGGCAGACATTAGGGCCCTGGCAATCCTGGTATTATGAAAAAAAATGTTTTATAGCCTGCTGGTTGTGAGAATGAACTCAAGAAATGCAAAGAACAGCCGCGACCTCCACTAAACATCCAGAGTAAACATTTTTTAGAGTAAATGCATGTATACAATACAGTGTAATTGCACAAAATATATCAAAAGCTGCTCAGTCTGTGTAGTTAACAAGTCTGGAGAAATACAGCATTTCCTGTGAGAGGCTCCAACTGTACATTCCTTGGCCACGTGATGTGGGAGCATGAGGCATGTGAGCAAGCATTCAACTGTTAACATAACTATAGGAGACTCGTGTGAGCATGAGCCATAGACAAATAAACACTATTCACTTCATGCAGATTTCAGTGTTTTTATTAGAATAAATTTTAAAAATATACAAAGTTTATACTGTTTCTGAGAGCCTTTTACAACAAAGGTGTAAGATATTCTGTATTCATCTCTTAGTGTGATGTTTTAAAAGCACCACCTGAATCTGGAGTTCGTATACAGTATGTAATAAAGCCGACATTATTTAAAATTTACACAGTAGAAATATCTCAAGTATGAAGATCAGAAGGTCTTGTTGAGGTTATGTTAAGACCTAAACCTGTTAGCCACAGAAAATGTATATATTATATTTTATTCAGGTAATCATCTTTCAAGCACCCAGTACCCTTAAACATGGGTTGCAGGACTTCATTTCCCTTTCACCTAGTATAAAAACATTAACATTCTTATGATGTGGAGGGCCTTATGTAGTCTTTTATGAAGCTCCCATCAGAAGGCACTTTTGGTCTGGGGGTTTGATCCCTCCGCAATGGTGGAAAATGTTCAGAACAGCTGCCTCAATAGAGAAGAGGTGCTCGTCCTCTACTTCGGGACAGTAGAGCCTCATGAACTCTGCCAGGCGGACCAGGTATTCAATATTGTGGCCCGTGTTGCCTCTACAGATGGCAATCTGGGTGGCGATCTCCTTGTCAGAGGCCGGGCCGAGGTAGATGGGGTTGTCGGAAGTAGCGATGTAGACGAGGGCCAACAGAGCCCCCTCACCCTTCTCCTTAGGGATGAACTCCACCATCTCTGTTATGTAACCCCCCAACACAACCTCTCTCATGTTCAGGTACTGAAGGGACTCTTCAATCTGGGAGTCAGTCACCTCATAGGCCACTCCCCATGTGCAAGCCTGCAGGATAAACAAGTGGAAGAGGAATGTTAATGGTATAAATAATACAGTACACTATGTTATACATGTCAAGTACAACAAATAAAAGACCTCATTTGACACCCAAGGAGCGTTTGATCTAGATTTAGTGAATATTCACAGCTGGAAAAGTACCTTTTTAGCTCCATATAAATGATGCATGACATAATTGTATAGAATAAATCACTGTAGTAGTATGCATCTTGTATCAAACTGATATAAGGATAAGGTTTCTTGAGGAAAGGTTAAGGTTATGGGTTTACCCAGTAATTGTTTCACAGCATCACTGCATGTAATATTATATACAACTATATAAATATTGCATAGGTAGGTAGGTTGTATGGTAGGTCTTTTTGTGTGGGTTGCCCATTTGAAAACGGTCTCTACCAGCTCTTTGGGACAGTTGCTTATGTTTACTAATAGTGATTGGGTTAAATGATATTTCTCACTTTTGTTATCAGTTGTCATAAAATGGTAATGGTAGGAATATAGAAAGTGGATTCACTACAGTGTGCTGTATACAGGCTCAGAATAGACTGGGCTCTTACCTCCTGATCCTCCACCAGTGTGGCCACTCTGCCTGGCTGTAGAAAGCAGGAACACAGGCAGTGAGGACATGACTACACAAAGTAATACATAATAAACAGAAAAAAACCTAAAAAGCAATTTATCAGAAAATATTTGAATCAGTTGGAGAGCAATACAATAGAACATGTGTGTTAGAGGCTACGAATCTCACATTTTCCTTGTCCCCTCGATAAAAATCATCTCCATGCCAGAAGCGCCTTTTGTATCCTTTAATGCAGCCAACTTTGCTCCTCTTGTATGCAAAATCAGGTTTCCACACTAAGGAACCATATCCAAATATCCACAGCTCGCTCTTTTCATTGATAACAACGTCCCGAGGTTTCATAGTAATCGTAAAAAAGGCAGAAATATTCTTCCAGTAATCTTAATGCAATCTTGTCGAAAGCGTCGCGTCTATTAAGATGCCATCAAAAGCAGCGTTTGGACGTGTACATGCTGTCTGTTTCTCGGTATAAAAACACGTGTATTTGTTGTTCAGAGCACGTCAGAGCAAAACGTTGTCGACAAATAAAATCACCGGAGGGGCGGGCTTATCTAACGGATAAAAACCAATCACTGTGGTTTTAGTTGGAACACTTTACATATTTACCAGTGAACATGGGAAACAGTACTCCAGACATTATTGGCTGCTGCACTTACAGTACATGTAGAAAAACAGTAGGTTTCAGTTAGAACTGATGAATTCAGGCCTGGTAACGAAATAGAATTATTTCTTTATTGCTTTCTTTCTCAAAACTTTCCTTTCATATGCAAATATGACATGACAGAGATTTAATTTTTTTTCTTTTCACAACCTTTTTTTTTACATCATGGTCAAAGGCATACTATTGTTGCTACTGTTTAATTTTTTTCATTTTGTGTCAAACAGTCAGTGAAAGTGCAGCAGGTAATCACTCAACCTATAAATAGCTGGGACTGTTATATATGTGCTCTCATTAAGCTCATGTTCTGCTCAGGTCTGTCTAGCACAGGCTGATCACTTATGTTATGAATGACTGTTTGAGATCATTGTCTCCCGCCTTTCACTTACTGTGCATTATATTTGATCAGCTAAGCTGTGAAAGAAACTCTTTTCTTCCAACGTCACACAAAGCTTACTGCCCCCAAGTGGTAGTAACAAGACGAGACATTTCTGCATTCAATCTGATGCCCTATTATTGGCTGCAGGAGTTGAGGTGAATAAAACGTAAGTGACTGGGCCGTGGGCCCCTGTTTGCTGTGCTCAGTAGTAAAAGGGCATATGTAGATTTCCTTACTGACACATGTGCAAGCATATGCGGTGTTGTTTTGTTGAGTTTCTCACATCTCACTCCATCCCCTCCCCCTTTCAGCTCGCAGCCATAAGAGATAGCTTATCACCAGAGATCATATCTAGTCTCTTTGTTCCTCAGTGATATCTAAAAATACAGTAGGAGTTCAAAGAAGCAGTTACGTATTGTAGAAGGACCACACAGATTCTTTATTTTTCACATACAGATGTTTTTTGTTTGTTTTTTAAATGTCTTTTTGTTTGAGTATTTCCTTACATTGCTTCCAATTACACTACTGTCCACTGAATGATTGCTAGCATATTGATTTCACATCACACTGACACAGATGACATGCACATACTGTAGCCATGGCATCATAGAAAATCTACCAGGCCAAATATGACTATCTATAGACAATGAAGCCACTTCCACACCAACTGACACAAATAAAGTTTCTAGATGATTCCGATATATAGCGTAGGATCTCTATTTGACCACACATACACTCAACCATTGAAGACCAACAAACAAACAAAGTGTAGCAGATATGTGTTCATTGTTTCTTTTTATAACAAAAAATAATACAAATAAAACACAACTTTAAAAATAAATTCACCTTTTCTGAGCAACAACTTAAAAACAGATGTACAATTCATACTTCTAATTTCAACATATAAATATACAGTATATACAAAATAATCTTATAAAACACAGAAAGAAAATGATCAATGCTTCATATTCTTAAATTACTAATGAAATACTAATCTTACAAAATAACATTATTGGTTCAGTAATTTCCTTTGAAGGCGTCCTTGGTACGATAGTCAGTTCATGTATTTCTTTGTCTTCATTTAAGGGTGATCTTGCATAAGGTAAAACAAGGCCTTATCATGAGTTTCTATGCATGGCGCTATAGCATATTGCATCTTTTGATCTTTTATGTTCATTTTGCTGTGCAAAGGACTCAGAATAAGGCGGGGCACATGCTTTTAAACACATATATAAGGCTTTGTGATCTAGGCTGCATACATTCTTTAAATAAAAAGGATTTACAAAACTGATAATCCTAAATATCTTTCAAAAATGAACCGTTTTCAGTAGTTTATGACCCTTTCTGATTAAGCACAATGCTGATTTTTCTTTGCATAGCGCATTGCAGGCCACAAAAAAAATGGAAAATGCTGGCTCCTTCCACATGTTAGTTGGCAGTAAGTTGATTTGTTGATTGCTGATTACTGCAATAAAGTGGAGACTCAAGATAGTCCTCTAATCAACACACAGGCATAAACATCTCGGCCTGTTGCCCTTGGATGAACTTGGACGGAGCAGACGAGCGCTTTTTTTCAAAAACATTGAAGGCTCATCCACAAGTCAGATTTGCTCATTATTTATAGTCTTTTCAGTCTTTACATTCTCACAAAGATTAGTAGCTTCAGTTCTAATGAATATCGTAGATCACACCGGCTCCATCCAGTTATCAAATGTATCAAGAGCAGCAACTTTAAATTTAAATAAATCCCAGTCTCTCCACACTTGTAAACAGTCCACAAGAAATCCAATGTTGACAGTGAATAATATCTTTCATTTATTATACCTGAAAAAGAAGAAAAGAGCTCAATCACTACTTTAGCAGTAAATGTAACATCTAAAATAACAGAAAATTAAAATGCTATTTCTGGTTAATAATAAAGGTAATCCTCTAAAGAAAAAAGAAAATAGATTCATTAAGAAAAAAGAAAACATACCTCAGTTGCAATGATGCATTCGTTTTTCTCCTCTGCTATTACAAAAATAGACTGGTACATTGAATCTCTGGAAGAACATATTGTTGATATTCTACACTCTGGCCTTTCACTGTGGAGTGAAGATGCATTGTGTTAGTTACTGAGCACAAAAAAACAAAATGTCTCACATTGACGTCAATGAACTGATCCTAGTTAACATATTCAAAACTTTCTGGTAAAAGTGACAGAAACATTAATCAATTGCTCATTCAACCCATTCATGTGCACGTACCTGTACATTCTACTCAAATGCTTTTTTTCTTCTATTGTCTTTTCACAGTTTTCATCTTTGTCCAAAAAGGACAGTTCATCATTGTACTCCATGGAGGTTTTATAGTCCAGGTGGTAGTGGTTGATGTGTTTGTGATTAGACTTTTCCCTGGGACAGTCCACCTCCAAATCCACCTTTTTATTGGTGTTCTTGAGTTCTAGAGTAGAGATGAGGTTCTCTTTCTGAAAGTCAACCTTGGAGAGGTTGTTCATGGTCTCTGAGTCCTGCTCCTTGCTTCTCTGCTTTTTGATGCGACGTATTACTACCACTACCATGCAGAAAAACACTAGAACAGCCACCAGGCCTACTCCCAAGCAGATGGCTGCCAAGCTCAACGTGTCACTGGACTCCCAGCCTATGTTGGGGCTGGGGGTGTTGAGTAAAGCCACGTCGTCGGACTGGCACTGGGGGCCGATGTAATGGGCAGGGCAGAGGCAGGTGGGCTGGCCTTTGTCTCCAGTGGTGCAGGTCCCACCGTTCAGGCAGGGTTGAGAGGCACAGCGGTCTGTTAGCTTGTCACAGTGGCGGCCTGTGTACCCTGTGGGGCAGGTGCAGGTGTAGTCGTTGATGCGGTCTATGCAGGTGGAGCCATTTGCACAGGGGTTCCTGGCACACTCGTTGATGTTGATCTCACAGCGCTGACCTGTGAAGCCTGAGCGACAACTGCACAGCCGGAGGTTACCGTGGATCACACAATGTCCACCTATGCAAAATAAAACAACATTATAGAAGCCTTCCTATTACGATTCTATTTAACACAAACATACAGAAAAAGAAGAATCATTGTTCATGTAGAGACAATGATGTATTACCATTGGTGCATTGCAGTGAGGTACATTTATCCACTTTCTTCTCACAGTTAAGTCCAGTGTAGCCTACTGGACACTCGCATATGTAAGTGTTTCCATTATCCCTCTCTCTGCAATTGCCACCGTGAAAGCAGGGTGTATCTGCACAGGTCAGCATTCTGTGTTCACAGTGTGTCCCTTCAAACCCCCGTGGGCACACACACCTATAGCCATTCTCAGAGTCCTGCAGGGGGAGAAAGAAAGAAAGTTATCAAAAAGCTCCCTGTCAGATGTTTTCTTTATCATATCCTGTTCGCGACTGCCCTAACGAACCCCATTATCCTTAGTTTGAATTCTATTTACAGTGCAAAGTCTGTGAACTGGGTCATCTACTGACTTGACAATCGATAGCATCCTCCTGGACTAGCAGATAGAGTGAGGCAAAAACAAAAACAGGAAAGCCTGTGTTGTGGGAAAGGAGAGAGAGAAACTTCCGGACTCACCAGGCAGCGGCCTTCGTTACGACAGGGCTGGCTGTCACACTCCCTGACCTCCAAGTCACAGTTAACCCCGGTGAAGCCTGGCATGCAGGTGCAGGTGTAGCTGCCCTGGCCTGTGTTCATACACGTGGCCCCGTTGGCACAGGGTTTGTGATGGGTGCAGTAGTTCAGATCTGCAAACAAATGGGTGGGAAACGTTACTAATGGAACAAAAAGAAGCACCACATTTGAAGCAGCTTTTGTTTATTTACAGTACAAAGAGGTAGTTACACACCTTGGTCGCAAAATATGCCTCCCCAGCCTTCCTTGCAGGTGCACTGCCACGGCTCTATACAGGTACCATGTTTACAGGATGGATGGAGTTTACACACATCACAAAAGAGTCCCTGCCAGCCCTTTCGGCATCTGTTCACACATAAAACAGTACATCGTTATTGTTGGCTCATACACATTTTACCCTAATAGGCCTGTTGCCTCTTTGGCACACTCATGACAGAGACAACACCTAATGAAAAAAAAATGCATATTTTACAAACTGTAATCTTTTTATCCACTATGTCATAATCCTAGAGATAATCCTAGCAATGAATTAAAACAGAAAGACAAAGAAATACATCCTAAAATCAAATACAATGTTACTCTTTTGTTACATAATTAGGCACTAATAGATTATTTATTGGTTTATCGGTTCTTAATGAAGCTGCTGTAAATGTTTATTATTGTGTTTTAGTAGTTTGTGGATTCCCGGATGCCATTGAACAGAAAAGAAAATGTAATTAGAAATTTATGAAAAACCATAAGTAATTACTCACTTGCACTCTCCAGGTAATGTGCAGTTTGCATTTCTTTCGTTGCACCCTTCGAGACAGATAGCTGAGAAGAAGAAAAAACAAACAAGATATTTAGATATCTAATTTGGCTTTCATAACAAACTGTAAATAAGAGTTTTATCACTGTTAAATTATTTTTTTCTTCGCACAATAAAACCTGTTACCTGTCACCTCTGTGTATGTGACATTGATTTCGCATGGTTTTATGTTGTTTTAACTGCTGGTTAGTGTGGAGCAGATGCTTGTTCTCAAAAAAAAGCAGGACAGCTGCCCCATTGTTATCGGTAGGCAGCCCTGTTTGCAGCTGCTGCCCTACACCGCTTCAACAATAGAGCCCGCAATTTAGTGGCGCGTGTCGTGCGATAATGCCGCGATTAACCCCGGCGCGCGCTGCTGGGCGACCACCGCCGATCGGATTAAACCGCACGCGCCCACAGAGAAAGCAAACCAAGTGTGCTCTCTGTCGTCAAATTTCACCTCTCTCATTGAGTTTAGCTGCCATCCGAAAATACACACCTGTGATCATGTAACAGGTAATTTAGACATCAAATCTCTAAACAGGATTTATTCTGAAATATGTAGCTATATATCTATATGTCACTTTGCAGTGTAGCTTAACGTTTAAGGAAAACTTCGTGGAAGAATAAAAGAAAGTAGACTACCCATAAAGTGTAGGCCTACCAAAAAAACTTTGTTTCTTGGCTATTTGATGTTCTCTAAATTAGGTCACGGCCTATAGACTTTTAGCTCCCTTATGGAGCAATGTGTACCCTCGCCTAAAACCTGCCTTGTGACTTTTCTTTTTTTTTTTTTTATCACAAACAAAGGAAAGTGTCCATATGTGTCTTTACTCTTGCTTACGTTCTTGGCAGTATTCTCCCTTCCATCCCGGTAGACAGGCTAATTGCCCGTCAGGCTTGCAGGTGTAGTGGCCAAAATGGTCGTCTCTCGGAGCGCATATTTTGGAACAAGTGTCCCCGTAGTAATGTTCATTGCAGATGAACCGGTATGAGTACCTTAGCTCCGTCTGCGTCCCCCTCTGCACATCATGGGACCACTCACGCCCTATTCCCAACTGTCTTTGGATGGCAAAAGAACTAATCAAGAATTCAGGGTTGGTGGTATCTATGAGGAACACAACATCAGACATATAAAGATTACTTTAAAGCAGACAGACAGACAGTTTGCAATTCATGGTGTAGTTGATAAATCTAACAATTATCCTAGTGATTTGTGTAACAATGCACAATATGTACACTGAAATTTCCTCATCCTCTCACATGTGACCATTATTCCTCGTTATGAAGGACCTAACAAAAAAGGTGCAAAATCCAGGAAAAGGCTGTCATGGGATTTTTGGCAAGGCTTCATATTCTCACTCAAGCCTGTACACTTTCCCATGCATGCCAAAAATAAAACAAGGGAAGTGCAATTGTGTTGGAGAGATTTGATTGTGAAGAAATGTCGTGTGACTCATAAGGCATCCTAAAAAACACGAACCCATAACGCTTTAAATGCCAGATAGATTTGGCAGCACGTTCAGTGAGGGTTATTGATTAAATGTGCGATAGGTAATAAGTCATTTAGGCTATCCATGGCATGTCTCCCTCTAGTGGTGAACAGGCAGTGCACGTCTCCTCACCTTCAGGTCGGTCCGCTGCAGGAGAATACCGGGCTTCAATAACTAATGAGAAAGCACCCTGTAGGGACGAATGAGGAAATAAACGTCACCAAAAACATCAAAATAATATAAAATGCATTTGCATAGCTATTTCCTGTTTTGTTTCACTAAAATACTGATGTAGTGGTTCTCACAAACATTATACAATAGTTTTAGGTTTAGGTTTTAAGCTACATTTCATGTGAAATTTTCAAAATGAAACTGTATGAGATGTATGTATTTCTTTACGCACAACGTGGACAACATATGGATGCAGTAAACCACCAAACATCTGATCTACAATGTTTGTCTTTAAAAAAAACACATTTCTGTGGCATTTAAAATGTATGTGATACCTAAAAGTAATAGTGCAGTAAATCGTTTTGCGTTGATTTGATGTAGATAGTAAAATGATAAAATAGGCTATTAATGCTTTTCTCAAAAATATATGTTAAAATGTAATTTTGTCACTAAGAGGAAGTCTGTTTTTTTTTCTTCTTTTAAATTCATTACTAAATGTGAAAATGATATTAAATTTGGCGTGTACATATTAGCTTGGTTTCCGCGCCGCAGGACAGGTGCTCTTACCGGCCAGGTGAAGTTGAGCGGCAGACGCAGCCTGGCGTCCTGCTGGATGCTGAAGGAGTCGATGCCCAGAACAGGTGTGGTGACTTTACCAAATATACAGTCTCCAGGAGACACCACCGTCTGGAAGTTCTTTAAACAAACCCTGAAATAAGTCCTGCAGCCAGTCATGCTGCAACTAAGTCCATTTGCCAGCAAACCTTTAGTATTCTGAAAGTGATGGAGATCTATCTCGAACACACCTGATCCCAGAACCTAAAAGGATACAAAAAGTAAGCACAACAAAATAATGCAACATTTGTTTCTTAAATAATTATTTCCTAATTTGCAAAGATAAAAAAAACAGGCTACCTGAGTAAATAATGTTACAACTATTGCGAGGATAGAGGTGAACCAAACGGCCATCCTTTAGAGTTTGATGTGCGTATCCTTAAAAAATGAGTTTGTCCTCCAACAAAAACGCTCCTATTCCAAGTGGTGATGGCGAAAACGGAGTGATGACAAATAAAGTGATCAGAATAAATATAATCCTTCTTCCAAAGCCTGTAGGACAAGATCCAGCTCCGCATCCGTATCCAGAAGAAGAAGTTGGAAAAGACCGAGTTATCCAGTGCTAGAGGTTAGACACATATCAGTAACGTCAATATCCACAAGTGAGTCTGTCTGCGGTCTTTATGTTGCCCATCCATCGTGCCGGTCAGATGTTGTTTGAGTTTGCTGTGCGGATGCGAGGCTTGTGTTGCCAACAGTGATGCGAGCATGTGGCGGAGCATCAGCGCATAGTGACTCCCAGTGAAGGATGTTTGACGATCCTCCCAGTTTATATACCGCAGTGTGGTGCAATTACAGTCACTGGCAGTCACTAAACACCGCCCACTCTGCTCTCCACCTTCTTTTTGCTCATCATCATAATTTCGGAGGACATTGTCTTTGCCTCACCTGGTCCATAATGAAATGCAATTTTTTTTTGCGCTTTGAAGGCAGCTTGTTCTTCCATTAAAAACAACATTGCAAAAAACAAACTAAGGTAAAATAATTTATTATAAAATCTACAGCAGGTCAACCTGGGTAGTAAATTCACCGTTGGCTACCAAAGACACAGGCTCCTTCAGTGAACTAGCTACAGGAACATTTTCTTCAGGGATCACTGATAGTTCGGGCGTCTTTACACGCCTGGATGACCTGAGTGCCTTTTACGCTTGTGACCTCGCAGCCTTCTCTCTTGTTTCTTGTGTTTATTCTTGTGTTTATTTTAGATAGAAAGGACTGAGCGGGAGATAACTCCACAGCTGTTTGATAATGCATTGTTATTGCAAACACATGGTCTCACTCATAAATCTGCTGAGGAACCAGCGTTTTACAAAAATCTGGCGCATATAAATGAGTAAAGATGGGTCTTCTGAAACTTACTGTACATGTTTAACATTAATAATAATGCAATTATGTTTCTTGGGAAATATTTACACATCTGTCTCAAATAGACTTTATTGTTTTATTCTATTTTTTTATAATCATTTGGAAAGCTTATATGTGAATAGACACACAGAAACACATGGCACACACACACACACACTGTGTTGATTATACTGTAGAATGAGGGGAAGAGACACCATATATTTGACTTTGTTTATTATGCTTAATAAAAAGACCATAACAAGTGGAAGCACCCAGCTGTTCAGGCACTTTATTTAGCATCATAACTAATAATGCCCTCAATTGAAAGCAAATTTGTACAAATTAAAGTCGAGATTGTATCCTTCATGAAGCATAACAATGTTTGTTGAAATAACATCCACTAGAGCCAGTTGAAAAAAAAATCTTCTTTCATGTGTATGTACAATTGTTCAGAGAGGGGAAAGAAAAATGTTTAACAGTATATAGAGGTTTCTAAGCAAATAAATTGAAATATACATTTTTTTCATCACATGCTGGGCACAGGAATTGTTACCTTTATCACCCCCGCAACAGGCCAACTTGTCTGGGAGGATTTACAGTGAGGGAACAGGATTTAGGAACTGTTCCCTGGCCATGAAGGTGTCCGGCTGAACAGCTCTCATACTGAGCTGACTTCATCTCCAACCTTTGACTTATAGGTCTGAGGTTCCACTTTTGGGCAGGGACAATGGACTATTGAGTGTGGAGCAGTGTGACTAAGAGGCCCAGACATCTCACAGCTCTGCTGCATTGAAGTATTTGGCGTTCCCACCGTTGACTGAATCACACAGATCCTGTGAAGGACCAATGCTGCCTTGTACAGTGGTTTAATCCTGTATTCCTGTTCTGTGTTATGTATTACAATGACTTTAATGCACTTATCTATGGGGATCTCACTAGTTTATATGGCTGCTATGGACTCTAGAGCCCCATTAATCTCTTTTGTAGAGACAAGTGTACAGTACACATGAGCTCCTGCCCTCCCTTCATACATGTCAAAACATCCATACACTTTAATATTAGATGGACTATGGTAACGGTTTCCCAACTGTAGCTCAGGTTACAATTCCTTGTAAAGCTTTGGACCGTGCGAAACAAACAGTGATCCTCAGTTTGGATCTTCTTAGTGCAGCATGAAGGAAAACATTGGCTTGGATCAGATATGGAGAAGCGCCTTTCTAGTGACGAATATACTAGACTTTCTTAATATTTACATGTTAATCTCCTGGTTTTAATCTATCGTTTTTTCTGTCTATAAATAGACAGAACGCCTGGCCTGAAATAATAAGACATTTTAGCAGTATAGGTTATTTACTCTCGGCCAATGCAAACAATAATCTAACAGGCTCTTTTCTGCTGTGTTGCTCTAGAATAAACACAGCCTTGGAAACAGACATCGGCCCACCACAGTTCCATCTCAGCCTTGTATAGGACATCATTTTTCTTTGTGACAGTGTTTTGTAAAGCTGACTTCTGATTGTTCTATGGCTTTTCAGCTGGCATCCAAACCCCAAAAAATAACATTTTGATTGGGAAACGAAGAGGTATGAAAGTGGCTTTGGACTTATTAGGCCAGTTGCTATTTTATGAAAAAGTGCCTGATGCAATTGTTTGGTTCTTTGGCAGACTGATGTTTGTTCCCAGGAAAGCTTGCCTTCTCGACAGTATTCATAAATTATACATTTGTACAAGATGTTTGAAATGTCATTACTCAAAATACTAATAATTTAATCCAATCAGGGATGTGCTATTTCGGCTCTCATCAATCCTGGACTTTTTTCAAATGTAAGCGACTAACTCAAAACCTGTTGTCTTAAAGTTTTTACACAAGGTGAAACTTAACAGGTCAAGTTGTATTAACACAGAGCTGTAAGATGATGCAGTAGACAAATCAAGTTTATGTAAGTAGTCATTACTAAAAATCATTAGTAAATTCAAGTTTCTCAAGTCATGTTGAAATATCACAAATATAGACTAGGATATGCAAAACTAAAGAAGGAACTTTTCTAAATATATTTTTTCCTTTTTGACAGCCTGATTTTAAGAACAATGCACTCAATACGTTAGTTCCAGGTAAGGCAACAATGCATATATTGTAATATTCAATGTATTCTGCACGGAATATCACACTCAGGAGACTTTACAGATATCCAATCTTTATGACCAAACACTTCCACACACCCCAGACCCCAAAACATGAAAGAATGAGTAGTGACCACTAAAAAGTTGAATTACAACTAAATCTGGGTTTACAGTGTACTTATTTATTTCCAAAACATAAGAAGATATCGTCCCCCATCAATACAGGGATCAAAGACTTTTTTTTAATTAAACTGCCCTCTGCTTATGCCAATTTGTATACACTGCCAATATTTATTTATTTTGCACTCGACAGTGTCACGTGAAAACATTGTGCTGTGTGATTATATGTCGCTTTACTGTTGATATTGGCATTTAGTTTTTTCTTCTATTGTGTGTCTCTTTAGATGCACTCAGACTGGGCAGACCACATTCTCCTCTTAATCTACCCTGCAGGTTCAATGGGTCGCATGGCCTGATTTGGACCGTCTCTGGCCACTGTTCCAATAGTATCAACAATATGGGCCAGTGTAATAGGTAATTAGCTACAGTGCAAACAGATGGCCCCTTTTACTTTCAGAAATCAGCCCGGTTTAATGCGGAGCAGTTTAACACTTCTTTACAGCGCATTTGATCTCTACGCCCCAATCTGTCCAGCCAATCAATGGGGCTTTTGATGTGCGCTGCCAATGGATCTGAGGCATCTGAGCATATCGCCTTCAGAAGAGAAATCACCTGCTGCTGCTGCAATTTCTCACAGCACCGTTCCACACTGTGTTAACGTACTGTAATACTGCCTTCAGATACACAAATACTGTTTCTACATATTTTTGGGGGATGTTTCGTTTCATGCAAACTATTTGAAATATGTGTGTGGAGGTTCAGGGTGTAAAGAGAATATCCAGAACAACTTTATGTGCTTAAGCCAAGGATTAAATGTTGAATTTAAGGAGAACACATGACAGTATGTCTGCTGCAGTAAATAGCTTTGACATATGACAACATATTTTGACAATATACTAGAATATATATATATACATACATACATACTATAATATTATCAAATGTGTCACATATGGACCGTAAAGTTATTTCCGATTTGCATCCGTGTCTGCATAATTACCTAGAGTAAAAAATAGTTATGGATGTCAGTTTCCACTCAGTTTAACCCTTCAAACCTTCAGCTGACACTAGGTTGGAGTTAGACAACCTGACATTATGGTTGCTTAGGTCTTATAAGAGCTTCTCTGTTGTGGAACTTTGCAGCCACCCTTCTGCTAAACTGTTGACAAAACACTTCTCTGTCAGCACTCCTCTACCCTTACAACACAACCAGCAACACACTTTGGTCACTGACACCATGTTGTGATGCAGGAGTCACTACCTGTCTGAGTAATGGGACTGAAAAGAGGTAAATGGTAGTATCATGACATCATTTATGCCTGCGGCATCATTTATGGCTCAACAGCACACGTTTTTACAGTAAAAGGCTCCTGCTCAGGTTAAAGGCATTACAATAAAGTGTGTAAATCCGGTCGGGGTGACCTGAGGCCATGTGTTTAACAGCTGTCTGTGTGCCAGTGTGCCAAGAGACAGCAGCACATACCTCCCTCTCACCAGGCAGGGACTGTGACTACCCCATCTACCCTTTCAATACTTGATATTGATCCTAACAGACCAACTCCACCTTTGACACATGGAGTGTCAACAGGGGCGATAGGCATAACCACATCTGTCACTCCAACCGAATAATGACATATCCAGCATAAAGAGGTCGGCGCTGTCGCAGACGACAGAAAACACTTACTTCATATGTCTTATTTAATATCTCCAGATCAATACAGTGTAGATACTTACTTTTGTTGTTGTTTAGAAGCAGAGAAAAGCGCTGTTTCATCAAGGTCCTCTGACAATTGTAGCCCATCTAGAAGCTTTTTCAATCCTTTATGGCATTACAGTGTCATTACAGTGTCTTTGTGTATAAATGATTATGAATCCAAAAATCAACTTTCATTCAACGTTTCATTTCCTGAGACCTCTTCTGTGTTTTCATAGCCCTTTCAGAAGCTTAGAAATCTGGCCGGGAAGACGGAGACTTGTCGGAGACTGTGTGGAGACTGTGCACGCAGTTCCAAAGCGATAAATCTACGATTTACTGTGTTTAGTACCAAACAGTGATGTATTTTTGTTAGCCAGCAGTCATCTTTGATTTGGTCCCTTTGACCATGACTTTGACTGACAGCTTTGTTGACCAGTCACGTGAAGAAATGTGCTCAAAGAGTTGGCTCAGTGAATAGAGAGCCCTTGGTGGAGGGCCTTTACTAGGTCTCTGTGTGTGTATTGGTAGAATACAAAGGCCTGGGTGAGATGGCAGAAAGAAGCCTGCAGACTGAAATGAGTGTGATTTGGCTTACTGATGTCAAATAGCAGACAGATAATTCATTGAAGATGACACAACTAACTTTTTGGATGAAAGCGTATGGACTTTTATGGGAAAAAACCTAAATAGTTTTATATTTTTGTTAGTTACAGAGTTTATTTCCTTTTCCCCTGATTGCCAACACCTAGAAGAACACTTTTCAAAAGCCAAAAGAAAAAGTCATTATTGTTCTCTGTGTGATTTCAATACATTTCTGTGAGATTTAATTTATGTTTTAGTCTTTTATTTTGTCTTTATAGTCCTTTAACAATTTATACATTCATGTGACATCCCTGCAGCATGCATATCCTGAAAGAAGAAATTATGTCTATAACTTGATTCTGCATAACAGGGTTGAGGTTATACAAGCATTATTACACAAGGAGACCAGGCGGACAAAAGACTGGACAAAATGGCTTCACTTCAGAGGGTTAAGCAAATGCATTTCCATTTTACAGTGTTTTTCTGCCACTGTCCCCCTGTTGCTGCTGTTCGTGTTGCACTTAGAAAATAAATATGTTAAGGACACTCCCAGGCACAACACATGAAAGCCCAAACATGTTTTTGTGTCTGAGCAAGCTCTTGAGTGATTACTAGACTAATTGTGTGTGTGTGTGTGTGTGTGTGTGTGTGTGTGTGTGTGTGTGTGTGTGTGTAAGAAGCTACTGTAGCCTTGAGGAAATCCTCCCCTGCCAGAGTCAAAGCATCATTGCTTTACGCAAGACAAAACCTCATAGCAGGAAAAGGAAAGAGATAAATGAAGGTGAGGGAAGAGCTGCTGGTGTGAAAAGGGCTGTTTAAACCGCACCATTAGAATATCAGGAAGATCATCCTGAGAGACTATGAACCCTGAGCCATCACTAACCCACAATTCACACACTGATCTATCTGTAAGTATAAGGTGTGAACATGTGCATTCCCTTTATGTGCTGCACAGTGGGGTCTCTGTGTCCTCAAGTGATTTTGGCAGCACAGATGTGCCCTAGGCAGTTTGAAATAGCTTTAATTATTTGTCTTTTATAGAAGTTGCTTAGATGTGTGAATTAGGGGAAATTTTCATCAAAGTAAAAGCAAATAAGAATCTTCAAAGTTGAAAGGATTTTGGCTTCAATGTCACCATAGGGGGAATTTAACATAATCAATGAACACCATCAGCGTGATTAGCATCTAGTGATTTCAACTTGGCATGCCACGCTGTTAGATGCTGTGATTTGGTGTGATAAGAGCCTGTGATTCTGGTTTAATTATCCAAAGACTTAATGATCTCTTATCTGCGTTTTCTTCCTCAACTTCCTGGCCAGGGACACATGACCTCTACAGTACAGTACACTATAGTATTGTTTATTTATATAGACGGATCTAGATGTATTTTTGTAGGGTCTGTTGTTATTTCCTTCGACGATTTGAAATTCCTATTTTTCCTTTTCCCATTTGGCCTATGCACGAGCAGTTTCCTAACTTCCGATTTCACGAACAGAGATTCTTGGGACTTTGCTCTGCTGGCGGTGTGTGTGGGAGTGTTGTGTTTTAGAGTAACGCATGAGGATGTGTGAAGGTAAGACAGCGTGTGAGGGCTCTAATGAACCCCACTTGTGTTGTTTTCTGTGCCTGTGCGAGACCTTTTCTTTGTCCTACCAAAAGTCATCAGCGTGAAATGCGACCTTTTGTTTGGATTCCATTTAGCTTGCTGAACTGTAGTTGACCTCATAACTGCTCACTGTGTACATACACACATCTCCACTCTGCAGGACAAACAACAGATGCAAACCCTTTTGTGTAGAGTGATTGCTCTCCGAGTCAACCTAAAGCCTCCTCATGATATTACCAGCAGTGTACCGCACATATGGAAGATGTATACGTTTCCACGGCCAGTTTGTGTTCCTGTGGCCAATGAGAGAGTGGGCTTCATGCCATGTTTGACATCACTTAGGCCTCTGTCCATGCTTACCCAGCCTCAACAGGGGCTGACTGGATGTGCTTTGATTAATTCTATCAGTGGGAGCCTGGTGGGGTGAGGAGTCTGGGTGCAGTCTGTTTGTCTAGCAAAGGCTCATTGAGGTTGGATCTTCACTGATGAGATTGTGTCAAAGGGCTTCATGTTTATAGTGATGAATATGTTCTCACAGAGTCTAACCAGCAGACTGCAGCAGTGATGCATTCAGCCTTATTTTATTTCAGATGTCACCCAGGAGGAGCTCCCTCGCTGCCAGGCCTAATGGCCGTGGAGTGTTGTTCCAAGTTGAGCCTGTGAGTCCCAAGTTGCCCCAGTTCATACCCCTCTGACTTGGCTCTCACAGCCAATTTTCATGTCTCTGTCCAATATCTGACATCTCTCAAGAACTCTGTGCTCTAGATCATACTCCTACCCTGGATGTCATACTTTTAATATTCCCTTGTTTCAAAAATGCATTACACTGCGCAATGCTCACACTTTAAACAACCGATTTCTTCCTTATGAGGAAAAAAGTGTGGAAAATGAATGTGCAAGAGGAGTGATTACTCATCGGCCTTCAGTGGCGCAGTGACATAATGATGCCTGTTATGCCGCTCCTAGATGCACACATGGATTTCTTTGTTTTCTTTTAAAGCTGGAGTTCTTCTAATGGCTTTGGATGAATACTTAACTGTACTATGCATATTAATCTATCTGTGCTCAGAGTTGATGTTCTCATACAGTCCATTATGATTTATTAGCCAGGGTGATGAATAACACTGATAGTATAAGTGCAGACCCAGCACATTTGGTCAATTTGTTTATCTTGCAGCCCTACGCTGTAGGACCAGACCAAAAAAACAGTGCAGTGCAATACTGTGATGCCAACCATATTACATAAAGTTTTAAGGCTATACATGTACATAGCCTTAAAACTATACCATCAAGTCAAAGTAATGTTTTGCAACAAAAGAAATGAAAATGTATCTCAGCAGTGGCTTCCAAATTGATGCTACTCTGTAGATGCTAGGAATAGCATGCACAGCCTAACAGGCTAAGAGGCTAACAAGCACTCTGCTACATTCAGCGGACATGTCACACAATACTACTCACTGAGCCTTTCATCTGTGTAGTACCTTGGTACTACAAGGTCAGGTCTGCTAAAGATTGGAGGAAAATGTAACATTAAAGTAATCATGATTTTATTGTGTAGGGTTCCATTTGAAAAGCTTAAGCTAGAAATTGATACTGCTGAGTGCATGATGGACCATGAAGAGTTTATCATGTGATGACTCTGCTACTTTCAAGGTTTGCACTTTAAGTATAAAGATTTCTTTTTTTGCTTTTGCTTTTGTCATAATTTGGAAGTGGAACTTTACTTTCCCTGGTTGTGGTAGTGACCAGTGTCCACTGGTCACTTTGTGTCACCAACTCCGCTAACAGCCGTTACCCTCCGCCCTCCACCTCCCGCCCTCTCACCCTCGCCCCATCCTCGGCCTTAGCCCGAGCCTGGGAGCGGAATTCTGGGAACATTTTTCCATGTGAAATGCCGAGGTCCAGTCGAGGGGTGTGACGCCAGTGCATTGTTCCAGTGGCAAAAAAAGGAACCGCTTGTGATGAGGCCAATTCCTGTTGGTCCCAAAAAAACAGGCACTTTCTCACACTGACTTCCTTCCTCATTGGACAGCACAAAACAATCCCAGACCAACCAGCAAAGTAAAAAAGAAAGAAAGAGAATGAAAAAGAGCAGTAGGAGAGGTGATCTTGGATTTGAAGATATATATTCTCAGTCGGTGCAGGTTGTGTATCTGTAACTGGAAACACATTGTCTCTGCAATCCCCGGTTTTCACCTGATCCTGATACCTATCAAAGGTACAGGTCCTTTATCTGCAGCCACAGACCCCTGCAAAACACACTTACCCTTATGCACTGTATGCTATCCTAGTGACAGCCAGCTGCTCGTATCTTTATTGCCTGTATGATCGTCACCACTTCAGTGAATCTCAAATCACTCTGCTTTTTACTGTCCCTGTATGTTTGCATTTGTCTCCAGTGAAAACCTTGCTATCAAGGTTTGAATTATACTTTTAGGAAAACCTTTTGCGGCAGATTAAGAAAACAGAAAAAGAATAAGGAAAGCAAGTGAGGCTCAACTGATTGAGAGAGCAGGACTCAGGAAGCACCTGCCTGTGCGGAGGGCTGAGCATTCATCTGACCCCGCTCACATCAGGTGGTTTCCTTGTTTACGTTATCTCCCTGCAGCTCCCTGTGGCCCAGCCACTATTGGCTGCCCTGGGCCACTCCTTTTTCCAACTCATTCATTGATCTTAAGAGGGCTTGCCACTTCCCTGTTTCTCCTTTCCCACTAGAACGACTGTTTAGAGGAGAAACCTACCTGGAGCTCACTGTCAAACTGAGGGATCCGTTTAATAAGCAAAAATAAATCAAAGCTCTGCTTGACCTCTAACCTCTGTCCTGACAGCACAAACAGGAAAGCAGCCTTGAAGACTGCTTTCCTTTTTTTCCTAATGCCTGTACTTGGGCTCAGTGAAAACAAATAGGCTCATCAATTAGCCTGACTGGTAACCTTGATCCTGCTGTCCTCCATGTCACCTGTATTGCTCAACCCTTACCCAGCTGGCAAGATTTAAACACTGATCTGCCTGGGAGGGGATCATGGTTTCTAAATGTTTTCATGCACCGCTTTCTGGTCGTCCATTATTCCAGGAATCCTGTTGAGACAGTGCTTTTCCTCTCAACACAGCAGCATTTTTAATAGTAAAGATATTGAGTTGTACTGCTGCTGAATGTTTCCTTTTCCCTGTTGATATAATTACGGTTAAATTGCTGCTTGGCATTCATGGTAATGGCTGCAGGTGGGCTAGGCACAGGTGCTGTCTGTAATTATAGTGCACATGATCCAGAAATGATTATCTGGGCTAAATACATGTAATCGACCTCTGCAGATGCACATCTAAACTGTTTTATCAAATGTTTATTCTCACCAGGAGGCACGGCTGAGCTGTGTGTGTGTGCGTCATAGACAGAGTGTGTATACAATGCACTCGTTTGGCTCTCTGCTTGGTTGCAGGGGTCGTTCCCCGCTGCCCCATCACGTTGGTGGAGATCTGTTTGTCCTGGCGAGGCTTTAGCTGGTCTGATGTCACAGACTCTGATGGTCAGCCAAGTGACTCAATGAAGCAAGGACAATACCCATAATTTCATATCTCAATCAGCTCAGTTATGACTCAGTAACACAGAATCTTCTGTCAAAGACTATTGGTTATAACATCCTTTTTACAGTTCAGTTCGAGGATGTGGACAATATTTCTGTGTGATGCTCAGTTTTGGTAGTCAGCCTAAAGAGAACCCCTCTCGATGGACATTTTTCTCCATAGTCAGTCGGCCATCCTTCTCTCTGCATGGCCTTTCAGTGGCCCTGCTTTCCTTACTATCTTGTTATCTCAGAAAGTGTTTCCTGCGAGCTCCTCGCTCTTCTCTTGGACATGTGGTAGAGCTTGCGGCACGTTACGTCCACGGGGTATTGTTCTCCTGCAGTTTGACCATCGTAAATTAGCTGGAAACAATTTGTCAGACATGAGAAAGGGGGAGAGCCAGGAAAGGGAAAAAACAACAACAAAATCAGGGCCCTGATGTGGCCCCAGCACTGAACCATACACTGAACAGATATGTTAATGGTCTCTGTAATTGCTGCAATTCAGGCTATTTAAAAAAAAATATTATCCAGAACGCTTAACTATTGGCTAACTGGAAGACATTTTCTAATTTTACGCTTTACTCAGAATGCTTGATGCTATGTCAATTCCATGGCATTGCCTTATTCATCACTTTATGTGACAAGCTGATGTACAGTGAGAGGTTGTATGGACTACAGTATATGGACTAAATTGTACATTTAGTTAAGCAAATTTAACCTGTCATGCAAAGGGAACTACACAAATGGTAGGCCTACTTCAAAGGATATGGTACATTTAAAAAATGTACACTTGTTAAGACCACTTCCATGTTGACTAAATGAAAAGTGTGTTTATTTGAAATTGCTGGAAGCACCACCCCTGTTTATTCCGCAGGCTGATTCCTATGACCATCAACATGACCCTCTTTAATGAGGGAATTCCTGAACATCAGAGGATGTCTCACGCACATCCTGGCTTTTAATCAGCCCTTATGCTCTCACCTATATCATCAAGGTTCCACAGCAGTGATCTATTCTAGGGAGAGTTGACACATCCTTCTACTCCCTAGGTCTCCAGGAAGGAGCATGTGGCCTGTCCATACAGTGAGCCACAGGCAGGACGAGTGTCGTATCCTTACGAAATGACGCCCGTAACCTCAAACTGCCTCAGTTTGGCTGCAGCAGAGAATTTTTAAACTACAAAACTATGCCTTTCTGGCCTCGCTGTGATTTTCTGTCAAGATCTACCCTTAGCCATACCCTCCGGGAATCCTACTGTCAAAACCAATGTTCCCATGGATGGGAATGACCCCCGGGGATGCAGAGATTGACAGAGAGCAGAGTGGGACCAGGAATTAAAGGTCTCTGAAGAGTCAAGACGCTTGTCAGAGGAGGACAAAATAAAAACATGGTGTATAGGTCCACATCATCAGCATGCCCGTAGCTGTGACATGGGAACCCTCCCACCCACACCCCCACCCCAAACTATGCCTGTAGTCATTCCCCCCTGGACAGTGAGGCCCTGTTTGCAGCTGGGTCGCTCGCCGCTACCTCATGCCAGGCTGAACTATGCTGGGAACCAACTAGCAAACAACCTTGAGATCAGACCGATACACACAGAACCTCACACGGCTTTTGATATAAAGCCAAATAAGTAACCGTTTTACGAAATTGCTTTGATAAGGAAATGTTGCAAAGCGAGGGAAAAAGGGACTCTGGCAGCCATCAGGAGTGTGAAAAATGACCGTGATTCCTTACGAAAACAACTTCCCCCCACTGTAAAATAACAGTATTCCTACAAGTGTAGGGGAAATCAGAAGGAAGTTCCTCCCTTATAAGAGAATGGATTGTTCTCCAGCTTTGATTGTTTATGCAAAGCTAAGCATGTTTGCTTTTAATTATGTCACAATGTATCACAGGAGTGCTTCCAGTTTTGAACAGGAACAAATATTGCATGCCTCATTTGGAATGTGTGTGCATTTGTTTAGCTCTGCATCTCTTGATTTCCTTATCAGCAAAAATGAACCCTTTGGGACTTGAAAATCACTACAAATAGAAGCTCATCACCAGAACAATTGACATACTGTATTTTGGATTCAGTACTTTTTGGCTCTTCTCTAATTTACTTTTGCTTTCACTGTTACTTTTCTTGGCAATATTTTATTTACCTCTCTTAATTTTGATAAAATCTGTGTAAGGGTTTGGCTAGTGGCCTAGAACACACAATTTAAACTCAATGTCCTCAGTTTGAGTCCCTCTTCCATGATGCCTGTCATTCTCTACTGCCAAGTAAAAGTAAAAAATGCCATAAAAATAACCTTAAAATGGGACGGCCTCTAGCTCACCCAGTAAGTTGGTAAGTATGTTGGCTGAGTCCTCCAGCGACGCGGGTTCGAATCCGACCCGCTACCCTTTGCTGCATGTCATCCCCCATCTCTCTCCCCCTTTCTGATCTATCCACTGTCAATAAAGGGAAAAGCCCCAAAAAATAATCTTTAAAAAGAAAAAAAAGCTTAAAATGATGATCTTAGTGTGGAATTTAGCCAAGTCCCCATATTTCTTCTCCATGTTATATGGAGATAGTCCAGACAAACCCATAACTTACTAGTAAAGCTGGAACCCTCCTGCCAAGCCTATTTTGTCCCATCATCAATCTCCTTAAAAAATGGTTACCATGGCACCCAGTATTCTGCAGGGGAAGATGACAGGATGACAACATTAAAGCTGGTGATGTTTTGTGTGATGCTGGGTGTGTCTGTTGGAGAAACAATATTCAAAAAGGAACATGACTGCTGGTTTGGCTCAGAGCTCTTTGGATATCTCAAGTGTGTGAGGTGGGTACTTTGTAAGCCTTGGATGTGGTCAAATATCAGAAGCACTGCAGGTGCAAAATCTAGACAGAGAACATGATGCAAGGATGTTAATAAATTATATCAACAAAGGATTTGGACTTTGTGGACATCGTGCAATTGAGACAGAGGGATGGTCACAGTCAATGATCTGTGCGTACAACTCTGCAAGAAATATTTCCCTCAAACTTTTTTTTTCCTGCTCTACAGGCTCGGAGTTAAATAGTCTAATTCGAAGGACTGTCAAAATAGCATTAGTGACATTAAATTTCCAAATCACAGACAGTTAGTCATGAGAGAAACAGATAAACATCAGGGCCACATTCAGACTGGTTCCTGTTTGTCCTATGGAGCGAGTGACTCCTTATTCTATGCTGCTGCTGGTAAACCTATCAGGGCACAAAGGAGAACAGGACCCTCTCTAGACAACATGTCTCCTCCTCAGACAATAAGGCAGGGGACAATGTGGGAATCCTGCTGGAGGACCCACATTGCCTGCTGAGTATGCTGAATTGGAAGGTTACACTAGTGTTTAATACACACCTTTTAGAAGTGTTTAATTAATTTAGACATACATACAATTTAGACATACAATAACGTATCGTTATTGTTTAGCATGAAAACAGCAAAAAGGAAAAGACCAGAGAAAACCCGCAATGTCATGTCACTATTAAATCCCACTGACATTAAACCTACTGAAACTCTGGACCCCTGCTGTCGTTTTGCTTGTTGAACAATGACATTTCGACATTGTGTCATTTCCCTTCCTAATCTACACCCATTTCCCCCCATATGGGTGTCATCCCCCGGTATAACTCATAGAATTGCTGGGGTTGGCTGCTGTCAGACATCACAATGGTCATTGTTCTAATGGCTGCTCTGGTTGACAACCTGAGAGTAATGCATGAAAGACTGGGGTATCACTTATAATCTTAGTAGTGAAATATGTTCAGTTAGTCCCAAATACAATACATTTGTGCGCATGTGCATGCTGTGTGTCTCTGTGCAGGGCAAAGCAGGGAAGAGCTTTTTTATGTATCATGTCATGTCACTGTGACACACTACTACTGTGTCATGGTTTCCTACAGCCCAGTGTCTCTTCACAGTTGACGGAG
The DNA here is from genome assembly GCF_010015445.1 of Perca fluviatilis. Lineage (NCBI taxonomy): Eukaryota > Metazoa > Chordata > Actinopteri > Perciformes > Percidae > Perca > Perca fluviatilis. The sequence continues at coordinate 21,570,684 of NC_053131.1, read as the reverse complement.
CTACCTGTGGCCGAGCCCCCCCACCTCTCCTCTCACCCCTCCTTCTTCAGATTAAAGCAAAACCTGGAAACCATTTTGCTTCTCTTTTTCCTCTGAAGTCTTCATAATGACAGGAAAGTGCTCTGGCCCTGCTGCCACAGAGCGCAAGTGCTTGATGGGAAACTGTAAGCCTCTGCAAAAATGTATCCTTTTAGGGCTCTGTGAGCTCTGTTACACCCACACTGCAACCATAAATTTCAAAAGATGAAATAGCATGTGGCTGTTATCTTTATTTACACAATATAAAGCTTTTTTTCTATGTAAGGGAGAATGAAAAAAGTGACCTCTGGAGGCTAGAAAGCCCTTACTTCTCATGGAGGAAGTCAACTTGAACAAGTTCTATAATTTCATTTAAAAAATGAGTTTCACCATCTGGCTAAATGTTGCCCCATGCGCATTCCGCTTATGTCAAAGATGGCTGTTTCTCCACAGTGAAAAATGACATTTCTATATCCATCCAGTTTGAATGTGGCTGGGCATTGGTACAGCAATCACTGCAAGCTTGTTGTTGATGAGGTGAGTGTATACTGCTTATTCAAGGATATAACCCACTCTGTAATCAACCAATAGTCAATCAGGTCCTGGAGGCAAAAAATCCTGCTCCTTACAGCGCAATTGCAGTGGAATGATGACATGCATCATAGATTGAAAAAAAAATAGACAACACATTAAAATGATCAATGAATTGTAGAGATCAGCAGTATAATGGTGGTTCATTCAAAAACATGGTTGTTAATTTAGTGTAGTAACAATTACCAATGTGCTTTTAAGACACTATAGATAGGGATCTAGCTGTGGGCGAGTAAAGGACACTGGGTAGAATGGGAAAGGAACACCCACACACTATTTCCTCCATAAATTACCAAGACATCCACCAGACAAACATGGTTTCCGCGAAGATCCTTACCAGTAAGAATTAAAGCTTTCGCGACCTGTGGGTATTACAGCTTGTGTTAATGGTATTGTGTCAGCCTAACTTGTTCCCAGGGTCAGCGAGGGGGCGGGACAGCAGATAAGGGCTGTAGCACACCTGCCTGAGCAAATTAGCTACACACCCCGTCACATTATGGTTTTACTATCCTGTGATTGATTAGCATACAGTAGACAGCTCACTGTAGTAAAAACTGCTTTCTGTTTCAGTTTGCTTCACAAACACATCTGCCCTCACACACCTCCTACATGTGGTTCTGTATAATAGAACAATACTGAACAATAACATTAATGTATTATGATTTAAATAAAATATAGGCTGGTCTGGCTCTGATACCTTCAGATGGTTGCAATAATTAGCTGCCTCAGTTCATCCTCATTATACCAGCAGCACCAAAACACTTTGCTCTCATTAGGGCCGAGCCATTGTCTGTCAGCAGTTAGCAACCATTTTGCCTTCCCCATTACAACACAAAGAGAGGGGAGGTAAAACAGTTTACCCACAAATCTCCCTCTGTGTGCCCACTGGTTCACTCCACCTATTCAGGCAGGGAAGTAAAGACCATCTGCTCAGTTTATAGAACTCCAGCCTCAAAACACTCAATAATACACATTCACAGATTCTATTGCCATCAGCCAGCAGATTATTTTATCAAACACCCACCTAAACTCCCTCCAAAACAAATTTAAAAAGAAGGCCAAGGTTGATCAAGCCAAGGTTGTGGAAGGTGGCCATTGCTTTGAATGTGAATGTGTGTGTGAGTGAGTCTTCGTCTCCTACTGGCGTGTGATGAATGGCATCAACCAAAAGAGAAGTTGGACTGAGCATAAGCTGAAGCATTACAGCCAAAGGAGTAGCCACTAGTAAAAAGAAAATCAATGGGCAGCTGCTCTCTGGTCCCTCCATAACCAGACATTAAAAAGACCATAATATAATCAAAGTAATGAGCCAATGTGCCACAGCAGCTAAAATCAGTTTTTGAATGGTATAGATGGTAAACAACTCATTGTTTTGTTGTTGTATGGATCTGATCAACCCTGATCCACCACACGCTCCCTTCTATCCTGCCCTTCTCTCTCAGACAGAGGTTAGATTCAGGGATTGTGGGAGTTTTCAATTCACACTGCAGTGGGCATAGTGCTTTTACACCTATGACTTCTTTGGGCACTTTCACACTTTGGCCTATTTAACTGCACACCATGTGGGGCCAAACAAGCACATATTAATCTGCGCTTTGTATGAATATTCAGATACAGCTGTCTGTGACACAGAGATAGCAGCTGGTGTGCTTGGGCCCCACAGATATCCCAGTGCCATGCCTGGACAGAAGCCGCTGCATCTGGGCCAAGACAGGCCCAACCGGCTCTGGCAGGCCCATCCAGGCCCAGAATCTCCCCAAATCCCACCAGTGACACCCTCTACACAAGGGTGGTCTATGACTCAATAAACACCTTTAGCAGCCTGCAGCAGATACATGATGAGACTTTTAGTATGTCACTACAATGGTGATGAAATAGCTGGATAAATGGCTATTACAGTAATTCAAATATCTCACCTTAGATTAAACATTAGTACAGATTATATGTTTAAAAATGTCCATGATTTAAAAGGCATCAACAAGTTTTCTTCATCATCATATCAGGCTAAGAGTTCCATAAATGAAATGCATAATGTTGACAAGGTGGTTTATTATTACCACAGTAACAAGTATGTGCTAAAACAGATGGCATTGCTTTGTGTATAACATTTAATTTACAATTTAGGGCTTTTGTTGAGCGTGCTTGACAAAGCAGTTTAAATTTAGTTGAATTTTACTGAAGTGAATCACACAGACATGGTCTTTACTTCAGCCAATCATGGGACAAGGCACAGCACAGTGAATGTGACACCTGACCAACACTTCTTAAAAAAGGAATAATGGTCACATTTTTCATTATGGCCAAATGTCATAACCGACTTAGGATGACATGTGACATGAATGTAATTTGCCCTTTTTAATTACCCAACTTAATCTCATACTAATCCAATAATATTGCCATAACAAGTAACGCAAGTATGGTTGGAAGACAAAGCCTTCTATGGTAAAAGAGTTTGTGTTGGTGGGCCTGGCGTTACCGCCTCCCTTACAGGTTGGCCCTGACAACACAGCACCACAGTGCCAGGCTGTCAGCGTGCCAGGCTCAGAGAGCAGCTGCCAGGCCAAACCAGCGGGCACTAATTCAGCCACCCACAGGGAGCCCCCTCCATCCCTTCTTCTTCAGGCCCTCCCTGTGGCTACAACTACCCCTTCATCTGTGCGTGCACACACAAACACCTTACACAATGCAGGCTTTAATTATGACAAACTTGCCAAAAGCTAATCTCCCATCTTTTTTAATGAAAGACATTTGTGGCTGAGAGGGTAGCCAATATTTTAATAACTAATTACCAGAATTTCTGGTGAATAAACACCTTTTCCTTTGACCAACAGTGGCCTTTCTTAATCAAGCAAAGCCTGAAAATCTCTCAAAGCCACCGATGCAAGACAATCAGGACAGCTTTTGCCTAATGCTGCTGCAGAAGATTAATCATAGCTACACGCACATTTTTTAAATGTGTCCAAAGTCAGCATATTTATGAACAATTTAATACCCTAATTTTCTCAAAATAAAAATAAAATATTATTTCTGAAAATTACAAGCTTGATGGGGTGCTTACATCATTAATTTAAATGCTTTTCATTGACATATGTTCATGTTCATTGCACAAATCGTTATCATTCCTCTTCTTTTGTCACATTCTCCCCAGAACTAGAGTGCAGTCACTGAGCACCCGGGACTGTGGCCAGGCCAGTTACTCGGTGGTTGGTTAATTGTACTGATGCATGCACAGCAAGACCAGCTGAAGACTGACATTCCTCAGGCCCGCTCTCTATGCTTCAAACACATTCTCGTCGGCACCCTCACCTGTCACTCATCCTCTATCTGAGCTCATCTGTCCCAGCTGAAGGTCACAATATGGCTGGTTCCTTTGGAGAGGCCCCATAAGGTCCCAATGCTCCACGCTGCCTGAGTAAACATGGCGCAGCAGTTCATAAAGATGCATGTTGTGGGCCTCCATCTGTGTATGTTTGAATGAATGTGTGCATATTGAGGATTCTTCCTGAGTTGGGTTTCCTGACTGCGGGGATACATACATACATACCATCAGTTAGGCTGGCTGAAATATTAATGTTGTGTTTTGTTCTCATTTTTGCTGTACTTGAGAGGCCATCTGGATAGATCAGCCTTTCTCAAGTTAAATATTAATTTGCCCATTGAATATGACCAGGGGAGTATAAAAGAGGGTCATTTTGTAATGCGAGAGAAAAAGAGGGAGAGGTGGTGGTGGTTGGGGGTGGGTTGAGCAGGATTCAACAATAGGTTTTTCCTAACAGATGGAAGATTGGCTGCAGGGATATAGTTCAGTGTCACAGTGGAAGCTGATATCTGATTATGTTCCTCCCAGCTCACGAACACAAAAGGGATTACATGTGGTTACATGAATAATGAAATTAAGATTATTTTGTTGACACGTGTCTTATTTGTTGTGCCACAGTTGTGAACTGCTGAATACGGCCTATCAATCTGCCTCTTTGTGCCGCATTACTCAGGTAAGACCGATGGATCAAGTTCTTCCAACAAGCCAATCAAAAAGGTCGCTTCTGGCCAACTCTGCCACCTAAAGCAACTATCCAATGAAATGAGGCTTGTAATTAGCTGAGAAATGTCCATGTGGCAGGACGCAATCATGAGTACAAATTTAAAAAGCTCTCAAACAATCAGATTATTGACAGTTCAGTGGTCCAAACTGCGTTCAGCTTTTCCTTGCTTTCGGCATCAACAGATAAATGCACCGTGATCTGAATATGCACTTACTCCGCAAACTCAACAATGAATTGTAATGATGAGCTTAGGAGTGCAAACCAGCTAACATGACAATCCTAACAAGGTGCCTTTAAAGGAAGTGGTTTTATTAAATGAATCCCTCCGTTCTTAATAATGAACAAAGCCTATTGATGATGAACAAATCTGTAGCCTAACACTGATTAAGAGGAGGGATGGTTGCCTAGGAGCATTTGCCGGTGTTAAAATACTTGAGCCCCTGCAGTATGACAATAATATGGTGGAAAGTAAATAAGGCGGTGGGGTAGGTGTTTATGGTGCTGTCAGAAGGGCACCACAAGCCTAGGGGATAAATAATGCAGTCTGGCATGTGTCCGGGTGGCTAAATTGCCTATTGATGCTGTGTGGTTGAATAACGGTACAGAAATAAAACCTGCGAAAAATCTAAATATCTGTACTTTCCTGTCTAGCTCAAAACAGTCCATAGGAAAACCTGTGTAATATTTTAAAGTAATAATCATTGTTTACGGGGGGACCTATTTCCAACAGCAGGCCTCCAGGTTCCCACTGCTCAGTCTAAACAATAATTGGCCTTACACAGTTGAATTACCATTTTCGGATGCTAAATCAACACAGCTGGACATCCTAAAGTTTGTGTTTATGTCTGTTCACTACCTTTCCGACTTGAGCCTAAAAATAGCTCGGCAGCATCCTGCTGCGATGCTGAAGGTGCAGTCATCTTTCCCCTTTGAAGGACACAACACTGTCTGAAGTTTGGGAGCAGGGGGAGTGGGGGAGTGGGGGAGGGAGGGAGGAAGCGGTGACTACCGTGTGACAAGCACCCTGTTCCTTCCTCCCAAGCCTGAGAAACAGGAAGTGCTGCACATAAGGCATTATTGTGACGGAGAGGAAATGCAAGGTCCTCTAAAATAAGAGCTCCAATCTGGTTGTCAATGACAGTAGCCTGTCCTCAATAGCCCCACAGAGACCCATCCCCTCCCCACATCACCCCCCTCCAAAACGTCACTGTTGAGTGACGCAGATATATAAAACAAGATCTCATCCTGCAGCCATACAAGACTTCAATGTGTAGTGAATCCTAAAAAAGAAATACAGAGCAAGTCAATGCAGTTAAGTCTACATATAAAGTCGTGGGAAGGTATTCACTTTTGTAAGATTTGAGTGGAGCAGCTCAAAGATAACATCAATGGCCAGCTTTAAAATCATGTGTTAAACCTTTTGTTCCCTGCTAATCCCACCCACATACAGATTGAGCAACAACAGCATTTCAAAGGGCTAAAGGAGGCATATGGGTAGAATCCATCCTTCTTGTGTTTAGCAGAAGCTGAGGAGGAGCTGGTTGCTAAGAGAGATGCAAGGCTTTGTGCCTCCCAGTTAATTAAAATCCTACTTTATCGGTTTCACGCTTTCAATTAGAAAGCTCTGGAAAGGGCCCAAGCCTCTACATGTAGATAACCATAGCAATAAGATGTGATTAATACGGGGGGCCCCCATTTGCGCTGCAGCAATGCCCTGCTGTTGTGTCCATGCCTCGTTTTGATCCCAGGCACCAACCTCTGATGATCCAGGCAGAAATGGCTATGCAGGGCCTCTCTGCAAAGTCTGCACAGCACCTCAAGCAACAAATTTTATTGGATAAGATCTGCTTTTGAAGAACATGGCAGGTGCTAGCCACCTGTGATCATGTACATCTGAACTGCAGCAATGACTGAAGGATCACTGTTAAGTCTGTGCCAAGTCTAATGGTTTTCTTTGGTCATCTGTAATCAAAGAGTGTCAGCTAGCAATGTTTTGCTCAATTAACAGCAGATCCATCAATGCCTGTCACTGCTTTTCACAATCAATTAACTGCAATACAGGAGCCAAGCTGTACCAGATATAAATCACACTTAGCACATAATTTTATGGGCATGAGGAGCTGTTTTTTGTTGTAGTTTGTGTTATAATTGCAATTATTTCTTGTCATGTTCTGCATGATAAAAAGATAATCAAACTAATATAAACACCTACATTTTTTTTTTATATCGTACAGATTATCTAGCTGTTAGGAGTGCACCAATTATTACTCAAACTAAATTGAGAAGGTTTTAGAGGCAAAATGCTTACGAAATACAACACAAATGTGAACAGACCAGCTTAAGTTTTGTCACAAATACATCGGTGTTGGGAGTAACGAGTTACAAAACTAACGCAATTACTGTAATGTATTCCTTTTTGCTGTAACGCAGTAACATAACGCATTACTAAATTACATTTTGGTAATAATATACCCGTTACAATCTCAGTAACGCAAGTTACAACGCTAAATTTAGTGGAGTTTTGTTTTTTTAAGAAATCCCCAACACCGTGAAATATTTCTTCACAGAAAAAATAAAAATAAAAAAAAGAAGCTGTGAGTATTATTTCCTGTTGCTATATTCAATGGTTAAGATGACTGCAGAAACGGATACATTTGCGAGATGGACATCTCCAGGACATTTTCAGGAGTTATTACGCTGCGTCGAAGCGAGCTGTCCCGTCACTGCCCGTGGTCAGAGCCAGAATCAGAGATGGTACGGACAACATCTGTGTCCCAACAGGGACAGCAGTGTATCCAAGCTGCTGACAGATAGAAACATGCCGGGAATTAATGTTGAGGCTTGATACACTTAAATACCATTGCATTTTATCAGCCGTGGAAAGTAACTATGGCGTACTTCAATACAACTGTAACGTACTTTTGAGTATTTTCATTTTCTCCTATTGGAGGTTTTACTTCTATTTTTATAGCTTTAGTTACTTTGCATATTCATATTAATTATACAAAATATTATGAATAATCTATGATGTATTAAAGTGGATAAAGAGGAGACTTTATTGATCTGGTGGTGAAATTCACAAGCTACCTGCCAAGTCAAACTTCCGCTGTTATTTTGGTGAGAGTAACTCAAAAGTAATGTAAAGCATTACAATTCAGAGACAGTAATACCGTAAAATTGACTCTCAAATGACAGTAACTAGTCATTTATAATGTATTATGTTTTGGAAGTAACTTGCCCAACACTGCAAATAATACAAATATATTTTATTTAACTGGTATTAAACATCCAAACAACTGAATCTTTTATTTTTTTCCCTATATAAAGTCTTTTCACAAACACCTGGCATCAAACAAACCTTTGCACAAAACAATATTTACTGCCATCTACTGGTCAGAAATCACAAACATGGAACCGCAAACATCAGTAATAAATGTTCTTATATAGCTTTAACACTTCCTTTAGTATCTGAAAGACACAAATGACTGCATGAGTGAAGATGGGATGGACTTGGGTGTCGATCTGAATTGTTCTCCTGTCATGCCAAAAGTGTCCTTTGGCAGGTCATGAACACTGGGGCCAGGATGGGACGTCACTTCTTGGGCAAGTGTATGGTTGGGGCACGAAGTAGCCGCCCCCATCCTACCAGGAGTTATCTCTCTGGGGATCTGATCTTGTGATATTTGGAGAAGGAAGCCTCTTCCTATGGCAGGTATGGCAGGGATGGATGACTGCTCTTTCCCAAAGGGACTTCCTCTTCCTATTGGGTCCATCAGTACCTCTGTGTGCCCTCTGCCTACACCAAGTGTCAGGGGACTGGTAACAGCCATTTGTTTCCTGAGGTCTGATACAGTGGCTGCAGGGTCAGGGGAGGCATGGACATCCTCAGACAAAACATTGTTGACTCTTGGAGGGCTCGTGGGCAGCTTGTGAAGGAAAGGGTCAACTTGTGAAGGGGATTCCACATTTGCAGGTTCAACGGATTCTACCTGTGTCTGGCCGTGCTCCTCTGTTACAAGTGAGGGCTGGGATGGAGTCTGAGTTCGGGGGTTGAAGCGTGCCAGCAGACCTTCCTCTGTGACAGGGTAGTGGTCTACAGCCCGCTTCTGCCGCTCACGACGCATTTGCTCCAGCTGCCTGAGCTCTCTGGGCAGCTCCAACACACTCTCCTTAAGATGCAAACAGGAAGATTTTTGTGTTTGTGGATCAATGAATGTGCTTTAAGGATAGGTTCACATTCTTTTCAAGTCTGTATTGAAACAATACAAACAGTGAAGTCGTTTTTGGTTGCTGCTATTGTTCCTTCTCTCCATACTGGCTGTGAGGAGATCCCTTCCTAACACAATTTCAATGTAAAAGACGGGGGACAAAATCCACAGTCCTCATTTCACCGAATCTCACCCATCCATCCATCCATCCATCACCACAATAAAACAATGTCAAGTGTACTAAACATAGGACTGTAATTTGACAGTCACCTGATTTGACTTACTCAAATTATTTTCAACTAAACTTTGAAATATATGTTTTTCACAGAATGAGGACTGTTGATTTTATTCTCCATCACTTACACTTGAATCATAGCCGAAAGGGATGAAAAAAATCTGTTTCAAATGTACTATTGGCATGTGCATATTGTATTAAGGTAAACATGAAACCGATGTGAAAATACCTTTTAAATGAGCTTCAGCAAGGTTTTTTATGAAGACAATACATAAATTAAAGCAGTTTAAAATCTGAATAATCTCAGTAAGGGAACTAAGACACCTACACACCTGTACAGAAACGCAGTTAGTCAGCTGTGAATGCATAGTATGAAACAAACGTCTTGATTCACCTGATTAAAAAAAACAAAACAACCTCGAAGCAGACCAGTGTAACGGCAGCCAATCAGATGCTGTTTTGCTTTTACTTGATTGGGTATAGAGTGTGCATGGTGGCTAGCAAGTACACATTTCCAAAATGGAAAAAATATTTATCCACCAAAGACAACTTGCCTTTACGCCCTGGAAATTTGTAATTCTTGAATTACCCACCATGCTAACATGCTCCAATTCATCAGGTTGGTAGTGGCTGCTGTTGAGGTATGAATCCACCAAGGCCATGTAGTCTGTCATGACAGTATCCAGCAGCACCAGTCTGAGAGGCTGAAGATGGATCACTGACAGAGCCATCACCTTAAGCAGGGGTCCAGGACAGGGACGCTTGCACCACATCTCCAGTTCTTCCTGTAAAGACACACACCAGTGATTACAGCACATTAGGGGTGGGAATCACCAGAGGCCTTACGATACAATATCACCACGATACTTATGTCACGATACAATATTATTGCAATTTCAAACATATTGCAATATTCTGCGATATATTGTAATTCATTACCTTTTTTCCCCAACTTCAAATTTTTCCCAATTTTAAAATGATATCCCCAAAAGGAAACTTTGTCAACGTCTGTTTTATCTAAAGAGATACATTTGTTTTTCTGTTTCATCTCACTTCAATTATACTGCTTCAAAATCAGATTGTCAAGCAGACAAACTGACCAACACATATATAATAAAAGATCGATACTTGGCGTCTGTGTATCGATACAGTACTGCCACAGAACATATTGCGATACTATGCTGAATCGATTTTCCCCCACCCCTACAGCACATTAGGGGTGGGTGGGTGGGGGGACAGTGTACTGCACCTTGGTGAGCTGGGACATCATCTGAAGGGACAGAAGCTGTGAGGAGGGCACCTTCAGATGGAGACTCACCACCTCCTGCAGAGTACTGACTCTGTCGGGAAGGAGACCTCCTGTCTCGGAGTAGAAGCACATGACATCTGCCACCTACACACATGCAGAAAGAAAAGCAGGAAATAAGTAAGCTCACCTAAACATGCAGAAGAAAACGTAGGCCACCGTACATACTGCATGTACCTGCGTATCAAAGACGTTGGTTAGCTTTACTCCAAACTGAGCAATCAGACATCCAGCAATGGCTCTGCAGTCATGAATGACCTGGACAAAATGTAAAATAAACATTGATAGGATGGTAATAATCATCACTGTGACTGAACTGTATTTCTATTGTCTGTTTAGAATGCTTACCTTCAGTATGCGTTTACTTTCCAGGATCATGGAAAGACCGTTTTTAAAGGCCCGAGCTCCAAGTAAGAGAATATCAAACAGGTATACCTTGCTTTTAGTGGCAACCTAGATGAATGAAGAGTTTGTTATTTTCTTCTTTCTTGTGATGAAGGAAAAGTAAAAAGTGAAGGACAAAAGGACTCAAAAAAGCAGGAATGAAGAACTTACCTGCAGCCAACACAGTCTCCCATGCTTAAATACCTCGACTCCATCAGCGCCCACACCTATCACATGCTGCTTCTTGATGTGCATTACCTGACAGATGGAACGCAGAGATATTATCGAGAGATTTAGAGACAACAGGTTCTCAGTAAATGTGTCCACCATTAGATATACTGACCATATAGATTTGCATACTGACAAGTATGTCATTTAAAGTGATTTATGCAACAGTAAAGGAACTTTAAATCAACTCACAGCAGACACAAACTTCTCATGAAACTCATCAATGACTACAAAGTTGATGTACTCCTCTTCATCTTCATCACCATCTGGGAAAAAGGGTCCTCTTAATAATAATTATTTCCGTTTGGAAGACATGAACTTGAAGCTGGAAGTATGCTGAATTTTGAGTATGATTAAAGCTTTAGCAAAGACACTCAATTATTATCATACTCACCAAATGTGATTGTCTTCCTGTATGGCTGAAACTTTTCCACATTCAAATGCTCTTCAAATCGGTGGTCATGAATATTTCTGTGCAACACATTGCATGTTACGGTCAATGGCCATATTAGGGCAAGCACAGTGTGCAAGCACATAGTTTATTACTTACCCAATGGTAGTGTTTGCTTCATTGGTAAACTCCACTGTTATTAAAATTACACGAAAAAGGCATGTCACTTTTAATAAAAATATTCAGACTTCACTTTTTAGATATCACTTGTCATGAGTGAACTAACCATTCAGAATTTCATGCCCGAAGAACATTTTTGAGCCAGGACATTTGAAGCCATTACTGCCACGAACAACTGAAACAATACACACAAGTTAATATAATGTTAGTTTAGATACGAATGTAGACATGTTTTTGTGCGGTTTTAGCATATTCCTTCAGAAAGACAGAATTGTTATCCCAACTATACATAATAAACGATAGACATTTTACTAACCGTCCGCCAAAATCAGTGTCTTGTTAGAAGTGATACGTTGGACGACGCCGAGGTAAGATGAAGTCTTAAGGGTAAGTTTGATGCGTTTTCCCTTGAGGGTATTCAGGAACTGAACGTCGTCCACAACCATTTTGAAGTCATGCAATTTAGGAGTTGTTTTAAGCTATTAAAACAATGACGCTGCTAGCTTAGAAAAAGAAGACTGCCGACGCTTTTCTATGAGCCAAAGCATCAACTAGCTAGGCCAGCCACTTGTCATTAACTTAACGTTAGCAAGCTAGCTAAATTACGTGTCAATGCGCTAAAGTAGCGTCAAGAGGAGCACATTATAAAAGGTCAATGCTGCGTTCAAAAGCTTCTAGTTAATTTCTGTATCTTCTTCCTCGCACCAGGCTAACATTATGAAATTAGCAACAACAACAACAACAAAAATCCGTAAAGGCCGGTAAGGCTATATCTACAGTTTCTACTATTATATACTTTCTGCTATACACACACACACATCAGCACATCTGTTTTGTGTAAAGCTACTATGTTAATAATTTGAACATTTTCGACTTTGGTGCCTCCCAGTGGACTAAAAAAAGAGACTGTGGCAGGCAGCAATGTGGCTGTCAGAATGAAAATGACATTTGATGATGCTACTTTTAAACTGTCATTAGGTTTTTTCAATATGGATTAATATGATCTGAATTAGTGTGATTCAAGCTGTATTCAATGAGGTTGTGTTAAGTCAGGCCAGTTCAACAAGCATATTATTAGCTCCTTAAAATCAGGGGCATGCCAATTAAAACAAAGTAAAGAAATGCAAAGGAGTGTTTATATATTGATTTAAAAACATTTTTTTTTACAGAAGGTCGCTCAGATTTGATCTAAGCGTATCTGATGGTGTAGAGTAGGCTAGAGATGTTCCGATACAGTGTCGGAAAAGCCTCCGATACCGCCTAAAATGCTGGTATCGGTATCTGCAAGTAGTTTGTGCACTGATCTGATACCAAGCAATTTAGACCTGAAGAAAATCTACTTTAAAGTAGTTTATTTATGATTTTTTGGTTACACTTTACTTGAAGGTATCTACATAAGAGTGACATGACTCTGTCCTCTGTCATGTCACTCTTATGTAGATACCTTCAAGTAAAGTGTTACAGATTTTTTTTCTGTTATGACTGACTGTCAAACTGGTTAATAAAAGAAAGTTCTATGGCAATGAACGCCACATTTCTGTTTGTTCATGTTTCACAAAGAGTTTAACCTGAGCCAGGCTGTACAACAATGATAGCAATCACATCACATCCATACATGGGTACAGCTGTTAAAACATAATGAAATATATATGACACACTAGTGTCGGATCAGTACTCTGTATCGGCCGATGGTATCAGACCATCTCTACTGCAGAGTCTGTGGTGGTGCAGCAATAGGAGCAGGTAGAGCTCATACAATAACTACTCTACACATTAACACTTTAGCAGCTGAGTGATCTATTTCTCCATATATATGCTGCAGCAGCTAATTCTTAATAACCACCAAAGGTCAATATCATGGATGTATTACAAGACCAATATGCTCGGAAGTGGTCAGTAGATACTCAAAGTATCCACCAGGGGGTAGTCACAGCTCAACTGATGAGTTACTTGGTATGTCAGGTCTTTCACTCTTCTGACTTGAGTTGGTTTCTTAGAAATCTGACAAATTTCAATCGGCCAATCACCATTCAATGACCATTTGTCTCTGTGCAGTGTGTCAGTGCCCTGTGTAGGCCTACAGTGCATCCCTATAGAGGTACACTTTGGCCAGAAAAATCTATTCTAATAAGATCTTGATCATTTATCAAGAAATCCTTCACTGCCCTTTTTACTTACACCCTGAAGACATAAATCACCATGCTGCCGGCTGACTACTAATTGGCCATGCTGCATATTTTGAAGCAACATCCATGACCACAGTGCCAATGTCATCTTTAAATGATCTGCATCCAGGTGTCTGAGGAAACAAATGTGATGATTTTTAGAAAATTCAAATGAAGATAATACTTTGAAGATAATGCATGCAGATTATTTTAAAATAAAAGTTGAAAAGTTATGAGAATAAGACCAATAGTAGCATACCTGAAAACAACAACCCAAAACTTTTGTCTTTTAACTTCCTAAGAAACATTTCTATTGTGACATGAGGTCATTCAGAGTGCATAATCTTAAACCAATGTAGAAATATGGTCCACCCAAATGTATCAAATAATGTCTGAAGCAGTGCTGCAGTGAGATATGTTTAACAGGATTGGAGTATTGAATCAAGGCCCTCCTGTAGTAGAGGCACATGTCTCAAAGTCTACTTTTCAGTTTTCCTTATCAGTGTGTGTTTGTTGCTGGTCTAAGGTTGGGTGAAGACTCACAAGGAGACACTGGTCACAATTAGCACAATTGACAAAAGGTACCGTATACTGCTTTACTCATTCCTTGAAAAATCACACAAAATATGGCAATTCTTATTTATTTTAATTTTATTTGAAATCAGATTTAGATGTGCCTTAAACCACGTGGGGGCATGCTTAAGGCACCACTGACTGTTCTGATAACAGCATTGGCACAGAAAAGGTTGCAGAAAAGCTCTCTTATCAGAAGTAGCCAGCTGCTAATGCACAAAAACACATAAACTCAAGCCACTGCTCGTCTGTGGACAGCACGCAGAGAGTCACCTGATGAAATGGAGGATGGTGCAAGAGGCACAGAGCTGACTCAGATTTAATCACAGACTGTATGCACTTTATATTAGGTGTGCTATGGTGTGTGTTGCTCCTCCTAAGCTCAGGTAAAGTGAAGTGAGAAAGGGCAAACGCAAAGCTCCAGAGCTAATTTAACAACATTCCTTTTTGCTTAAACTGGTTGGGTTTTTTTTTCAAAGAAAAGCTGTGATTAATGCTTTTCAAATTACATCCTACGTAAGTTTTTTTTAAATTATTAAATTAACTATTACAGGACACTGCTAACTTTTGTGTGTTTGTGTGTCATTCCTTCTTTGAGGATAGATGGTTTTTAAGTTATTGTAATATTCAAATGTTCCGAATAAACCATAATCACGTTAAATCAATATTTCTATGGCCCTTGGGTGTCACATCAAATGTTAACAAACTGACTGTGTTGTTATTCATTGGCATAATTACATGAATCCCTTCTCACAGAGCTCTGTTCACCACCCAGATCAGTGTGATAAGACCCTCCTAAAGACCTCAGGAAACATCCTCTCTGGACCACCTACAGTATAGTACAATAACATTATCCCCCCCACATAAGCCTTAATGCAACCTACAACCACTGTTATCTTTAGAGGCAGGTCCACCCTTTTCCTGCTCTGCAGTCTGAACAAACACAAATGTTTTAGTAAAGTGCAAGAGGGATCACATCCCACAGATTTTCCAAAATGTCAACAACCCCCAAGAGACTGGTTTTGTGTGAACCTAATGAGATTTAGTTTGCTGCAATATGATTTGATGTGGGACAGCAGAACTGTGTAGTTCTGGAAACTGAAATCTGTGACCAAATTTGTAATCCTTACTACAGCTTTCAAATGACTGAGATGAGTAGGCTATTAACTGCTTCTCATTTTTGTTGGCTCTTCCCGCAAAAGAGAGACTTCACCGACCAAATTAATTCTTTAATTAAAGTTCTAGAGTAAAAACCTGTAAGAACTGGACGTTTGACGCAAGTAGTAACGCCTTGTGGCGTACAGAGCTCACTCTGTGTGAGTGACAAGCCCGGGACCACGGCCGCCCACTCACAGACAAGCTGGGTGACTCTTAATTGTGTAACGTCCATTGACGAGTCAGCACTATGCTGCTGAGACCGCGGAGGCGCACTGAGCCGAGCAGAGCAATGAAATGCTCCCATCGAGAAGAACACAGATGGATAGCCTAGTTCAACCGCTCGTCGCCCAGTACCTCGCTATGGGATGCCAATCAAAAGAAAACAACCCAAACGAAAGCATAACGTCGGAAGAAAAGGGAAAGGACGATGCGTAAGTCAGATACTCTTTTCGTGGTTTTTACTGGAGAGTTTCTGGTGTGGTTTCGGAGAAAATATGCGTATGATCAACAGTAACTTGATTCTTTCCGTTACCAGAGTTGTGTTAGTGACCGTTAATAAACTTTATTTGTCCTTAAACGGTGCGTAAAACTGAATTGATGCCACCCAATTATTTTACGCACAGGTTCTTAAATCTGAATTGTTACTTTCTGACCTTCCGCGCTTAAGCGACATGTGTGTAGATCAAATTCCTTCTTGTTTACTGGTCACTCAACAGTTTAGACTGGATGTCCGCAATCAACCGGTATTTCCCCAAGTTAAAGGAAGGAAATGAGAACAATGAAGTAAAGTAAAATGACATGGCAGCGGGGGGTGGGATTCAATTTAAACAATGGCTTCAATTCCGCATGACAATTATACAGATCGTGTCATGTGTAATAATCGGTCTCATAAGAGTATGGTTTGAAACACGTGTATATACACATACCATACATCCTTATAGGCAAATAGAGAAAGGCACCTTCATTACAACGAGCCCTCCTGTCCCTGGCCCTCCTCCCCCTCACTCTTCTTGTGTTGGTGTTTCTCCAGGAGAGTGACTCCAGGATGCAGCCCCAGGTCTAGAGTTTCTCCTCCAGGCCGTCCTCACAGGTTCCACAAACCCAGCCCGGCCCAAACCGTCCCCAGTAAGCCCATGATGTCCCTGGGTCCCCTCACCAAAGGCGGGAGCTGGGAGGAGATCATCCAGGCCTGTCTGCAATCCTTCGGTAAGTCCATGCTGACCTTTGGCACGAGTGTTGAGACTGTCTTGGTGGAATACTGCAGTGAAGTGTACAGTGGAAGGACAGGTGTTTGTGGTCCATGTTTCTTGTGTAACACTGACATTCTTTGGAGTGTTTAACTCAGACTTTATTGCAGCATTTGTCCCCTTTTATTGAGAAACAATAAGATAATGAGCCTCGGTTTATGTGAGATCACATGCTGTTGTAGTTTCCAAGAAGTCTGGGTTTTTCCCACCACTTTTCCTGGTATTTTTGCTGCAATCCTCCAAACATGTTTAGGCAGGCCTAAAAGAAAGAAAGGGAGTGGGAAGCTTTGCATTTGAAGGTGAAATGGATTTTGTTAACACAGCTGGATTTATTTGTGTTTAACGTAGAATTTTATGTTTTGAAGCTGAAATCAGTCATATGGATGATCAGATTTGGTTTTTTTGGGCTTGTTTTGTTTTGGGTGATTTTAAAATATTAAGAAAAACAGTATTTGATGATTGCATGTATTATAATTTCTTATGTTTCTGCAATCGTAAGCTGCACTGTATTTGTCGAATAATGTATTAGTATCAATATTACATATATTAAGATATATAGAAGGTTTTTTTATGAAAAAAGAACAACAGCGATTCATTAGGCTGTAGCTGGATCATTCAAGCAATGATCATTGGCTTCATCAAGTTGTCTGGAGTGCTCTCAAAGTTATGGTGATTGCGTCTCTGAAGAGACAAGCTTTCAAATATCCGTTGCCTGGTTACACAAATGGAGCAAGAGCAATGGCGAGGCATTACAATGGGCTGCACATAAAATGACATCCCATAACTATATTTATCTGTGGAGAGGTAAAACCAGGCAGTAATGACTGATGAGTTCAGATTCACGAAGGAAACAGAATTAATTAGAAGGAGAAGAGCTAGGAACCCTGTAGTACAGTATCCTAGCATGCTCGGAACACTGCTTAAAACAAGTGATAGCGTCACTCACTATGCAAAATGTGAGACCCACACACACATGCTCAAGATGGTATCTCACTGAGTACAGTGTGTTATTATGACTGGGGTTTTCCTTGAATAGCTTCTATTGATAAAATGGAACATAGTCCTGCTCCTCCTGGCCCACATCATAGGCGAACCCCTAAGGTCCACGAGTCCTGCCACCTTTTCAAATGTGAGAGTGCACGTAAGAGCTATTTGAAGGATTACCTTATGGCAGCTTCAAGCCCGGCTGAGCCGAAAGGTCAGCTCCCCTAACAGTGGTCCTCAGATGCTGACCAGCCTTTGAAATGCAGAGCACTATGAGGTGTGGATCAATAGCTGTTGACATCATCACTCTCTCCAGACTACACTGCACGCTCCGAGCATGCCCAGTGTCGACCTATACATATTTTCTAATACAGTTTATGATTAACAATTTATAAAATATGTAAGACATCAAACTATATGATTCCTACAGTGAGAACCTTTCTATTGGCCTGATAGAGAGCACTCAACCTCTAAAGCCATGGTTCCCAACCTTCTTTGTCAGACGTGTCCCCACAGAACTCCTTCATCAACACCACCCATCATGTTCCAAATGTGATTTTACATTGGATTATATTGAACTATTAATAATATAAAAGTGGATATAGTGGATGTTTCAATAATTTTTTCATGTGTGCATTCGTACTATTACCACTTGGAGTGGCAGAAGCTGGATGTTTTAACCATTTATTCATTACTTAGAGTAATTTCAATCATTCATCCATTTCTTCTAGCTATTTAAATCATATGGACTATTAATTTAGGCTAACTATTTCAACTGTTAATCCAGTGCTTTTAGCTAACTTATTTGCCCGCTTGCTAACTAGTTTGCACTTACTCTTCGTCAAGTGGTGCCCAGGTGTTATAGCTGACTCAATATGTGGATATATGTTTTTAAATCAAATCACAGACTTTTATTTTATAAAATTATAAAAGTATCCCTTACTGGAAATCACTGCTCTCAAGTATAAATTCAAACATAGTCCATGAAGTTAAGGTGAGTCCTGATTATTATGGTGAGGTTGCATCTGACTTGGATTCCTCTAAAACAAGACAATCAAGTCTGATAGGCTCTGTCAAAACAAGGAAAAGCGACACGCAGGTTTGGAGCGGCTGATAAATGTCTAAGATAAACTTAAAAGTGGGCCAGGTGCTGCGTGCCCTTGGCTGTGTTTATTACCACACAGTATCATACAGTTTGAGTGTAGCAGGCGGCAGCTTTCCTAATTTTCCAGTCCGGAACAGACAGTCCAGAGAGGATTTCCTCCTGCAATTAACCCTGCACAGGGAGGGTTAGTGGTTGGAAAATTGTGAAAAAAAAGATGGAGCAATTGTTTAGCTGATGGAGAGTCATGACTTCCTGTTGTGCATTTGCCATAGGTCTGACTTTGGCTGATACACACCTGATTGTTACCAGAGTGTGAAATAAAACACGTGTAAGTTGATTATTTTAGTAAAACAGGCTTGCTGAGTTTTCCACAAAGGTCAAAAAGAAGAAGTGGGTATTGCTTTATATAGATATGTCTTCACTGCATCAAAGCGCCACCAGCCATGTTATTTATGATATACATACATACATACACACACACATTATATATATTATATATTATATATATATTATATATTATATATATATATATAGATATAGATATATATAGATATAGATATTCTTTCACTTCTCTTCTTTCTTATTGACTTGACTGGTGAGGTAATTGATATTCACTGGGTTTAGCTGGTAATGGCTGTGTGTTACAAACAGAAACACACCTCATGCAGGATATGAGGGCTGGATTAGTCAGCTGCGGCTGGAGTGGTGAGTCGCTTACGGATAACAAAGATTAGAAAACATGTTGCCATGGTGTCTGAGGTATTTCCAAGGTGATATGGTTTAAAAGTGGGTCCACAGATGCCTGATGTCCTTGATGGTGTCAAGGTACTGGTGAAAGCCTCAAAGGGAAACAAGCCTCAGCTTCAGAACTCACAAAGCTTTCTTGTTCTTCACACTGTCAGAACAATGCATGTTCATTCTCTATTTGAGAATATGTAAATTGTCCCATGATATATAAATATATATTTTTTTAAATGCAATCAAATGCTCTTCCTCATGTCAGCCACTAATTCACTGCACATAACAGTGGTTTTAAGTTTCGCAGAAGACAAGATGGCGTGTTGCTTCGCTTAGGTTGGCAGGAAAATGCATTTTCTGCAATTATAGGTCAGACCTGCCATTGTGATGTTATGCAATATCTTTTTGTTTTTTAAAGTGCTTGACAAAAGAGCTTCTCACTCTGTGGGTCTCAAGATGTCAGATGTGTAGCATCAGACAACCAAGATAAGAAAAGGTGGTTGGGGTCCGTTTCAGAAAGCAGGTTTAGTGAAAACTCTGAGTTTTCTGTTTCAGAAAGGGAGGTTAATCAAACCTGAGAGAGAGAGGGGTAACTCCAGCCCGTTTCAGAAAGAGAGGTAACTTAAAGGACAATTCCAGCGCAAAAGGAACCTAGGGGTTAATAACATATGTGTACCGAGTCGACCATTCTCTGGGATCTGTTTTCATGCTAATTGAATGTGTCTCTAGCTTGAAACGAGCTAGCGCAAACCAGTGATTAGCTGCTAACGCTAGCTTTCGGGGCAGAGGGTAAATTGCCATTTCTACACCACTAACAAGGCTCAAAATAGCACCACACTTCAACGGTAGCATAATTAGGGTCCCTACATGCTCCTCGACATACATACATACAGTTTATTAAAAAGATAGATTATAAAGACAGTAGCGTTCATGTTTACATGCAGGTGCCATCTTGGAAAACGGTCATGACCAGTCGAACCACGAACGCTGTGTTTGAGCTATGTTATTGGTTACTGGTTGCACGGAGTTCGTCATTCGACTGGTCATGACTGTTTTCCAAGATGGCGCCCGCATCTATACATCTATATACTGTCTTTATAATCTATCTTTTTAATAAACTGTATGTACACTTACAAAGTTCTCAATGCTTCGGTTTACATGTAGGGACCCTGATTATACTACCATTTACAAGTGTGGTGCTATTTTGAGCCTTGTTAATGGTGTAGAAATAGCGATTTACCCTTTTGATTAGCATGAAAACAAATCCCAGAGGACGGTCAACTCAGTACACATGTTATTAACCCCTAGGTTCATTTTGCGCCGGAATTGTCCTTTAACCTCAGAGTCAGTTACTATGGTAACTGAGCCTGTGAACCTAACCTGGTCAGGAGCAGGTTTTTTAATCCCGAAGTTTTCTGTCTCCCCCTTTGACACAGCGCTTTTTTCCTTTTTTCAGGTTGTTAAAAAGTTGGTTTTACGTATTTTTCTGGTTAAACATACGTCGGAAGATGATATTGAGGCCCGACTAGGTGTATTATCATTTCCGGATAACTACCTATTTGAGAGGTATCGTTTTTCTTCACAGTCCATCAGATATGTAGATTCCTTATCTGTCCTTACATCACTAACGTCACCCATCGTGGACATGCTTTTACATCCCAGCAGATTCTTTGTGTCACATTATGTTTTTTGCAAATGCAGAGCTGTCAGAAAAGTGTGCTTTGCTCTGAAACATTTTTTAAACATGTTTGTAGTGTTCCCTGGACACAAACCAGTGAGAGCCATTAAAAATAATTAAATGATTATAAATTATAATTCTGTTAATGATGGTGCTGCAACCTCAGAATGGGATTAGTATTAGTTTACTTTTTCGCCTGCAGGATTGTACCTAAATGAAATTATAGGTGTAATGCCATTCCTGTTTTCACCAGTAATATTATAGGTTACCTGTGTTTAAATATGAAAATTAATACACTATATAAGAGCTTACGCATTGACTCGAAGAGCAATTTTCTCCCACACCAATTCTTGCTATTTTGCAGCAGCAGCCGTGTTGCTTTTTTAACAAAATGCATGTTAAGCCTCGCTGTTTGTGCCCATGAGTAGTTCCAGTTCAAAAGGGGTAAAGTATGCCGACCGATTTGTTTGTGGTTGTTGCCATGGTGAATCCTAGTATCATGGCTCCATTCATGCTGCCTTTTTATTGTGATGGTGCATGCGCTTAACTCTGAGTGAACCTACTCTGAGTTGATTGAACCAACTCAAATCAGCTGTTCTGGAACCCGAAAACTCCCCATCTCAGGGTAAATCAACTCAGAGATCAGGGTTACAATCAGAGGATCCTATCCTGCACCCGGCGCAGCACAGTGCAAAGCCTGACGCAAGTGTCTTTGCTAGTTTAAAACCGACGCAGTTGTCAATTTTTAAATAGCAAATGCACCTATGCCCATCTGTGCGCCCATGGGCGTGCTGGTCTTATAGGGAGGTGTGTTCAAGTGAATTCTTGGCGTATTGCTATCTTGAGGCAGCGGGAAGTGATCGCGCCATTGACCAACAAAAACCTGGTCTAAAGTCAATAGCGCAGCATTTCATTTTTATTTTAACAGCGAATTAGTAAAATGCGCCTAGGCTTGTGCACAGCGCGCGCACTATGCTTGTTACACACATTCAGGGAAGCGCAGCAGCACACAAAGATTACAAATAAAAAATATTACGGTGCAAATCCGCCATCATAATAGCAATGCGCCAAGGTACAAACGCGCCTGGCTTTTAAAGGGAATGGGAGATGACACTCTGATTGGTTTATTGCATGTTACGCCCAAAACACACCTATGAATTAATAAAGACACTAAGTACAACCCTTTTGAACCATGCGCCCTGCACACTGACCCTTTTTTCCACCGTCAAACTAGCAAAAGTGGATTTGGACACGCCCTAGATGCACCTGCACCATGTGCTTCATGCCGTGCACTTAGATCGTTAAAATAGGGCCCAGAGTTTGTTAAACCTCCTTCCTGAAATGGGCCCCTGGTCACAAAGGGAGGAAGTGAGATATACACAAGGAAAAAGGAAGCGAAAAGGTAATGAGACAAGCAAGCCACAGAGTTTCACACAATCAGAGGAAGCCACTACAGTTTTAATGTAAACAGTCACAGGAAAATATGGCTTTAAAACTGAGAAAATGATCATGAAAAAATAAAACGCATGGCCTACTATACAGTAATATAGTAACACAGATTCCATAGTAAGAGCACTAGAGATGCTTATTGAATAATATATTATTCATATCTAAATAATAACCATTTAAATTTGTTGCATGTCTTATTTTTATCTTAGCTAGAGCTATTGGATTCCACCAGGCGCAGCTAATCGCGGCCACTCTAGACAATGCTTGTGATTTCATCAGCATTTCAGAAGTGCCCCAGAAGCGTCTCTTCGTTCTGCTCTGCTACTAATACGTGCCTGGTCTATTTTTGACAGAGCATTTCTCCTCACCGATCAACAAGCGATTCTGCTCCTCTTCTCTTTTATAATCACATGCAGAGCTGTCTGTCGCGCAGTTTCCTTGCACTTGACAGATTTATTTGTCGCATGACCCTGCATGTGGATTAATCCGCAGCTGAAAATAGTCCCAAATGAAAGCACTATTTTTACTCCTGTTTGAGATTGCAAAAAACTAGAGTGTCCAGCTGTTTTGGACTTTTTATGGGTCCGTGCCGTCAACAGCCTTGGCCGGAGGCATTACGTTTTCGGGGTTGTCCATCCATCTGTCCCATTCTCGTGAATGCAATATCTCAGGAACGCCTGGAGGGAATTTCTTGTCTTATTTCTTTCTTGAAACGCCCACTTGGACTCAAGGATGAACTGATAAGACTATGGTGGTCAAAAGTCAAGTCACTGTGACCTCACAAAATGCATTTTTGGACCTAACTCAAAAATTCCTACTCTATAATGACAACATTTCAAAAACGCTTTTCTGGCTATATTTATCCCCATAACTCAGGGGAGATTGTGTCCATATTTCACATGTGACAGATTTCACATTTGGTCAGATACTGAATTGGTGATACTAATCTTGGGTGCCCACCTTGAAACTGGGATGATTGGAAAGATCTTTTGGGCTGCCGGGTTGAAGATGTGTGTTTATGCTTTGCCCAAAAATATCTTTAAAAAATTCCTTCCTTTGGGGGAGGCATGCAACCGCAAGGCCGTAATTTTAATTTGAAAATGAGTAATGAGTATATATTTGCGACTGGTTTATTTTAAGTCAAACACATATGTGATGTATCAGACACCACTGATTCTGGTTTGATAAATCTTATCGGATGCCACCTAAACAACGGAAATCTTATGTCACCTCAGATGGAACTGGACATGTTGTCTTGCAATAGGCATTGTTTTCTTTACTTTGTAGCAATGAGAGTCAATTCAAGTGTGTGCATTTTGTCTTGCAGACTCAGATGGTGGGGTTTGTGGGAGCAGCCACCTGTTGAACATCACCTTGACCATGCACCGTATTCACATCTCCTCCAGTGATCTGCTGGATAAACTCACCGCTCTATATCCTTCAACAGTCCGTCATAAGGCTATGATTGCTATCTCAACACGGACAGATAAATCATACAATGCACTGGTCAATTTAGAGAACCAAATGTAAAGTGGGATCAGATCACTGGCTCTGTTGTGTGCTGCTTTCCTTTGGTTGTCAACAGCAACAGGCAATCAAGCTTGTACTTGGCTTACAATGCAGCCTGTAGCTGTCAGTGTAAAGCGTGATAGGCAAGTGGCAACTCATGTTTACTCCTGCTGTCAGTTGCTGTAGACCTTTTACATCCATGTCTGTGTAAATCCCCTCCCCAATGGGCCCTGTATCCCATGCAGCAGAGCGCATTACCATTGTGTATTTGGTCTCTTTCAAAATGCTTGATTTTTTTTCCCCCACTTCACACTGAGAAAAAAGCATGTTTTTTTTGTAGTGTCTTGTGACTGAAGGGCCTGTAATTTAGGCTTCCATTCAGGAAACAACAGTGGCGTCACGAAGCCTCTCAGAGGAGCCTACTGGCCCCGGTGAGCAGCCTTTGTGTTTCAGGTGTTAATTACCTCTGCCTCTTTCACATACAGGTCCTCTTCAACTGTATATAAACACAGACCCTCTCTTGCTTAAAGAGCCTCCTGCTCACACGAACCCACGTCAGAGCACACAACGCAGAATGCCCCTCTGCTTTTTTTAACCCTCTCGTTCTGAGCCGAAGACCCAAAAGGATAAATCAAATAAATTCAGTGTGTGGGGTTAGGATCAGGGAAGAGACACAGAGGCCATTAACAGTCTTCATCACAGTCTGGCCTTGGGATTGTGTGGGCAGTTCTTCTGCTCCCATGATGCAATTAGCCTTTTATGTGCATCACTTCAAGCTGATTTCTGCTAATTGAGAGCTATAGTCTGTTTATAAGAGCTGCTTAAGGATGTGCTTTTGTGTGTACTGTATATAAACTGATAGGGCAGTGTTTTTGTGGTCAACATGTGCAAAATGGAAGACTGATTATAATGAATAATATTCTTATGGGCTGACAACATTGATCAAAACATCTTTAGAGTCCTAACACTTAACAATGCACATTCATCAACAGTTGTTCTACAGTATATGAGGCATTGATTGTCTGTTCTGTTTGTACATTTTGTTATTCACTTACTTCAGTATGCCAGAATGATTCATTCAGTGATGCTCATCAGTCGCCTCCTCCCACATTACCAAATGCCACTTCTGTTCGCCTTTTACTTTAGTTGCTGTAGTTTTTATTAATGAGTTGTTTGTATGAAAGAAATCCTGCAGTCGAAGTACACATATGTTCGTTGTCCCGAACAATGTCGACGATCAGCAGATTTGCTGAACAAGCTATTTTCGCATGAACAAATAAATAAAAACCACACTTTGCTCAGGTTAATTATCACGATCAGTCAACATCAGCTCCTTAACCAAAGCCCTTACATTTAAAACGGCGCTGGACAATGAGCAGCCAACAGAGTGCCAGAGGATATGCTATCTCATCAGGTCAGTTTAACACACTGATACATTGTAAGAGTCTAACTTTAATTGTATGTTCTGTATCAGTCTCATGGTATCATCTCGGATCTCCAGGCACTGGATCCAGGAATTCTGGATGATGTTCCGGTTGCACCACAGCTTGTCAGACAGCCTGGACCAGTTCCGGGAGCTAATCAGTGAGCAGGGACAGGAGCATCTTTGCTCTCTCCTAGAGACCAAATGGATGTAAGTGTTAATCTCTGACCAGCTGGCAACTGAGACATTAGGCCTACACAAAACTCAGTTGTTTGTTCAGTGATGGAAATTACTGAAATCAGTCACAGTCAAAGAATGCAGACTTTGAACTGAACAGTATAACTTTGAGGCTGTGAATGTAGCTTCAAACATATGTCTTCTTCTATATTCCACACTTGACTACTTGGCTACTTGGGCTGCAGCTAACAATTATTTTTATTATCAGTTAATCTGCCCACTGTTTCTCAATTAATCAGAAATTCAGAAGTTCAAGTCAGAAAATTTCCATCATAGTTTCCCAGAGCCCAAGGCGATGTCTTCAAATGTCTTGTTTTGTCTGACCAGCAGCCCAAAACCCAAAGATATTCATCATAGACTATAAAAACAGCTGATATTTACATTTGAGAGGTTTGAGCCACTGAATTGGTTAAAAAAGTTTTTTTTAAATGGAGCTTAAAAAATTACTTTACGACTTAAAAAACTGAAACAATTACCAAAGTTGCCAAATTTGTTCACTTCATGAAGTCATTCTGTCAGTTAACCTTTGCTGATTGTAAGTCGTGTTATGTTCAATGGTGTGTTCTAGAAATGAACGGGACTGGTCGTGGAAGGCCAGCCAGAAGATCAAAGCTAACAGCAGTAAAAAGAGGAAGGTTTCTCTTCTTTTTGATCACCTGGAGCCCATTGAGCTGGCAGAGCATCTTACCTTCCTGGAATTCAAGTCTTTCTGCAGGATATCAGTGAGTGTACACACTAAAAGACTATTCCAGTGTATAGGTTATCTTTTGCACATTGATGATTTGTTTATATGACATGCATCTCTGAACTGAAAACCATTA
This sequence comes from Perca fluviatilis, assembly GCF_010015445.1. Taxonomy (NCBI): domain Eukaryota; kingdom Metazoa; phylum Chordata; class Actinopteri; order Perciformes; family Percidae; genus Perca; species Perca fluviatilis. The sequence continues at coordinate 21,544,013 of NC_053131.1, read as the reverse complement.
GGTATTTCCTCTCCACGGGAAATGCCTCGCAGTTTCCGTGCAGCAATTTATGCTCCTCTCTCTGCTCTCTGTGCCAGTTTGTAGACTATCAGAATTACATTCGAAGCTGCTGCATGAAGGACATCCCCGTGATGGAGCGTTCCATTGCCCTGTGTAATGGTATCTCCCAGTGGGTTCAGCTGATGGTGCTGAGCAGGCCGACCGCTCAGCTGAGAGCTGAGGTTTTCACCAAGTTTATCCATGTGGCGCAGGTAATGGTTTAATCAACCCCTCACTACTGCTCTTACACTTTCTGTTCCTGGTTTAGTTGGAAAAAATGAACTCTTTTTGACACATTTCCTCTTTGCTTACATTAACGTACTATTGTTCACGCACCTTATCTAACTAATGACAGTTGATTGTCACACTCTGAACAGCACTATAGATGCAACATAATTTGCAGTTGCATAATGCATACTCACAGAGAGCTGGTAATAGATTTCCAAGAGCTCCGCTGCAGGCTTTTTCGCGTAACCAAAGATCTTACCAAAAGAAAAATATTAACTGTAGCAAGCTAATGGAGTCATTAAGTGGAACACACTTAGACACAGAGGAGTTTGTGAAAGTGGAAAAGAGAGAAGTGAGTGTAGTCACTGATCAGACCTTGCATGCTAAAACCAATCCAATGTGAAGCTGCATGCAGCCTACTGAGAAGCGATGCGCTGGCTTCAGGGAGCCGTTAGGCAGGCTTGTACTCTGATGGACCTCTTGCACTGTTACACTAATGCAACAGTCTGCTGCTGCTCACGGCTGTCAACCTAAAAAACCCCAAGGGTGTGGAAACGAATTTCACACCATAATGCTCCAGTGCCAGCACGAATTAGAGATCTAAAAAGAGAGAGAGAAGCACTTCCAAAAAAGAGTGAGATATCAGAGCGCGGGAAGAAAAAGCCGACAATTTAAGTGGCTTATGTAACTGCAGTGTTGTGGATTATATAACCAAGGCTACCTGGAACAAGTTTAATTGAGTGCGTGTTTACATGTGTGTGCACGGATGCGCTGATGTGTGCTTTTTGTGTGCGTCCACCAGAGTCTACATCTTATGCACAATTACAACACACTAATGGCAGTGGTGGGAGGGCTTTGTCACAGCTCGATTTCCAGACTGAAGGACACCACCTCACTTGTACCCAGTGAGGTCACCAAGGTAAATGACATCTATCATCATAAGAGCCAGCTGATGATGGAGCAAAACCAAAACATCCTCACTAAAAAATTCTATTCACTCCCTAGGTACTGAACGAGATGACAGACCTGCTGTCCTCTTGCAGAAACTATGACAACTATAGACAAGCTTACAACAGGTGTACAGGTTTTAAAATCCCTATCATGGGGGTCCACCTCAAAGATCTGATTTCGGTTAATGAGGCCATGTCAGACTATGTTGAGGACAACAAGGTGAATGTCCAGAAGCTTCAGGCACTCTACAGCCACATTAATGAGCTGATCCAGCTCCAGCAAATCCCTCCTAGGCTGGACGCTAACAAGGACCTGGTCCATCTGCTGACGGTAGTGCAACTTTACTTTAGATTTTTTTCAAATTGTTATGTAGCTTCTGCTTCATGTGATTCACTAGATTGTATTGAATGCAAGCCAGATGCAAATGAGCGTGTTACAGCATGTGGATTGTCGGCGCTTGTGTGGGTGTGCTGAGAGTCTATGATCTATGAGTGTGTGGGTGACGAACTGAGTGTGAATGAGAGGGAGTTCAGATTGATATATTGTTGTGTTATCTGTGTGTGGTGCTTTAAATGTACTTGAGCGACAGAATGCCCATGAAGAGATAATAGTTACCCTGTGACCTAATATTGCCCTCATCAAAACCTGTTTCAAGGAGAAAGATATAGATATACAGAGAGGTCTTACTCTTTCTGTTTACCTCCCATGTGTTGACATGTGTTTTCTCCTTACCTACAGCTGTCCTTGGACCTCTACTACACTGAGGATGAGATATATGAACTGTCATACACCAGAGAACCCAAGAACTGTAAAGCACTTGTGAGTGATAGAAGCAGAGCCACTTTAAGTTAACAACTGTTTTCCGGTCTAGAGTTGGATAAAAAGATTGGTGCCACGTTCATGTTTGTATGCTAAATATGAAGCTACAGCCGGTTAGCTTAGCTCAAAGAATGCCAACTTGCCTGTCAACTAGCTAAGACAAATACAAGTATTAAAGCAAAAGCTGAGTAATACTCAAAGGAATAGTTTGACATTTGGGGAAATACAGTTATTCTCTTTCTTGTCGAGAGTTGGATAAGAAGATTGATACCACTTTCACGTCTGTATATGCTAAATATGAAGCTACAGGCAGCAGCGGGTTAGTTTGGAAAAGGGGAAACAGCTAGCCTGCCTCTATCCACAGGTAACAACATCCACCTACCAGCTCTCTAAAGCTCACTAATTCACATGAAATATTTCTAGGATGTACCTTTGGACAGAGCAAGGCTAGCTGTTTCCCCTTGTTTCCCATTATTTATGCTACACTAAGCTAACCGGCTGCTTGCTCCAGCTACATATTTACAAGCATGAGAGAGGTATTAATCGTCTCATCTAACTCTGCAATAAAGCAAATAAGCATATTTCCTAAAATGTCGAAATACATTAATGTCCTTCTAAGCATTAAAAAAAGAATAATTTGCCAGTAGTGCTTCTGCTTCTGAAGGCTGTTCATAGACTTAGTGTAACAGTTAGTTTAACAGAATTGCCCAGATAATATTTCACACTACTTATCTAATTCATTTTCTATTAGCCAGCCACGCCCTCTAGACCTCCAGTTGTGGTGGACTGGGCACCAGGAGTGGCTCCTAAACCCGACCCCCGAACTATCAGCAAACATGTGCAGAGAATGGTGGACGTAAGTGTTTCTTTTTTCAAGTGTAGCCTCCACATTGCTACTCAGTAATGCTGTTATATAACCCTAATTATTTATTGTAACTATTCTTCTGGATGCTGCCATTTTGACAGCCTGCTATTATCAGCTATTGTGCACTAATAGTCAAGCAACAATTGTGTTTCCCTTTTGTCTTTCACAGTCTGTGTTTAAGAACTACGATCACGACGAGAACGGCTTCATTTCTCAAGTGGAATTTGAGAAAATTGCTGCTAGCTTTCCGTTTTCCTTCTGTGTCATGGACAAAGAGAAGTGAGTTTGTTTGCCAGGTCACACACATGCTCTAAGCTCATGTGTGACTTCACAGGAGAGGAAGAAAAAGTGGTATTTGTGGTGATGGCAACAGGAAACATTAAATAGCTGCAGAACGAACCATAACTCCCTACCATTAAATAGTAACAGTTTTATTTCTCATGCACGTCCAGTGGTACGTGACAACCCACAGAGAAGCATGTGATTCCTAATTTAGACCTAAACATGAAAACCACTATAGTTGATGGTACGGTTTTCACATTACACAATCACAAAGTGGTATTGTGTTCAACACGTGTGGCAGAAGAGGGTTCAGTCATAAATAAATCAGGTCAGACATTACCAAACATTAAAGTATGAAGGTATGATCTGAAAATGTCTGTCAAAATGTTTATACCCCCTTCACCATTCTGTATCATTATCAGCTCTATTTCCTCTGTTAAATGATACTGCGTATGTGTTGTGGTTGTCCAGGGAAGGTCACATCAGCAGAGAGGAGATCACAGCCTATTTCATGCGGGCCAGTGTCATCTGCTCCAAACTGGGTCTTGGCTTTGTCCACAACTTCCAGGAGACCACTTACATGAAGCCCACCTTCTGTGACAACTGCTCAGGATTTGTAAGTCACCGCATAAAGTTAATGTATTAGAAAAATATATTAACTGCTTTTCTGCTATGTCATAAACATTCTTCAACAATATATAATCTTGTTAGTTTTGCTTTTGCTTCAGTGATGTGAAAACCGTTGTGTTTTTCTCCATATTCTTCTTCACAGCTGTGGGGTGTCATCAAGCAAGGCTACAGATGCAAAGGTGATTATTGCACTCTATCTTGTGCAATGTAAGCATGTCTATCTTTGGCAAAATGTCAGTCAGTATCATGCTTACAAAATGAGGAGAGGTACACACGGTGTCTTGTGGGGAGCAGGTAAAGTGAAGCTATCTTAGGACGGTGTTGTGTGGTTTTCTGTGTTGCACACAGCTAGCTGAACCTTGCAGCACATGAAAAAAAAGATAGTCTGCAGCCAGAACCACAGTTTTCCCCCTCCCCCATCCCTCAAAAGATCTGAGAGTTATTTGTTTGCCTGACACTAGGCATGCAAAGGTCTGAAAGTTGCATTTGCAGTAGAGATAGTGTCAGAAAATTCAGTAGAAGTCAGTTTGTAGATGTTAGACCAACGCTAGTTCATGTTCTTACATGTTGTGCATTCTTTTGACTGGCTCAGACTGCGGAATGAACTGCCACAGGCTGTGCAAGGACCAGGTGGCATTTGAGTGCAAGAAGAATGCCAAATTGACCAACGCCAACGACAGTCCGACACTGAGTTCCACGCCTGTCACCACGGGTACCACACACACACACACACACACACACACACACACACACACACACACACACACACACACACACACACACACACACACACACACACACACACACACACACACACACACACACACACACACACACCTGAAGTATGAAAACAATAACATGGGTGTAACATGGCAGCAATCAGAAGGTCCCTAAGAAAGGTGCCATCTCGTGGCAGATGCTTTTTATGGCACATGTTCATCAAGTAAGCTGTGCTATTTCCTGTAATCACTGCCTGCCACACTGTACAGAAAACAAGAAAAGTCAGAATTTACATGATTTCACTTTAGTTTGCAGCAGCTTAAATAAGACAAGTATAGCGCACAGAGTCTGATGTCAGGGTGATTTCCCTCCAGCTGTCATTAGGAACGGTTTCACTTACAGTAAATCTGAAGCTACCCACCTGCCACGAGAAAGCTACTTTATTCAGAACTTTCGATTTTACTTAGTATGGATTGACACATCTTGAAAACACGGGGGCTATATATTAACAATTAACAACTCAGCCCCTCTTCAAATGAGTCTTTGTGACGTGCTATTTTGTCATATGGTTTATTTGTCTTGTCTTTTATTGCATACTGAATTGAGTCTTTTTGTTTTGTGGCCGTTGATTGCTTAGATCAGAAGACATAAAGTGGAGACAATCTTAACAATCTGCATTTTCCATTTGTCTCATTTGAAATAATTACTGATAATGCCCCACTCTCCAGGTTCAGAAGAATGTCCTTTCCCATACCCACCAGATGACAGCAAAGACTGGAGCCCAGACTCCCCAGTCACCTCCTATTCAAGGCCTCAGAGAGTCCATTGTGGCACCCAGACAGAGGGACCCCAACTTTCCTCTGCAGCCCATGAGTCCAGCCGCCTTCAGCCTTCTCTGCTGGTCCCAGCAGCACCCACCCTTACCTCATGTCCCAGCCCGGTGCCACAGAGAAAACAGCGACACTGTGCCAAGTGGGAAAACAGAGCGTCTGTTGCGCAAAAGCCTAAAGAGCCAAAAGAGGAGAACAAACCCACCCATGAATCTCTAGAATCAGTGAGTGTGAAAATAAATATTTCCTAATAACAAATGCACAGTATTTAAATGTACCACAGTTGTTGTAGATCATACAAATCTTTTGCATCTTTCCCAGGACAACCAGAGGCTCCAGAGAGCCAATGAGACACTACGTAGGAAGCTGAAGGAGACAGAGCGGGAGGTGGAGATGCTAAAGACACTGCTCAAAAGGCATGCTCTCCACCCTGTGGAGGAGGACTCCTCCTCCTAGACACATACACACACTGGACCTCCTCTAGGGAGAGTGGTGCTGCCCCCCTATGGCGGCATGTATAAATCTGGATCCAGTGTTTAAGTTATTGGTCATGAACAGTGCAAATATTTTACCGGTTTAACGACCTAGGCAATTTGGTATAAAGCGGGATACAATGCACCAAGCCAGTGAAGGAATTTTAATGCTAATGGTACACAGTCAATCAAAAAAAGCTGATCAGTATGTCACCAATAATGAGGTTAAGGAAATCTTTTAGGTGTGTATGGGTTTTTTGAAACCAGCTACAGTACATACAGAAATTACAGTAAAAATACTGTAGTGTTATATTTGAAGAAGTTTCAAGTGAGCAGAAGGTATTGTAAAGTTCACCGAAGAATGAAAATCGTTGCAATGCGGATTACTCACTTTTTTCAGTGAACCTTTAAGAATGCTTGGAGTTGGAATGAAGTTCCCTTTGTGAAGGCAGTATTTTAGAATAGAAATGGCAGAATGTGCTTGATCAATTGTTGATCAATAATGAGACTAGATATTTATGTTAAACATAAAATGGAAATCAGAGGAAAACAAGAATTGTGTATATCACAGGTGCATCATTATTATTATAATAATAATATTATTATTATTAATAAAGGGGCTGTACTCGAAATACTGAAAAAACTGCGGGCTGGGATTGCCTTCACACGGCTCTCATGGACTGTTCCCCAATATGTGAAATACCCGAACCGGCGACGAAAACAAAGAACATAGAAGCTTAAATTCCAACACAAACGGAGGGAGTGTGACTTCAGTCTCTGCTTAAGACGCCATTACTCCACTATATCTTTACATAGCTAATATTTGTTTGCTGCTATATTAATGTTCTGAATGTCGAGTACAGCCCCTTTAAAGACGAGGGCCAAGTGATTATAGCAGCAGAATGGTAGTTGGAGGCCTCAGATGTACAAAACTGTTACTCTGCACCATTGTCCCTGTTCTTATAAATGCACAAGATGTTGTCAGTGCTTCTGCTTTGTTGTCTCAAACACTACACAGTTCATATAGAGAGTGACAGATATGAACATTTTGTACAGCATTCTAGGATTTTCAGTGAATTATTTATGCTTGTGTGTGTTGGCATCATATTGATACTTTTTTATTTTCATTGTGCAGCCATGTTATGTTATTGCTGTGTGGTCCATTGTAGCAGTGTTGTACTGTAAGTTAAGATACATGTGTTTGTAATGTGTGTAAATACAAAGTATACACAGCGCCATCTTAATTAAGTCAAAATTCATCCCTTCTCTCAGTATTGTTCTCTTACTGTTATAATAAATACTGTATTATATTTAAAATCATTGCTTGTGTTACTCAATTTGACCACTGAGGGTCACTAAAGCTTCATAATATTTCTTTAGCTGACTTTTTTCAAACACTCTGGGACCTGAACTAAGTGTTTCACTCTAATTAGCTATCTGTGTGTTTACCTCAAACACTTTCTGTCAAATTAAAGAGCAAAAAACAATCTTTTTCTCCACTTTCTCAACTTTAAAATCTTAAAGTCTTAATCTTTGGGAGTTTAAAGATGAGTAAATCTTTGGAAGTTTAAATATGAATACATTGTTCTGTATATATCTGACTTTGTGAGACATAAACCTTTGAAGACAGGCTGTGTCACCCTGTTGTCTGGAGACTGTGCCAATCTGGCTTGTCCCTTGGGCTTTGCTACTGGTAATGAATTCCAGCTCCACGCACATAATGTTGCCCCGTAGATAATGAGAGGGCGACTGTCTGCTGTTGGAGAAGCACAGATTCAAACCAAGTACCTAATCCTTCAGCTTTCTTTATGCAATACTCATGCATAACAGGTGATTTTTACACTGGTGCTGTGATTCAGTATGTTCATTTCTATGGTTGTAATTCATTCTCAGATAAAGAAAGCCATTAAATTATATTGCGCTTCTTTATTTCTTGCAGCTACAAAGACTTGTTGCCTTGCATCGACTTAGCAGTGAGCAGAGAACCAGTGAAAAAAGGATCATCTCTGAGGCATAGCAGCTGCTCCCAAACCAAGCCTTGGTGACAGCTAATTTACTTCTTTTTGAATGTGACACCCTGCTGCAAGGGAGTAACACCCCAAGTCTACCAGGCTTTGTGCACGCTAATGCTGAATAATTTCCAATATCATGGCTGGCTGAGAGAAAGTGACAGAGAGACCATGTGTTAAACTCGAGGGACAATGCCCTTAGCAAAGGCGGCTTTCTTTCTTTTTTTTCATCAAGGCTGTAAAACAAGCTTAAAAGAAGAAATATATGTACCCTGATATATCGCAGTAGTCATCATAAAGACACACTGTACCAGTCTATAATCCATTTACAAGCCTAACAAAGAATGTAAACATAATTAATTGTGATGCACTTAAGCCTGAAGGAGATTGCAAGACATATGTGGGCTAACTGCCTGATAAACTCAGCTCTCCATACATTAAGAGCAAAATATGACACTTCAAAAGTCTGCCTCATTACAGTGTGCAGACAGAGATGATTTATCACCCAGACATCGGTGTACTTGGGGGATTTGGGCCATTGTGAGATACCCATAAGTTAACTAAATCGGCTAAGTCTAATTAACACACTCCAAAACTAATTAGGGAAAGATGTGAAACATCTATGTCCCCCTGATAGCAGAATGTGCGACACAGGGAACACAATGAGAACACAACCCATTAAACACACGCTTATTTCAAACTCGAGGAAAAGCCACCACAATGCCTGTAGGATACAGCAACGCCACTGCTGAGGCCCACTAATTCCCTTGATTATTAAACTGGGTTCATTAAGTTCTAATAATGGCCAAAGGACCCTTGTGGGAGACCAGAGAGAGAATCTGGTGGAGGGAAAAGAAAAAGAAAAAAAAGACATTTTGTGGAAATTTTCCAGAGGTGGCATGAAAACTGTGAAGCCATGGTGAAATTTTTAATTAACCTTGATGATAGCGGAGGAGTGTAACAAAAGAAAGGCTGTATTTTGCCAAGAGAAACCTCATTGCCCAGCTCAGCTTGGCCTTTAACAACCATGTCGTTTTTGCTTCAAAATACAGACTTAATCCACGTATCAGCTCCTGGTAAATGCAGAATACAGAGAGAAGAGGCAACGCCTGAAGCTGATACAAGGGTAATGAATTTGTGGGCAACATTGTTGACTGTGAAAGTACCCACAACGAAACATCAGTTGACATTTCTGGCTCTGTATTCCTCAGAATAAGGCTGCAAAGCAATCTAGGGGTCCAGAATTTGATATCCTGTAAATATCCAATGAAGTGGCTTCACAGTATTTCTCTTGCTGGCATACCAAGCAATGCGATTTCTCTTCTTGTAGTAATGGCTCCCCCTTGGCTTTGGCACAGGCATATATTTTGGCTGGATACAAAGAAGCATACTAATAACACTGTTTTGTGTATTAGGGTTAGACTGTGTGTTCCTGTTACGTGTTAGTCACAGTATGAATAATACACATCAGGAGAAAGGAAACAGGATACAGCTTGGAGTTACATCTTGTTCAGGTAATGTGAGATTTATCGTAATATGCAATTCGCAAGTGCAGCAGTCAGGATGATTTATGATTGATTTTCACTCTGTTACTGCTCCTCAAGGTGTACTCATTGACATATATAAATTGGACCAATAGACCCCGTTGCTCTGGACGGAGACCAGTGAATGCTATTAGAAGCACTTTTCCGGTGATGGCCAGCTTTACTGCGCAGCCTCCAACTGACAGAGACAACGTAAATGTGACGTGAGCAACCTGTCTGAAAGTTGTAAGTCTTCTGGTAGCTGTGCCAAGAGAAATCTCAATCATTCCCAATCTTACAGAGATGGAGAGTGTAGGTATACGTAAGGAGATAACATAAGCACAGGCTAATTATTGCTAACTAACATGCTAGTTAACATTAGTAATTAGACCTAAACAGCTAACGTAAGTCGAAACTGCCTGCGAGCTTCTCCTGTACTGTACGGTAATTCCTCTACTGTGCGACAGTAAGTCACTTGGTTATGACACAATCGTTAGCCTATTTTTACAAAAATGTCTGCTACGGAGCCATAACGTGAGTACAAGGTATTGGAGCCTTTTATACATTGTCGTGTTTCTTTAGAAATAAACAATGGACAAATAGAGTCTTTAAACGCTTCAGATGTAAAGTTATTCGCAGTCAAGTGACGTAAAAAAAAAATGTCGGTCAGCGGAATGCTAACAGGAGGTGATGGCCAGGTAGCAACAAAATGGCGCCATAGATGGCTCGAGTTCTGAAGTGAAGCTTACCCCCTTGGGTGTACTTTGGTAAAAAGCGACGGCGGAATAAAAAAAAAAAGAAAAAACAGCCCTAAATGTTGCAAATGCACAATTTTAAGTTGGACTGAAGAGCAGATTGTCAGAATATCTTGTTTCATGTTTTATGTGGTATTAAGCCAAGAGGTTGTACATCACGAGACTGCCAAATTACATCATGGCATTTGATGTAAAGTACTCACTCATGCCAATAACTGAAGGCTATGCGGTATGTAACAGAACTGCAAAGACAGACTGCATGACAGACAGACAGACTGGGGGGATGAAAGAAAGAAGTAAAAAATGGAGAGTAAAGAGCTGAGAGTACAGCAGATGCTGCAGTTCTGGAGCAACCGGAGTGCCTTCGACAATCAGCAGAACCCTCACATTGCCAAGATCAAGGAAAGTGAAGAAAAAACATTGCAGCAGGAGGAACAGATATAAAGTGAGGAAGGGAGGGATAGTAGGAGGAGAGTGAGTTAACCCCAAGTGAGAATCCTGATCAAGGTGAGTAACAGAGCAAATCAAGTGCTTGTCTGGGCCGGTCTGTATCTCAACCCTCTAAACTCAAGCTCTTCTGTTTCGAGCGAGCAGGGAGACACAGTTGGAGTCCTCCACAGTTTGTTGCTTACAGCAACACAAAAATAGAATGTGCAGTACAGATCAATGAAATCAGAACTTGCCATGGTGTTATAGTGGACAGCTTGTTTTGCCTTGTGCGTGCATGTTTTGCAGGAACCTCAATAAAGATTTAAAACTATTAATATACAATTTCTTTTAAATATTATTTAAAACATTAAAACCAGTGGTGCTCAAAGGCTTTACATTATTTGGTCTTTATTTGACTTAGGCATATTGAGGTGCTACAAAACAGTTTAAGTGCAATTATTTTTACTTCTAATATACAGTAAGAAGTGTAGAAAACATAATGCCACAGACTAGAATTAAACTTCCATTATAATTCCTGTGCCTAAAAAAACGACTGCCACCTGTATGAATGATTTTAGACCTGTAGCTATGACTTCTGTGATTATGAAGTGTTTTGAACAGCTTGTGAAGACACATATCAACAATAGCATACCTGCCTTAACTGATCCATTACAATTTGCATACAGATCAAATAGAGCTGTGGATGATGCTGTATCCCTGGCGTTACATACTGCACTCCAACATCTAGAGGGCAGGGATAAGTATGTCAGGATGCTATTTGTTGATTATAGCAGTGCCTTTAATACTATTAGACCTTCCATTTTAATATCTAAGCTGTTAGACCTGGGCCTCTGCAAATTTATTTGCAGTTGGATACAGGACTTTCTAACAGGCCGCCCCCAGACAGTTAGAGTTGGCACTACATACTCAGCCTCTATAGTGCTAAACACTGGAGCACCACAATGCTGCTGTCTCAGTCCTCTATTATACAGTCTGTATACCTATGATTGTATTGCTAAACATCTCACTAATAGTATCGTGAAATTTGCGGACGATACTACTGTGATAGGACTTATTGACAGCAATAATGAAATTGCCTACAGAGATGAGGTAAGCGAATTGATCATCTGGTGCCAAAGAAATAATTTGTCTCTTAATGTGGGGAAAACTAAGGAGGTCATCATAGATTTTAGGAAGAACAAACCCACACATACACCCGTCTTTATTAACAACTATCCAGTTGAAATTGTTAACACCTTTAGATTCTTAGGCATCCACATTTCAGACACCCTCACATGGTCCTTCCATATCAGCTGTGCCATTAAGAAGGCACATCAGAGGCTTTACTTTTTGCGGTGTCTTAAGAAATACGGTATGTCTCTTAACATTCTAATGAACTTCTACCGCTGTACAATCGAGAGTATACTGACAGGTAATATTGTAGTGTGGTTTGGTAGGGCTACTTCACATGACCTTAATCTACTGACAAGGGTGGTCAGGACTGCATCTAAAATCCACTTGAATCGCTCCAACAAATTTACTGGAAACGCAGCACTAAAAGGGCACAAGGTATTATACAGGATTCCAGTCATCCTGCACACAATCTTTTCTCCCATCTTCCATCAGGGAGACGTTTTCAGAGCATCCAAACACGCACAACACGTTTTAGGGATAGTTTTTACCCCCAGGTAATAAGGTTATTGAACGATAGCACAACAGGAAGGAGGGCTGTGGTCTGAACTTAGTCACTTATGTATATTATGTTGGATATTTTATAATGTTTTTAATGCTATTATGTTTTTAAAATTGTTATTATTGATAGGTGCTGAGAGTGCTAAGGCACATTGTATTTCATTGCTGTGGTACTTCGTACTAATATGCATATGACAATAAACTTGAAACTTGAACTTCAAATCCAATATTCACTCTCCTTTTAGGTCTGTTTTTGGTCTCTACCAACTTCTGAGAGAAGTATCTGGCTCTTTAGCTGCTTAATGCTCCACTATGTTCACCAGCCAGTCGCTAACTAGTGTCTGTCTGCGGTGTGGTGCTGAGCAGGTAGTGCACAGTAGGTTTTTACTAGCCTGACAAGCCAGACCCACATCAAGATGTTGGACCCTGGCTGCAAATTACATTTGCTGCCGCTAGGGTGCGTCTAGATTTCTAGGCTAGGTTTTTGCAGCTTTTTCACAGTGAAGTTACAGCTAAACAATAAGCTGGAAATCGCTATGAACCATCTGTAAAGCCAGATTCAGGTGATCATTCTCTGTAGGCTCATCACTACGAGCAACACATTGTCACATTGTTTTGAAGTTGTCAGTATTATTATAGGTTTTGCAAGGGTTGAGCTGCGCCTTAAAAAACTGTCCTCGTCTTCTTCTCTGGTGCTGTAGTCAGGGGAAAAGTATAGTGCAGCAAGGGAGGACTGGCGTTTATAGGCTACATTATGTGTATGAGAATGTGTCAATGCTGTGGATTTGTATTATTTTGATGTGTTTGTAATGGCTTGGCTTGTAGATTTTCTCTTTCACTTAATGCCAAGTCATACAAGGTACAATAAAACAGAGAACATCAACTTTAAATTAATTTCTATTCTCATATTTTTCTTGTTCTGGCAGGACTTTATTGTTTCCTCGAGGCAAGACCTCTGCAGCTGCTGCACCTCATTTACATACACCAGCCTGTAGACAGTATATTTGCACAGTGTATCTCCAAACAGTCATAGTTTGCTCCAATATATGTGTATTACAGTAGGAGCAGATTCACTGTGGATTTCATAGAAGTAGACAGAAAATAAAAACTGAGGACAAATGTAATAACCGGCGCAATGTTTTTTTTTATATTAATACATCGGGCATAGTGTGATAGCACATAAAATGGATAATCTGCAATAACTGCTGCATGTCCACTGAATGTGCCCCTGTAAAAAGTGAAAATACAAATTATATGTAACACTATGCTATTAGAGAAAGGATACAAACTGGAGGCGAATTGCGTATCGTATTCGGTTGTGTCTCCCTGATGGATTAATTCTTTAATTAGGCCCTAGTTTGAAGTGCGCCAATATTTCCAGGCTTTTGATTTAACATTTTGACCCAGGAAACTCAATGAGCTTGTGATATTCACTCCAGCACATGGTGCGTTAATTCTACAATCACATTGAATAATGCTCAAATTTCAGGGCTTTTGGAACACAATCACTGTGCTGGAGTTGTGATAATTTGCTAAATGGACCTCCAGTTTGCCTCAGCAGTGAAGCCATGTATAATGATAAGTTGTTCTTTGCAGCAATAACACAAAAAGAGTGCGAGACTTTCCATTTACTCCCACCATCATTCACACCTCTCCATCATGGCTGAATGAAGAAGCCTCAGGGCTTTAATGAAGGCCAGCAGGCTGTTAAAGAGTCTGCTAGTTGCTGTTGGTCCACCACCCTCTGTTGCTTTCTCCAATGACCCTGGACATAAGAACATGTCCACGTGTCCAGCGCAGTCTACCTAAAATGCCTGGAGGGTACAGTGACATATATACTTGGCGCATCATAACGACACAAGACCATTGATATCACTTACTGCTCGGCGGCGATACATCACTTAAAGGTCACAAGTAGAGATGGTTCTATCATTCCTTCCTAATTCCGACTCTATATTCTCTTTGAAGGTCATCTGATCTCAGGCCGAAAAAAAGTGTAAAAGAGAAGCTGTATGGTCACTTAAAAAAGATTTTAATCGGCACCATTTCTGTTAAAAAACCAGCTGCTTTGATTTTATTGATGATTTGTACTGACAGTGTATTACATTCTCCCACTAAGGTACATAAGCAAAACATTTCTCTACTTACTGTTCTGGAGATCACAGGGGACTGTAGCCTATCTTGACAAGTTAAAGGGATAGTTCCACATTTAGGGAAACACACTTGATTGCTTTCTTGCCAAGAAGTAGGTAGAGAGGTAGCTTAATTTAGCATAAAGACTGGAAAGAGTGGGAAACAGCTAGCTCTGGCCAAATGTAACAAAAACTCAATTTACAAACACCTCTATAACTCATTACATGTTAAATCTGGTTTAATATGTACAAAAATGTAAGTGTAAAAGTGAAGTTGTGGTTTTGCTGGGGTTTTCTTTCCCCCCATCAAACCACAACTTGTCATTTTTGTTCGGTAAGCTAGCCTGGCTCGGTACTAGCCTAGCTCTTGCTTTTGGGAAGAACAAGGATAGCTGGTTCCCCCGTTTTCAGTCTTTATGCTAAGCTAAAATAACTGTCTCCTGGCTGTAGTTTGTGAAAGCGAGTGATACATCGTATCAATCTTCTTATGTAGCCTAACTCTTGGCAAGAAATAAAATAAGTATATTTCCCAAAATGTCAAACTATTTATTTAGGTAGATGAATCATTTGGAAATTTAACAGGTTTATTAGAAAACAAAAAGTCTGATAGAAATTGTACATTCTCCTTTCTCCTGATTTTCCTATCGTGACTGCTTTGAATCAACCACACTGCATGACTCCTGTTTTATTTGTACCTATCTTACCTCCAACCGTTATTTTTCACTGCAGGCTAATCATCTATGATAACCTTGCTGATCCCTGGAGTCAGTAGTGTGATTGGCGCAAGTTAATTTAGGTCAATTTGAGAGAAGTTTAACACATTACACACAACTATCCACCATCTGTGAGCAGCCAACAGGGAGCGGCCAACTGTTCAGATTAATGTGATCTGATGCTTCCCTCCCTGCAGGTGTCCCTGGAGCGTGACCATTAGCATTGTAGCCACTTTCTTCAGAACAGGATAATGAGAAGTGAAAGATGGCCCTGTTTTGTTTTTCGATTTTTTAAATTAGAGTAGATTTGATCAACAGAAGAAAAAAAAAAACATACTGTCATTGATGTAAAATTGCTGCAGCGAGGTAATGACCACACGAGTCAGGGAGCAAGGTCTAATGTTTCAATCGACCCACAAGGTACAGAAATACAGCTGATTCCTGACCTTCCCCATGCCTCGCCAACTGCATCAGAGGAGGAAGCCCGCAGATAATGCGAGTAGACAGCTCAGACCTGTGCAGCCACAGCTCTTCATTTATAGATCACACCGCCTGGGAACCTCTCTCCTGGCATTTTAGAAAGCCTCAAACGCTCACGTCCCAGTAGAATCAGCGAGTGGTGCAATATGCTGCACAAATGTAGGAACATGTTGACTGCTGAAGTTGTGGGTATTTTGATGAGCATAGATATGTGGGAAAGAGCACACTTATCCCCCCACTTGTACATATTCAAACTGCAGTACTAGCGCTGTGAGCAGTGTTGCAATTACTTGCAAGAGTTCCTTAAACTTATAAGTGGAGTAGGAAATGGACAGGGAGAGAAGAAACAACAGAAATAATGAGCAAAAACAGGGTCACAATGCAGCCGCCACAGTTCAGAGTATCATTTGAAAAGTTCTGTAGCCAACACTGAATAGTCACTTTCAAACTACACGCAGTATATCATTCGCTCAGAGCTCTCATATCTAGATGAGATACAGTATATGAATATAGAATTTACTTTTTAAAACTGTTTACAACTAATTATGAACCTATAGTTATCAACTACCCTTTTAAGAATACCAGGATTTGAAAAAAACTGATGATAATAATAATAATAATAATAATAATAATAATAATAATAGGTATGATGTTATTGTAAATATTATTTGTCATCTCTTATTGTGGTTCTGAGATCAGGTGTTGTGTAGTTAGTTGTGCAAACACACATATAGAAAGTACTATTTGTGAACATCCAGCAAAATATATCAGTCATACCTACTGTGGTAAAGGTTGCAAATTCTGTTGATATTTTTGCACACAAAAAATTGTTTCATCCCGCGTTACCAAAGCAAATGACAATTTGTGAAAAAATAAAATAAAATCAAACACTTCCGATGAAAATGTGTCTCTTTCCTAGACGGCTGTCTCTGTGATTTCCCGTTTCTCACTTAATTGCTTACCAACGTAACTTGGCGAGCATGCCTGCAGTTACAGGAACCTTTACATGGAACAGAGCTTTATTATTTTAATATTCACACTCTCGGTTGTGGCAATCTGCACAGGCTTAAATTCTGTATGTATGCACATGTACATACACCATACATACCACACATTTAGACACACTGTGTCTAAAGAAAATATATTTTTTATAGATCCCACACATAGGGCTAGATTTATCAAGCCGTTTGCGCCTGTTTCCAGGCGCTAATTGGTCGCAAAGACGGACGTAACCGATGCGGGCTATTTACAAACAGGGCGCACTTGGGTAAAATCGCAGATTGCCTGCCACATGAGCGAGAAGAGACAAGTTGTGCTTTCAATATGCGTTCGTGGGAGGGTCGTGGGGAAAGTGGGAGTTCCACCCAAAAAGGTGGGAGGATAAGCGCAAAGTGCGCCTAATTATATATTCCGTGGTATTTACTTAAAGACTGTAAGTAAGAGCGCGCCTCTATTCTGCGGGGGAAATTCTCTGCCTCTTAAAAGCAGGTCTAAACCAGCCGCAATCGAGTTTCCTCGTAGACCTTTATGCCGCTGGTGAAATGGCAACAGTAATTTCAGTAAGACGAAGACATAGGCGAGGCTGAAAATATTTTTAACACAAGAATCACACTTTGTCAGTGAACACAACATCATTTAGCGTTACAGATCAAGCAGCCATGCAATATTAGAGTTACTGGAAGAAATCAAAGATGAAATTGAATCTCCCACTCAGCGTTCACATCTCACTCCAGCAGCTGTTAAACTCCTCGCTACATTACAAATATTGGCATCAGGATCATTTCAAACAGTTATAGCATCAGCAGTGGGAATATCGCAGTCTGCACTCAGCCGTATCATAGCACAAGTACCGCTTTGCTACAGCGCAATTTACGGTATAGTGGGCGGAGAAAGACGCTGATTGCCTGATGGGTGTCAGGGTTGATAAATACTACGCAAAATGTGGAAGCATAGCGTGCGCTATTACCGAACTTGCATAAACAGATGCAGCGCAAACTGCGCTAGTGTTAGTAAATTAGGCCCACAATCTTTAGTAAATTAGCTGTACTAACCCAGATAACCCATGTGTTTCCTCTACAGGTTCACCCTCCCTCCTTCCTCTACCTCATACTTGGTAACCATGGTCGCCTTAGGTGTTACATTAACTGATATCCCTTATACAGAGTACCACACACACACACACCTTGTAGGAGGAAGCTCCTCTATTTGTCATGCTGATAATTTCAGTTATGTAATGTTTAACTTGTGCCAATCTCTTTATAGCACATGCAGTGTAAATACAGCACCAGGCCATGTTATGTTGTCTGTTCAAGTCACTCATTAAGATAGGCATTTCGTACAGAAATGTAGTCACAGGCTTGATTTTCAAAAGCCTGAACACAGAGCATAGGAGGCGTTGCAGATGAGTTTTCTCTCAGAAAACTTAAATTACAATATGCTGAAAGATTATTATGGGACGTTTGCCCAACAACGCCAAAACATGCCTACCACAACTTTAATCTTGAACATGCCATATAACAGGTGATGTAAGATATATGAAAACATGGTCAAAGAGGCATAAAACAGCAGCAATACCTAACATTTTTGTTAGCACCAAAGAACATCCAACCAAGACAACTTTATATCCGAACCTGGGCGGATATAGGACGCCAATAAAAAACATCAGTATCTCACAAACCTTTTTCAATTTCTATCTTGCAAAGTGGAAATCTAACTTTGTAACTGACAGTTTTCGGTGTGTCACAGTAAAATAGCTCGTCCACCTCTGACTCAATGTCAAGTGAGAAATAGGTCATTATGAAATGAATGAGAGATTAAAAAGGACCTGATTAAATCTCCATCCGAGCCATCACTCAACATAATGAGCACTTCAATAAAATATGGATATGCCAATAAAATATGCATACTTCCAGCACTCCCCAGTGTTAAACTGACTCAACTTCAGTGTCCAGCATCTCTGGAGTCACAATTCGTTTGTCATGAACCATATAAATCTGTTTAGTGGGTGCATAGGCCAATATTGTGTGCTTGTATTCATTAACATGCTTAAATGTTTAGTTTATAATTCAGACAAAAAGGAGAAAAAAAAGCAAAAGCAACACATACTATGCTTCTGCTCCAATTGGGGTTGTGATGTTGTGATTACATCCTGCAGATAGCCTCCAGTTCTCTTTTGATGTCGAAAAACAAACAACTAACACAATGACAGTGGCTGTGACAACTCCAGCCTTGAACTCATAAAAAAAGAAAAATACCCACAAATACTGCATTTCGGATAAATTATAAATGCACACGGCATCTATTATTCAGCGTAACAAAGGAAAGCAATGTCAATGTTGTCAAGTATCATCCATAGTCAGATCAGCTCATGGAGAGGCTTTCATTCGTACAATGGACACATTTTCTCACATGGGGTCATTTTTCAGCAACTGTTTTACAGCCTGTTTCACTAAATCTTTATTCTCCTATGTTAGAGAGCATGGTACTATTGCTGTCATGTAGAGACAACGTTGGGATAAAATATGAGCTACTACTTTTCAGTAGGATCACTTTATTGCAGCAGACTGCTGTCCAGGGACAGATGACCAAACTAATATAGCAGAGCAGACTGGTCAGCCTTTGACCAGAGTGCTCTACTGGATGAACAGAAATTCATCTTTCTTCATCTCAGATCCTGATGATTACTCCTCTCCCAGGGGTACACATGCGAGCATTGATTCTCTTTTAAGCCTGTCCAAGTAAACACATCCTGCAGAGCAGTTGTGAGTGGCCATTGACACAGAAAACGATCGTGTGGCAGAGCATCATAGATTTTTGCCATGCTTTAATTATGTCCTGATTAGTCCTTCACCGTGGAAAGACTCTCGCATCTCCTGTGTGTCCATTAGAGGTTTTTGAAAATGAGAGGCAGGATGGCACACACAAACCAGTAGTCTTCATGACCTTTTGACAACCACAGGAATCACAGGGACTCTTGTATTGTTTATTAGGCACAACATCAGCCACTGTGGCAGTGTGCACTGAAAATAGCTTTTTAAATAAGGGCACAGACGGCAGCCTGCCAAGGCTCAGATAATAAACCCACCTGAAATTACAGCTCAGAGAAGAACATTAAAGAGGAACATTAGAGAACATGTGGCTATTGATTCAAATAAGGAGAAGCAGAAGAGGAGTTTTACAGTGCATACATAATGTAAGCTTCATGAATTGAAATAATTAGTTTGACAGTTTTTGTTTCTGCAGAATATGGTTTTCAAACATATTACACTGCAGAGGAATGTGCAATCTACTACAATCTTGTTTACATCAGCATTTTAGTTTTATTGTTCATAAAAGTACCAACAGGATTTTGTGGACCAGCCTTATTTTCACAGCAGCTAAATGCACAAAGGCATTAGACTCGTAAATAAACCACAATCTTTGTGCCAGCACTGCAATAGGGCTGGGGAGCTAAAATTACAGTAAAGACAAAGCAATCTGTATTTAACGTTTAAAAAGACGTTTGAACTGCTCTGGTAAGATCATGGATGCAATAACCGCCGCAGGAACTAGCTGTGAACACAACACTGACATATAAAGTTGTTGTGTCTAATATGTTAGCTAACACCTGCCTGCTTACACATGCCACAGACGGAGCAGTATTAGCATTCATTTGGAGTCAGGTGTGTCCACTTAATAAATGCAAGTCAAATATTATATAAACTATTCTGCATCAATGCCTGAAGGAAATATCTGGCTCTCTAGCTGCTCTATGTTCACCAGCTAGTCACCAACTGAATCTGCTGTTGGTGCTCGACAGGTAGCATAAGTTGGGTTTTATATCTTTTCTGCTGAAAACAGCTGCAGCACAAAATGACTACCAAAACAATTAGCTGAAAGACGCCAAAATGCTCTCTAATGCTGTGGGGAACTGCAGAGCAGAATTATGGGTTTGTCACTAAGAGAGACTCTTTTCACATTACACGTAGTAATATGATTCATTGTAATTATAAAAATATTGACTATAAGCACTTGGGGAAAATACTTATATAGCGGAATACAGTGATGAACCCTTCAACAGGGTCTTGTTTATGCGTGCGAGTCAGTGGTTTCGAGGTGGTAGGGAGTACCTGTGACAGGTGCAGACTCCAGGTAACTGACATGATGCAAAGAGACAAGGCGATGAGTCACCCCAGGCCCTCAGCGAGCTCCCCTGCTTTAACCTGCAGCAGCTCGTATACGATTACCTATTTATAACCCTTCCCAAGCAGTCCCACAACCGCAGACAGAAGGGGAAATATGGCTTCGTCTGTGCTCTGTTTTGCTCAGAAGCATATTGAAGGCATAACGCTAAATCCTCTGCTGTTTAATAGATGCCTTAATAGGTTTAATGGAAAATCTCAAAGCAGAGAGCTTTAACATATGCAGGCTGGTCCCATGACACATCAGGGATGGCAGCTCTGGTAGGGTTGGGCACATTTAATTGTGAATTCTTCTTTTTGGACTAATGAGATAGACTGAATAAAACCATATCCCTGCAAGTCGTACAGCAGACTGTCATGTCTGGCTGACTCATCACTTGGTACACCTGCACACATTCACCACAGGATTAATGTGTGTTCATTAGCACTAATAATGTTTGAAATGGTAATCCTCTGAGGTATTAGTTCTTTAAAAAATGCAATCCCCTTAATGAGGGACACAGTGTCAAATCAATAATACAATGTACACAGCTAGTTTTTTTTTTTTTTTTACAGCTAGGACTTCTGGCACAGCATCCCTACATTAGAGGGAATCCATCATATTAATGATCCCGAGGCCACTTCATTATTCACAGAGAAGCAGCTCGGCTGTCCAAATAAATTATCATTGGTCTTCCATTAATGGAAGTTTTCAAATCTTGCCACGGAGGATGCCATTAATCTGCACACTGCGTTCCTCTAGAGTGGAACGATCTGTGAAGATGAGAAGCTCCCCACTGTCCTCGTTCACGTTCCTTCTGTGGAAGGAAGTCCAGTTGTGATTGACATTAACCACTGCGGCTCCAGACTGGATCGTCTCCAGAGTTGCACACTTTGCATTTTCTACACACTGCTAAAGAGATATCTTTATAGGTGAAGGGTAGAGCTACAAAGTGGTACTTCTGTCTGAAACGGGGGATGACAAACTCCGACCTCTCCCCTCCTGATGGAGCCCTTCCAGCTAATTCGACACATATTGCATTTGTGTGTTAGATAATTGCAAAGCCAAAAAGCCTCTGCCGGCCCCTCGGGACTCCGCCACACATCCATTCCTCCTGCACCGGCACACAGACATGGGCCAACTTCCAGACACATACTGTTAATATTCTGATTGGACATTTGTAGAAGAACCTTGAAAAGTCACATACTGTGCAACTTTCTAACACTTTAATGAAATTGCTTCTCATAATGTTGGCATTCACCGACTATTATGTTTTTCATTATGACATCCTACTGTAGGAGTCAAACTCATTTTCATTTACTCTGGATGTAAGAGGGCAATAAATCCATTTCCTTTAATGCTATACAGAGCTTTAGACCTTAACAAATAACTAAGGTGAAGTTCTGAAATACGGCTCTCTGAATTTAATTCTGTGGGAGCCTGATAGCAGTGTTTATGGTAAACAACTGAGCTTCATAAAAGAGATTTTATTGTGCTTGTCAGCTCTGAAGCTAAATTTGTTCCTTTGGAAGAAATATCTAGTGCCCGAAGGCGTTCAGCTGGCTCTTATTTATTTCTTCACCTACCTACTATCTTATTCATCACCAACTCGAATGTGCATACTCTCTCTGCCCATAACAAGACATGACGTGGTCGTCCACTTCCTGGCCAGCTCATTGTACCCTGAGTCAGGTGGAGAATACGAGGTAGTATTTAGCTGTGGCTTTCGTGAGTTTTCAATTCGATGCTTGCAGCATGCCTCCAGGTCTAAAAGGAGCTCCAGCCTCTGTTGCTGCCAAAATCTTCCCATATGCTGAACCTCCTCCTGCTCTTGCACCTGAACCTGGCGCCGCAGGGATTGAAGCCCCACTGAATCTGCAAACTGACCTCTTTGGCCAAATGGATGCAACACCTGATGTCTGCGATGAACACCAGCAGCAGAAAAATATAAGACTGGTTGACAACTTTTGATATGAAAAAAATGAAATGCATATGGTTTAAATTGTGGTGTATACACAAATGTGTCTAAACTACGCTGCAAATGTGAATTTCCAAGTATTCAGACCGATTTAATTGTGTGTTTTTTGCTCTTTTTCATCAGCTTTCATGGGCTGTTGGTCAGAGGTGCTCTATTGGCATGCAAGTGTTTAATCAAATAGGAAATAATGCACAGAACGGCCATGTGGGAAAAGCTGCTTAAATCTCCACTTTCCTTGCCTTAAAAGCCGGCTAGGCCAGATCAAATTAAGTGGTTTGATACTTTCTCTGCCAATCGGCTTAGGGTGATTAATTCCCTAAAGTCCTTAAATGATTAAAGCTGGTTAATGGGCCTCAGGAAAGTTCATGGTGTCAAGGGTTGGCTGCGATATCAAACAGTGGTGGAGGAAAGTACAATAAGTAAAAAGTAAGTAAAAACATGTTCTGCTCTAGTGTTGTTCTTTATCAATCAACAGCACATGAATACCTGCAGCTCTAATAATCTTTTTGTTTCTTGAAATGACAAGACTCTGAGGAGAAAATGCTTGACAAATTGTGCATCTGCTATGTAGTGACACAGTGCCTAAATATAGAGTGGAAAATGGAGCAGCAGAAAGGAGCACAGTGAGGACCATAAATATTCACAGTCCATCTACAGAAGGCTGGCAGAAGCCTGGTCCAAGGAGAAATCCACTCTTTTCACTAATGATCCTTAATGTGGCACCACTGAGTTATACTGGTTTTACCTATATACTGCCACTTTTTTTTAGATTTGGATGTTTTGCAGATGTTCCTGTGCCATTTTGACACAGATCTTCATTAGAAAATGTTACTCTGAATCATGTCATGAAGGCTGAAGGAGAGAGGAAGAAAGAATAATAATGGATAAACAGTTAGAGATTCTGGCCCCCTCCTCACCGTCTCTTCTAATATACTTGGCTCCTGAGGGAGAGGTATCCATCACGGAGATGGCCGGGCTGTTATGCCACGTCGCCTCGTGCATGTGAACACAAGGTGACTCTGGGAGAGAAGCAGCTCATGTATGCCCAGTCTTATAAATGCAGCTCCATGTTTCCCCCATAAAGTGTCCATCAGCACCTTAATGCATCTCCCAGTGAAAGTGACAGAGCCTCGGCTTGCACATTATTAACTCCAGACATTTTTATGAGCCTGTGGAACAGAGTGCTCCTTCTGAATAAGATATGTGTCCAGTGTTCAGTGGCTATATATCAGTCTTTTAGTTTTTGGCATAGCATTACGGCCTCTGATAAGCACAGTTTTTAGTGTGTTTGTGTCTAAACCACAGATGATGTCTCTGTAAATACTGTAGTTATGTCATTATTATTCTCCAGCGAGATCAAAATAAATAAGGCTTAGTTTTGCTGTTTGTAATCTATTATGTCACCCATTTGCTTGTATGGGAAATACATCCATATTAATGTTATGTAAACAGTGTTTACAATGATGAATTGTGGCACGGACTCATAAGCAGCTTAGCAGAGTGGGGTTAAAGGCACAACCAAATTGGCAGGCTCATGATAAATGCATGGGATTTGTCTAAAATATTAATCAAATATAAATGTGCAATGAATTTAATAGTTGCTTACTCCTAAACTATGTTTAGAAACACATTCAGAGCCATGCACATTGCAGGGACCATGGACAAGGAAATTTAGGTAATAAATAAAGGTAAATTGACACATAAAGAATAGAAGCTGAATTATGTGAAGGAGGGGAATCTTAAAATGCATGTAGCAGAGTGCTTTATTAAAATTTTCCTTGAAGATTTCGTGTTGAGTGTTTTCTACATTTAGTGGGCGTTCTCAGTGGGGAAGAATAACACTTAAACAGCTTACAATTAAGTTGTGCAAGTAATACAAGCAATGCAATTACTCCAGGACACTAATTTAATGAGTCTGCAAAGTGGGAATGCTGGCTCATGTGATCTAAAAATATATTTCAGTGGCTATCAACCGGTTTCTAAATGACTCCCTGCTTATGCAAGGAGGCAACACGGCACCTTTGGGGGGCTGTGCACAGCCTGCACATGAGACACTGAGCTGGAGGAAGACGCCCAGGCAAGGCAAGTAGAGTTTGGAAATGTCAAATCCGTGGTCGCTATTGGAGTTTACAGCGCGCCTCACACAGCCAATGGGTTGTTTTGGAGCCTGAGCTCAGCGTGATACTGTGCGTAAAATCTACGGGTCGCAGCAGCGGTGCCATGGCAGGCAGCGCTCAGCGAGCAAAGTCCATTGTCACACACGCGGAATAACTTCCTTTTAAAAGAATGTCATATGTCGCGCTACGATGGCAGTTTCCCAAAACTGATGATGTGAAGCAGAACCGTGGGTCCGTCCGTCCTCATCGACTCAGTTGCGCGGAGAAACGATGCTGAGCAAAGCTGCGGGAGGATTTTCCACCACAGGTAAGATGATTTACGGAGGTGTTTCGCTACTAGTAGGCTATAGTAAAACGTATTCTTCGCCTTTTATTTCAGAGTAGATATGAGATCTCTTTATAATACAAAAGAGCAAAAACAGCCAAGAAATATGAAGATTTCCCTCATGATCAGCTATATAACATTTGAAAATGAAGTATTTGTAATTTTATGAGCGGTTAAAAAATGTGTGATTTCATCAAAATAATGAAAATTGTGTGTGTGTTTTTGTGAGAGTAATTCATAGAGATATAGGATTACACTGTAAAGACAAAAAACAAAGGAAAGAGAAGAGAGTATAGTATGACCATTAATAATTGTGGAGTCTAAGCACACACTCACATGTGCTAAGTGCACATCTTCATGGTGTGAGATAAATTATTAGGGGATGTGGGATGTGGTTTTTGTTGTCTAATGTAGTGTGTAATGGAATTCCCTGTTATCTGGAGAGTGGCTCAACCTCAGAATCATTTGAGAACGGAAACCGCAGGACACAGTGTTGGAGATATACTGAGTCTTGGGTGTGTGTGCTCAGATTCAGCCACTGGCCCACATTATTCACGCACTGAAACCTATAGTGACTCAAGATCAGGATATGATCTTTATCTCGGGGTCACAAGGCCAAAGGTCTGCTGCAGATCTACATGTCTTCTCTGTGGGCCAGGATGTCATTGCATACATAGAAAATGCAAACAAATACAATATCAGTTATGTGAGGGTTCCATATTTATAGTTGTTTTTTTTTGTGTCACAGGCTTTGATATAAGTCTTGAGGATAATGTTGTTGCGCTAGATGGCATTTCATTTTTGGGTGTCAATGTTATTTTTCCCAGCCCAGGTTGTTTATGTCCAGGTCTGTGCAACTCAATCGCCTCCCAAACCTCATAAATCAAGCCCTGCCGTACCTCTTTTTTTCTAATGTGTGAAAAAAACCTCCACAATTTCTTGTGTATTACCACCCAGTGGCTCATTTCTCACTACAGCACTTTCAACAAAAAAAGCGTGAAATTACTCTGACTTGATATGCTACTTTCTACTAAATTCCAAAATATGACGCAGTTGCCTCTGTGGCTTTTTTTTCTGATTTCATCGTAACACGAAAGATGAATTTGATGGATGAGGTCTTTGTTGTCCAAAGGGGACTGAACCATTGTAAGTGCTTAGTCAAATCTGGACATGCTCACTCAGCCTCTAATGGCGGACGGGTTGCCTTAGTGACGGCCTCTCCTGACAGTCTTACTGTGTTGTTGTTGTTGTAGTTTTTTACACAAACCACTCGTTTTTACCTGATCTTCCACTCATTTGAAAATATTCAGGATAACTGAGAGAGGCCAGTTCACAGACAGTCAAAGTAATCAGTATGCGGTGCAAAATATAGCAGAGCCCTGCACCCCCCCCCCCCCCCACCCTCGTTTTCAATATAGGCAGCCGTGATATAGGAAGACATTTTTTCCCTACATGTTTGTATGAATCTGAGTGTGTGAGATGCAACAGTTGACCATACAGCAGATGGTGATTTTATGGCCCAGACTGGAGAGAGCTTGTGAGAGGAATGCTGATTGCCAAGCAAGATGAAATATTTCCTGCACTGAATTCATGTCCTAGATTATAACATTACCAAAAACCCAATGTTGGATCTGAGCTACTGGATGGATTAACTGCAATTTCCCCAAGAATGTACCATAATTTAAACAAACTGCTTGTCATGTTTTGCTTTTTAAAGTTTGTATTAATCACATTTAATTGCAACTGTACTTATTTCCAGCTACCACACTGCCAAATCATTTTTGGACTTCATCCTCAGATCCACTAGATATTTGAGTTTGCCATCATGGAGAGCCTCAGTGAGCTCCAGAACCCCTTGCTAGACAAAACCAGCAGACAAAAGGTCCACAGCGATTACCAGGGTTACCAG